>NW_027270983.1:1280000-1802500 GCF_040938485.1 Diadema antillarum
TTCAGGCATTCATGTGACCGTACTCATCCCCTGGGATACTAACCTTGCCATTTAGACAATCCAGATGATTGTCTCCTTTACCGACACATTAGCTCACAGACGGATGCAGACAGACTCCAAGAAGACCTTACCAACATACAAGGGTGGGAAACCAAGTGGCAGATGTCCCTCAATCCATCCAAGTGTGAAGTCCTGAGAGTGACCAACAAGGTGAAAAATGTCATCCATTCTTCTTATTTTCTTCATGGAGTCAAGCTTCCAGTTGTGGACAATGCTAAGTACCTTGGAGTACATATCGACTCAAAGCTAAGCTGGAAGACACATATAGACAACACATGTAAAAAGGCCAACAGCACACGAGGATTCCTTTAGAGAAACCTACATGGCTGCCCCAAGAAAATAAAAGAACAAGCCTATGTGACATAAATTATGTCCGCCCTATCCTTGAATATGCATCAACAGCCTGGGATCCTCACTGCCAAGACCAAATCTGGAAGCTTGAATTAATGGTTCAAAGGCGTGCCGCTAGGTTTACTCTGGGAGACTTTCACCCTCGACACAGTGTCAGTGAATATGTATCTTGCAGAAAGAAGGGCCCAGCTGATGGGTGACTCATCATGCTGTTCCGCATCTTGCATCAACTGATTGCTATTCCACCTGAACCACCTTACATTTATCCGGTAACACGATCATCTGGACGAAAACCTACTCAATATCGACAGCAATTCTGCAGGACCTCTGGCTTTCAAAACTCCTTCTTCCCAAGTGTCATACTCTTCTGGAACCAGCTCCCCATCAGTGTGACAGCTGCTTCTTCCCTAGAACAGTTTAGGAGGCAGCTGGATAGGTGCGTCAAATCTAGTTGGAAGAGGAGCTAATTTTACTTGCACAAAGAGCACTTTTTACTTTTTATAGTGTATATTACATTAATTGCAACAAAACAGCATCAAAACAATGCAGCGTGGCACACTAGTTTCAGCACTGCACAAAGTACGAAAATACTCTTCCCAGAGCTCAGTACTTCACCCGGAAGAAGAAGAAGAAGAATCAAAATAATATTTGTCAGTCTTTTGTCAATTTTACCCTTAGTAGTTTTTATCAAAATATGTCCCTCAACAACCAGCAATCAAGAACAGCAGGCCAACATCATTAAACTATTGGTGTAAAATAATGATAATAATAATAACAATAATAATAATAATAATATAATAATAATAATAATAATAATGACGATGATGATAATAGCAATAATAATAATAATAATAATAATGACGATGATAATAAGAGCAATAATAATAATAATAGTAATAATAATAAAAATAACAATAATAATAATAATAATAATAATAATAATAATAATAATAATCTATCAGAGAAAGGAGGTAATTTACTTTGCTTTTCTGAACTAAATGATACGCAAAATCTATAGTATGGAAGTATTCTTGTTCATAAACATATTCACCGTGATTACATTCCGTGATTGGAGTTAAAGAGAAAGTTCACCCCAAAATTTAACAACTTCAAAAGAAAGAAAAAAGTTTCATTCTGGAGGGAATGATACAAAAATGACAAGAATCGGTAAGAAATAAGGAAGATATGACGTTTTGAAATGTCACTATTTTTTTTTGAAACATTTCTTGACCAGTCCTTATGTACATTCAAATCAGCAAGTTAACGACATCATGCTCTCTCAATTTCTTATTCATTTCATATACAGAAATGACAAAAAAAATCATATTTCAGCTGTATAGATATAAAAACTTGTCTTAAAAGCACTTAAAATTACAATGAACAAATATTAACTCTGACATATCTCGATTTGGGGATAAATGTCGGATCTTGTCTGCGCAAGTTTATAATTTGTCGGTTCCCGTGCACGTCTTTCGTGGAGAGCAGCTGTGGCGTCACGTAAAATGTTCATCTTGGGATTTTCCACGTGTTGGACTTCGAATGTTCTTAAAAGCAGAAGGAGTCTCGAGTACGCCATTTGTAGTTCCAACAAGGTTTTATTAACAAAAAATTTCTGCCCGCCTCGGGTCTTCGTCAGTGTATACAATGATCAAGATATATCTGAGTTAACATTTGTTCATCGGGAACACATTTTTATTGGTATTAGCTAAAAATAATATTTTTTCCGAATTTCGTATATAACATACATGAAAAATTTCGAGGGTATGACTTCATCAACTCGCTCATTTGAATATTTTTTATAAGGACTGGTCAAGAAATGTTTTCCGAAAAAATGTAAAATTTCAAAATGTCTTATCTTCCATGTTTCTTATGCGATTTTTGTATTTTTAGCATTTATAGGGAACATTTTTCTCTTTCTTTTTAAGTTTATCTATTTTTTGGTGGATTTTTTTCATACATTGAGATATCTTCAAATTATATGTATACACACGTATACATTATTTTGAAGATATGTAAGTCACTTAACTTCAGTCTCGGAATGTACTGGTGATAAATTTGGTTATAACAACACTTGTCGTTTAACTTTGGAAACAGTCTAAATCCACTCGCTGCGCTCGTGGGTTTAAACAGTTCAAAGTTCAATTTAGTTCAATTCAATAGTTTGTTTATTTCCATCATCAAAAAAGAAAAAGAAAACATGAATCAAAGCGGCACAAGTTGTCAATTTGTCTTTCGTTAATCAGTTTTTTTTTCGAATACAATATAAAGTATATGCACGAATTATGTCGTTAAAACAAGAAACAATGTACACTTTGTCATGGTAACCACAAAAAAAGTAAGTTAAACTCGTGCATCCATTCTCACCTATCCACTCTGTCATGTGCATTATTTGTATACTGAAGCATCTCATCTTCGATTTGCCCTATGCTTCGCGGCTTTTTAAATGGCATATGATAATTATTATGAATAACCGGTGACACGACATTATTTTGCTCCTGCAACAATATTGCTCCGGTCTTATTTTCTCCAAGGTTTTAGGGTTAGGGTTGTGATAGGGTTTTAGATTCAGTTTGATGTGAGGATTATAGGATTAGGCTTGGGGTTATGTTTGTGGTTTATAGAATTTATGTTTTTGGCTTTTGAATAGCATGCAGATATTTCATGGGAGCAAATGTCGCAGGAGCAAATGTCATGGAACCTGAACCACATATATCAAATACAAAATGAGATGGCAACCTTACCTGGCATTCTTGATTGTATAAGCTTGAATGCTGAAGACTGAATTCTAGTGAAATTGGCATTCATGGCTAATCACCTGAGAACAAGACATAACTCATTACAAAGAGACATGATGTTCTTCGTTGCCGCTTCATGACCACTAGTGTTCAGTTTGCAATTTTCTAATAGTAGACCTTCGGTGTATCCCATATCTTAAGATACGTTTTTTTTTTCTCCTCCGATGGCATATAATTATTAGAAACGGGAGAAAAAATAGATCAAACTCAGATTTCAAAACTTTTTTGCAGAGTTTATGATATATCAAGGCTTGATATTACAGAAGCAGTTGTTTCAGTTTCAGTTTGTTTTCTCCACTTGTTTTAAAGAAATCAGCATAATAAGATAAGCAATCATGACACATTAAATATCAACAATTAAGAGTACTCATCAGAAAGATATAATTATGTGAATAGTATATGTAATAACATGGCATATCTTTAGGTATATACAGGTTGAGGAGACCCTTATCGATAAGCAATTCGCTTGACTTCGATAAAGGCCTCTGGGTATTTTCAATGTCATTTGACCGAGGAGAAAAACATAAAGGGAACATAGTAGACAGAAACAACTTTAAGGGACAACAAAGGGGAAACCCGAATAAGAAAAGTTAAGAGAAGAGAAGCTATGGAATATATAGTGTTCAGGAGTTTGGAGCTTTAAAAAAAAGACCAGCTAACTTCACCTAAAAATAAATTCAAAACAATTAGCGGTGGCCTAGTGGCCCAGTTGCCCAGGGAACCAAGAAATAATATCTTGGGTCACCATCATCTAGAAATGAGAATGCTTTGGTGGTCCAGTCGAGCTACCATAATTCTTTTCGTTTGTTTTTTGTTTGTTTGTTTGTTTGTTTGTTTTGTTTTGTTTTGTTTTGTTTTGTTTTGTTTTTTTTTTGGGGGGGGGGGGTGTTCTTTTATGCGCTTTTCTTATCTAGCATTCAAAGGCGAATAACTCACAGCTCCTTGCCTGATAACCGCACGCATTTCAGCTTTGTATAAACCTTCTGTGAAAAGGGTTGCCATTATGATCTCCGCCGGTCTTCACGGCCAAATTCGGCCGAACTATTTTTTTTTTTTTTGTCATGGCCAAGTTTTAGCTAAGAATAGAAGTAGGTATACCCCTATCTTAAAATCTAAGATATATATTTGATATAGTTATTTCGTGAATATGTGAAGTGATGGAAAGATCATGTTATTACGTCTCAATATTCAAAATTACATTTGCTAGACTAACTGGGGCCCATGTACAACAAATAATTTGCCCCAGACAATACTAATATAATACAAACGTATAAATAAATCTTAGAGATATTTAACAAGAATATTAAATATACCATGATGTCTCCACAAGGGAGCTCATATCGTCTCCACGAGGGAGCTCATAATGGGCGTCTCCGCAAAGGAGCTCATACAGTCTCCACGAGGGAGCTCATATAAAAAAGAATACAACTATCAAATATGAATTATTATTAAAGTAATGTTATCCAAAACCAAAAAAATAGTTATCATGTCTCCAAAAAAAAAGTTAATTTAGTCACAGCACATGGTATTGGAAGCCATTTATCTTATATCTTCCCATTTGTACGTAATTGTCATTTTTATGATTGTTTTGGTATCTTTTTCAATGATTTAGTTTTTAGTGTTTTTCTGTCTTACTTCTTAGTCACAGAACACGTTACTTATTTGAAGCACTTTCTTATACTTGCCAAATTTCACATTACCATCATGGTCTATTGTATTATGTCATCTGTAATGTGATTACTTTTTTGTTTTGCATTGTCAGGCCACCATATATGAGCGTCGGGCCTCGTACACAGATGTATATATATCATATAATACAATAAGCAGATAGATAGATGTAAGTGCTAAATGAGAGTAAAAGCAAAATTAATTGACAGTCTTATCATGTCTACTGTGTGATGTCATCAAATTTTGCTCATGTCACATAATACACATTGTAGATGATTTATCTCATTTATTTGATATTTTAAGATCTGTCTGAAGGCATTGTTAGTGCTGGTAAGGATTGCAAAGATTCAAGTGCTCTCTGTTTCTACCATTATTTTTGTTTTGACCTGTGTGAGATTTTACTCCTCACTGCTCATGAGTAGCTCACTACAGATGTCGGAAGTTATTTATTCTTGAATCTCAGATCGATTTCTTCATCATCATTATAAATATAGGGATAATTCATCATTAATGTTGTTATTATCATTACTATCATCGTCATCATCATCATCATCTTTAATACTATACCCAGTACTATACTATACTATCATCGTCATTACTACTATTGTGATCATTATCAATTATTGTTAGTGTCAACGTCATTAACATCTTCATCATTTGTCATTGTCATAATGGATTCATTTGTTCATCATCTTATCTCCTCGAGAAAAGAATATTGTATGAAGCACACATCCTCAAGCTGCACACAGTTACAAACACATTGAATCAAATCAAGTTTAGTGACTATTTCTTCTAGTGTCCCCAACGAATACACTGAGTAATTTAAAGTAAAAATGAGGAATAGAAACCACTATTTGTAATTGGACGTTGTTTTCAAGTTAAGCACAGTGATTATACAAGCCGAATTAATCACTCATTTTACACTTTGTTCATATTCTTCAAATTATGTCATACACACACACAACACACACACACACGTTCCCTGGCTTAAATCATGGTAATAATGCTGCTTGAGAGAATATCCGCTGGTTGCAGCAAAGTGCATTTAGCAGGTGAATTCATGCCATGTATGTAGATTTTAGGGTCGGGACCGGGGCAGATGGACAGGCGCAACAGGTCGAGGGGCATTCCCTCCCCTCCTCCACAGACCACCAATGTAAACAAAGTACATGTGCAGAATTAAAATGGCCTTTAAATGTTGCCAATTTGAATAAACTGGCCGTTCTTTTAAACCTCCTTTTAGCCAATATTATCATTGGTTGACCAGCAAAATAATTAATATATCAATTAAATACCTTTGTAACAACTGTTTGTCATACGATTAGTTTTTGTATGGTTCTATTAATAAATTACATCACAAAGTCTAAAGATCCTTATCAAATACGTAAAAGGTAGGAGTTGTCTACTGGTGAGGTAGGTGCAGGTCACATGAAGAAGCCGCTAATCTCTCTCCAGAGGTACTACTGAGTTGTGACTTGTAATTCACGTTAAATTCATGATGAATTTCTCGACTGACGACGACGATGGAGACTTTTCCTTTTCCTCGAACCAGAGCGGAGGGTAAAACTTGAAATTTCTATACTCGTTTGTAGTTTAGACATGATCTACGTTTCACAATGTTTGTGGTTAGCTGCCGAATTACACAGCACAGGTCGCCGCCGTACGCGGTATACGCGGTATACTAGTACATCATACGGGGGTTATGTACGTTACGTGTGTGCTGGGGGCGGAAAATCATCGCAATGGCCGGTGGCCCATGGCCATAGGTTATCATGGAGTGAATAGATTGTAACCTTAGTTTGTGTTAGAACCTGAAATGGCTCAAGAGATGCGGTGGAGAACGTGATGTTTCACTTACAGAGACTCCAACCCAAAGCACCTTCTGATCTGGAGATTCTCCCGCCTGAAACCCCTAGCAAACGGGAGACTCCAACTTGATGTGTGCGAAGCGCGAAGTTCCTTGCTAGGGTTCTAGATGCTCTCTTGTGCTATCTAAGGCTTATTTTTTCAACATACGATAGAAATAAGTAAGAAATCCTTTCCAACGGGAGACAAAGAGCCAGGGCGGGAGAAATTAAATCTCAAATGGGAGAACGGGAGATTTTGCAAAAATGGGTTTTCGGCGAGAGATCTCCCGTCGAAAACGGGAGAGTTGGAGTCTCTGCACTTATAGGATACAGTGTCAGTAGGCTGTGCAGATTTTTACACAGTACAAGGAGGGGGATGGTATTGCTTATTGTCTTTATGATTATCACTTTGGGTAGATTCAATCATGGATGAGGAATGTGCTTTCGATTTTTAATGCACATTTGACGCTGTTTGATGCCTTGCGTGAGATCAGTGCGCAGTGTAACATTAGACTGAGATGAGTGTCAGATCTACTGTTAGTGTTAGACATAGAACCATTTTATGGTGACAAGATCAGAAAAGAAATTTTTAATGTACTCTTATCAGTAATTTATACTGTAATTTCACCGAGTGATTGCCATATCATGCATTCGCCATACGTACGTTGTACAAGTGCGTGCATGGGACACCGCAGTTACAGCTGTAAATGGCGGAGTTTGTTGCCAGGCCGGATCGGTTTGCTACAGTATATAGCATAATAAACTATAGTACATTAGTAGTGACCAGAGAGCCTACAAGTGTAGGTCTCTTTTCCAAATGAATCATTCAATATTGTGAGGAGCCATTGCATTTTATGGCACAGTAAAGATCAGAAGACCCACATGGACTCTCAATTTTGAGGTCCCTGCATGGAAAATGGTTTGAGGCCTCTGACACGTGCAGTTCCCCTTAGGCCATATGTACAGTAGGTACATATATACTCATTGCCTTATTCTTCATCAGAGGAGATTTCAAATGCAATTAGTCCCTCGGTAGCTTGCTGACAAGCATTTGAATGCTTCTTCTTCTTCTTCCAGATGAAGTATAGTGTACGGTCCTCTACCTGGGCAGAGTACAACATATTTTCGTGCTTTGTTGTGCAGTGCTGAAAACTTTCTTCCGTAGCCTTAGTGGCCGTATAGAATAAACCAATACAAACATAAACAAGCACAATCAGTTTCAGAAATCAATATGGATGCTTGTGGACATTTCCTGCAATTCACAAAATACCCCACCACAACATACTTTTTGTTACATACATACACTTGTGCAGGCTATTGGTCTATCCAATGTAACATTACATGTATGTTAATTCACTTTTACATGTATGTAAGCTTGTTGCCTTAGATGAATTTTGATTGAAGTGCAGTTCAACTCAGTTATAGTGCTTATCTATGCTACTGTGACACTCTCAACATTTCCTTTCAGCTCCTTGATTGGATGGAGATGTTCAACTTTAATCCCAGGTTGTTGGGTGTGTGTTTTTTTTTAACACTTCACAAGCTCTGTTTTGAATGCAAGTGATTGCTGCTTTCTAGTATAAAAAACCCGTCATATGTAGAATAAGTGATCGTTATTAGTCTTTTATTGTACAACTTCCAGGTTGTGCTTTAAAGGGAACAATTACTGGTTTGCTATTGAGTCAGCAATCAAAACAGACAACACCATGCTATGAACTGCACAGATCCTATCCTGTAAATGACATGAAGAGATTTGAGTATGATAAGAAGATGACAGATCTACAGCTTACAATAGTCACATGTTGGATCAGAAAAAAAGGGGGGTTGTTTTAGGGCAGCGTCATGGACTATCAACTTATAATTAATGATAATAATTGATATGATTTATATAGCGCCAAATCCACTCTGCAGAGTGCTCTAGGCGCGGAAGGTAGAGAAAGTGACGAAGTAAAAGACATACAAATATCAAGTACATGTAATGAGTAATCAAATTGAGGCTTTAAACAAGTGAGTTTTTAGACTGCTTTTAAAGGAGTCTGATGAAGAACAATTTTTAACGGCTGAAGGTAAGTTATTCCATAAGGTGGGAGCAGCATGGCCAAAGGCACGTGTGCCCCATATTGTAGTGAATCTTGGAATTATCAGAGAACCGGAGTTGGATGAGCGTAAAGATCTAGCAGGGATGTAATTATGGAGTAAGTCAATGTTATACTGAGGAGCAGCGCCCTGAATGCAATGAAAAGTCAAAAGTAAAATCTTAAAAATAATGCGATCTTTGACTGGTAACCAATGAAGTGATCTCAAAATAGGGGTGATGTGAGTGTGCTTCTTGGATAGTGTGATGATGCGTGCTGCCGCATTTTGAAGCCTCTGTAGCATGGAGAGCTGAGTTTGTGGTAAGTTAAATAAGACAGAGTTTCCAAAATCGAGCCTAGAGGATATCAAGGCATGGACTAATTTTTCGGTAGAAGAGCGGTTCAAATATTTTCTAATGAAGCCGATATTACGAAGTTGGTATCTTACAGATCTACAAATGCTAGAAACTTGATGAGACATAGTCATATTACAATCTAGCATTACACCCAGGTTGCGACAGGTTTGGGACACACTGATTGACATGCCGGAAAAAGAGATGAAATTAATGTCAAGTTTACCTAATTGTGTCTTCGAACCAAACATTAAAAACTCAGATTTATCCGTATTCAATTTCAAAGAATGTGAGTTCAGCCATGAATAAACATCGTTCATTGCATTCTCAAGCTGACTCAAAGCATGTAAGGCATCGGCCTGGTTAGGTTTGAAAGACAAATACAATTGAATGTCGTCAGCGTATATGTGATAATTAATTTTGTGCTGGCGCAATATGTGTCCCAGGCTAATAAGATAGATGGAAAACAAGGTGGGCCCGCCCACAGAGCCCTGTGGAACACCGCATTTGAGAGGCATAGCATTTGATTTACAGCTGTTGACATACACTGCCTGTGAATGGCATGAAAGGTAAGATTTAAACCATTCGTATGCCTGACCTTTTACACCAAGAGATTGGAGGGTGTTTAACAAAATTGCATGATTAACAGTATCGAAGGCGGAGGACAAATCAAGTAAAATCAAAGCAGTGACATTTCCACGATCCATTTCCTGTAGGATGAAGTTCGACACATTGAGGAGAAGGGTTTCTACGCTATGGTAAGGACGATATTTATTATCTCTTATCTTTATTATTTCTTTCCACATTTATATACAATGTATGCAATTGCATTGACATCCATTAACGTTTATTCAGTGTGATCAGGATCTTTGTTGTTAGCCTGTTTGAAATGCAGTCTTAAAATGTTTAATCTTTGTCTTCTTTTTTTACATCTGTCTCTCCTGACAAGCTGACACTGGTTTTCTTCCTTTAACAAGCATCATTGAGTGCCTCTTTAATATCCATGGTCTCCATCAACTAATGTTTTAGGACCCCTATCATATGCTACTGTAGAGTTGTTATTTTTGCAATAAAAGCAAGAAAGGTTAAAGTTGTGCATCATCTCATAATTTGGTTTGGCAGGGCAACATCCATTGTATTGCTGAAAACATTTTTTTTTCCCTCTCTCGCTTGTTGTGATACCAAGTCAAATTTACCTACAATGTACTTTTGTATTTTTAAGGTATTTTTTCTGATGTTTGCATTAGCACTTTGCCATTGGATAACTTTCAGTACATTACTGTATGTCACACCAATATCTATTCAAAGAATGCTATGTAACATTTTTGTGGTTGTCTCTTGTGGCAGACACACTTTGATTTCACATGGTTCCTTGAGACCGTGGCATTGTCTCTTTCCCCACACTAGAACAATACATAGTGACTGCAACATGGTTGCCAGGTACATGCCACACTCGTGTGTTGCCTCAATAGAAAAACTTGACTGACAGTCAGTTAGTTGTCGGCTGTCCGGTTTCCTCTTCAAAAGAAAAAAAAATATGGTGGTGTTCTTGATCTTTATTACACTAATGTAATTTGTTCTACAGTAGGTTAAAAAAAAAAAGAAACCTATTCTTCTCAAGTCTGAATTAAATTATAATGACAATGTGGTTACTAAATAACAACTACAAGTACAACCAAAAAAAAAAAATATATATATAAAAAGGGTACCAGTCCAGTTCATGTAAATTGTCATGTATCTTTGTACATATGCTTTTCTGAACCACTGCCAAATTCAACATTGTTAGAAAACACTCAACTCTTGCCAGACACTTGATATTTGACATTTGAAACATTTTAGGAAGTGACAAATACTGTTATTAAGGGGCTGGGATGGGAACTTATTCGTCATTCGTTCTCATAATTTGCAACATTAGTGATTTCTGTATGATAAGTATTAAAGACCCGATAGTGTGGGGCAACATGGGTAGTCCAGTTACATTGACCTTCGTTTGCTGCCCACAGGGGTACATCATAAAACCATGGGTAGTGCCTGTCATGGTAGACAGCGAATATTGTGCATTGAAATGTACACTCAGTAATGGTTGACTCCCGTCAAGATTCCTTAGCTGTATTACTTAACCGTACATAGAGATCAGTGATAAAACTATACACTAGTCATTATGGAGATTCTCGGATTTATCTGAGCAGGGCCAGCCTTCTCACTCCATGGTATCCACAGGCTACTAGGTCTGTAATGGGATCCACCTATTGTAAGTTTTTAAGTTACAAGTCATTGACATCTAGTCTCAAAAGCAGCTATATAGGGCAGATAAACCTATGTCAATACGGGTCAGTTACACACATTTTTGTAATTCAAAATGCATAAAATATTCATGGCACACAAAGACTGTGACATGTCTATTTCCTATAGAATCGTTTCATAAGCAGTGCTTCATGGCATGTGATTTGCTCAATTTGATATAGAATCTATTATAAAAAACTAACAAACAAAAGTACTACGGTTGGAATGTGATATTACACAACTGCACTGCTCAGGAGAAACTTCATCAGCTGTTTCAAAAAAGAAAAAAACTTAAAAGGCAAAATTTACCTCAAGGAGAAATTGATATTCTTTGAGTGTGATGAAGAGCAATACAATGCATTGTTGAAAATTTCAGCAAAGTTGGAAAAGATTTTGTGGACAAAAAAGCTAGTATGTTACCATCAGTCTCTTGAATTTAACATTTCATATAATTTTGGAAGGGTTATTCAAGTACCATGATTGTTTGGACAGCTTGCATAATATGCAGTTGGCAAACAGACTTTTATGCAATATCACATTTTCTTATTATTCCTCATTATATAGAAGGATGTGATGTACAATGTATGTTATCAAATATCTTCCAAGAGAGTAAAATTTTGACCTGCATACAGTGAAAAAGGATGAAAATATCAGTAATCCACTCACTACGACTATTTCCACTGATGGTCATCAGTATGCTGTTTATTATAACAAAAATCAATCTTCCCACTGCACGCTGGCTATAGAAAATCATAGGATTCAGTGCATTCTTTTTTGAACTTGAGAAATCTACATCATCCATTTGCTGAACAGGCTTTGATGAGAAGCACCATAGAAATACATGTAGAAGTAGAAACATTACTGTCTGCTCTTGTTGTAACACCTGCTCATTGTCATGATGCCAAAATAATTGTAAAATAGTGGATATTTTGGATTAGTGCCCTTTTTATGCAATCAGTAGTACAGCTTTGATTCATGTGGCTTTTCTATAGAACAATACAAAATTCTACAAAAATCTGTATTAATACACCTGTATATTATGTTCTCACACAAAGGCCTTTTGTGAAATTCGTAATTTCATTATACAAGAGTATCAACTGAAACTTCATATTTTAGACTGATGTGCATCGACCACCTATTAAATATTTAAAGCTAATATTCTGTTGTAAATAAAAGCATTGTTAATGCATCAGCATGCAAACCACACACAAAAACACCATTCGCATGCATGGGTCAGATTTGTGTCACATAGCTTCAAATGCAATTTTTATCAAATTCGTCAGTATGTGCTTCCTGTCACTCCATGTGAATTCCAATTTGCAGTTTATTTCACACTTTTCCTTGAACCTGGCTGGCAATACACAGACAGACTGTGTGTAGATTATTTTGTACAGTGCACAAAATTGTCTGAAGCATAGGGCAGACGTGTACCTAATGCTAAGTGAGCAAATGTCAGTGTTAACAGACAGCTACATATAGATGTGTTTAATTCTTTGAGGATGTGAGGAGGAGGATCTAAATGAAATCTCGTCTTCCACTGGAAACAAGCCAAGGGCATTTCCCTGACGTCAGAATTTTCCTGCCCAGTTTTATGTTCTGAATACATGTAGTGTAGTCTTGGGGGAAATCATCATTCAAGTTCCACAGACCACTTTTTTTGTGGTTTATTGCTGTATCTGTTGATCACACACTCTCTCTCTTTCTGTTGCTATAGATTTTACTGTTTAGTTTTAGTGTTTCATAAGGTACAAGAGTAAAAAGGTTCTCTTTCATTGAAGCAGTTTATTGTTCAGAAATGATGTATTTCAGTTGAAGAATTTTAAAAGCCTCACAATGGCTAGATTTATTACTGATTCTTAACTACACTGTAGGCATAATTTACCATTTGCAGATGAAACAAAAACCTAGCACTCATGCTTAAAAATAGTTCTAAAATATGAGTTAGGGATAGAAACAACCACTGTAAAAATTTGAGTCAGTAAAATCGATGTTAAGTATTGTTGAATATACAAAATGTGAACAATAGTTTTGATAAAAATGTTTCCAGACTAAACCGTCTCCAGTTACGGTTTATTGAGAAAAATACTGATATCTCCTTACATTTTAGGCTTTATTGCAAAAAATTTATATGGTAGGATGTTTTGTGGTACAACAGACTTACGTATATAATGCATCGAATGTGATATCTTGAACATTTCTTTAAAATCACTGCTCCCAAAGGTAAACAGGACCTTTAATATACAACACTTAGTACAGACTGTAGAAGGTTGAAGTTCTTTTTCCTCTATCAAGTTAGTAAAGCTTTAGAGTAAAATATCCCGTTTGCGGCAGTTTAAGCATTGTTAAGGGTTTTTCCAACTTGTAAACAAATCAGGCAAATTATTTTCAACCATTTCATATATCATAGACAAGATTATTCATTAACGCAATTGTTTTCATAAAAGAAATTTACCATTGACCAACGCAGTTTTCATGATTTACCAGGGCAAAACCCGGCACAATTTTCGCCGATAAGGGCGATATGCGACGTAGTATTTCTGCTTGCGGCACGATGTACAATCCCTATGAGCTATGCAATGCGCGCGTGCTCCGCGATCTTTAGCTGAACACCTTCACATGTCTCGCGAACATTGCGTAAGCGCCAATTCCCATTGCGAAAGCACGTGAAAATAGTGGGCGCACATGCATTGGCCGCAAACAAGATCGCAATTCTGGCGGTGTTGTTGATGTCTTTCTCGTGTTTTTCTCATTTTTTTTCGATGGTAACATCCACTTTCCGAAAAAAATGGTGGCCCACATCGGCTCGCGAAAGTTCTATTTTACGTGAGGATATGTTTTCAAAATCCATGAACATCGAGAAAACGACAAAAAATCAAGTTTCTTGGACCATTGTTTCTTAACTGTTATGTTAAGAAGAACCGAAAATTTCATTTTGAATGCGATATGTTGTCATTTAGGTGAGAAAATTTCACTTTCGTCAAAGATCGTGCCCATTTTATCGGTTGGTTTTTGTTGATTGCTAGTGTGTTAGTATATGTGTAGTGTGCATGTAACAGTGCAATGCAGTGTTTAGCGGTATATTACCGTGTATGTTGTACCTGCCGCTTACTGACGCAGTTACTCTATAAATTTCTTTGCGTGATTTTGTTTTTCAGATTTAATGAATTTTAACCAGTTCCTTTTATA
The DNA here is from genome assembly GCF_040938485.1 of Diadema antillarum. Classification (NCBI taxonomy): domain Eukaryota; kingdom Metazoa; phylum Echinodermata; class Echinoidea; order Diadematoida; family Diadematidae; genus Diadema; species Diadema antillarum. The sequence goes on from NW_027270983.1 coordinate 1,294,619, forward strand.
GTCATTCACCATTATGGGATACAAAAATTTGTATGTGGATGCATTGAAGTTCAGAGGTGCCAATTGAATGATCACTAGATGGTGATTTTTGTAGCTTGTTCTGTGTTTACATTGTACCAGGACTAAAATATTTTGTAAGTCAAGCTGGACCACCTTTAATATATGTTAAAAAAAGTAATAAAAAACCAAAGAATTAATGCTTTCCCACCCTGTAGGAAAATATCATTTAGCTGAACAAGCAAGCCAAGCTTTCTCTTTCTTGTACTTACAGACATGTACAATGTACATGTAAGATTGGCACATGTCACAGTTTCACTTCAACAGTCGCAATAGCATTCTTGATCTTGTTGAGATTTGGATATCATTGATATTTTGCCAAGTTTTACTTTGCCAACCCAGAGGTCATGCATTGTGTATACACATGTATGTAGATTCAATGAGGTCTTTCAGAATCATTCTCATCAATATTGACTGGATATATCCAGTCAATATTGATGAGAATGATTATATATTGAACGTACACTTTGTGAGTAGTGCAATAGTACAGGGTGTTACAGTTTTTTTAAAAGAAATTACTCATGCATGTTATGGATGAAAACAAAGAGATGCACAATATACAATACCTCCCTCCAATGTCAATGTCTTTCAAAGATTACTTCAAAACAGGTCTTATGTCTTCAATTTAGTGCTATTGTGTTGGTGGTTTTTTTTTCTATGATATTGTATTTGTGTATGGGATATACATCATATTCAAATCCATTTCTCTACAGTACCTCTAGTGCAATTTAATTCTAGTCATACATTATAAATTGAATCTCAGAAAATTCAAGCACTGTTGAAATATTAACAAACTTGGTTCTGGCTCGATGTTAGAATATATTATACTGTAGAAGCATTCAGCATTTTAAACTTTACTAATAATAACAGAGTTTAATATGTACATATCAAGAGCAAAGTAACTGGTTTTACCCTTTATTTTTATTTTACAGAGAACACAAGTCAAAGCTGTCATCCCGCATTAATCATTTATCCTCTTAACATTGTTCATACAGTACATTAAAGGACAAGTTCACCTTCATAGACATGTGGGTTGAGTGAATGCAGCAATATTAGTAGAACACATCAGTGAGGGTTTGAGCAAAATCGGACAATCCGTTAAAAAGTTATGAATTTTTGAAGTTTCTGCTCAGTCACGGCTGGATGAAAAGACTACTATAGCTTGTGATGTCACATGAGTACAACGATATAAAGAAAGAATAAAGAAAATTCAACATATTTCCATTTTTCTCGAATAACAAAAGAACACTCGACTTCTCTCTTTCAGAAGGCAGGGGGAATAATATTACCCTTAACATACGTCAGTAGCAAGTCGAAGAAATGTGCACTTTATTCAAAAAGTAAAGTTTTGTGAAATTCTCTTTTTATTTTCCTTATATAGTTGTACGCATGTGACATCATACACTCTAGTAGTCTTCTCTTCCAGCAGTGACTGCGCAGATACTTAAAATATTCGTAACTTTTGAACGGATTGTCCAATTTTCCTCAAACTTTCACTGATGTGTTATACTAATATTGCTGCATTCTCTCAATCCTTATGTATATGAAGGTGGACTTGTCCTTTAAACATCTACAAATTATTGATTTTCATTTGATATGATGTGACCAAGGAATGACCAATTATATACATTTTTTTTTCTAAATTTTATTAGCTTTGGTATACTAGTATGTATTGGAATGTGTATAATCTATTTGTTGATAAGTGGGTATTTCCACAGTAAAAGGGGACTTTTCAGGGATGTCAAGTTATTTTGTGTTTCCAATGTTCAGAAAGTGACAGTTTGGTCAGTCCGCATAGCATTTGTTCACCGCTAAGTCTTAGATTGGTATAAAACACAGTGTTGAACAGAATTAAGGGCTGTCATTATCTTTTCTAGTCAAAATCAGGCCATTCAGTTGAAAAGCAACAAAATTTTCAATGAATATAATCTTATAGATTTTAGCACCTTGTACAATGTCAGTCCACTGTTACATACGAACATTTACATAGTACAGTCTCCTGAAAATTGTCATTTTGGCATAAATGCTTATAGATTGCTTATTTCAAGCAAGTTTATGGCAAAGTTTGATATCAAAGTGGTCTAAAAGATCATAAGGTGGTGGGGGGAGGGGGGTGAGTTAATGCACATTGGAAACAAAAAAAAAAATCCCTAAAAAGTACCCTTTTACAGTAACAAGTGCCCATATGTACCTCATGAATTCCTTTAATAGAAATATGAACTTCTTCAAATAAAACACTTTTTTTACTATACCTCAATGTGTACATGTTTCCCAAACAGACAAGTAATCGTTAAAACATTCTTACATCACATTAAAAACAGACAATTGACCTGTGATGGTATCAATGTCTTGAGTTCAATTTATGTGTGAAAAAGATTTCCAATCTTCAGACATTAAAGCTACAATGTATTTAATATACAGTTGTACATGTAGATTGCTGTTTTGGAAGTGCTATAATGGCTGTTAATCAGGTATTACAACAGTCTTGATCGAACTCTTTCATTTTAATGAGAGAATTGTGGTTTCCAGTCTTTGTCACATGACCAAGAAGCCATTTGTAGGTTTCCAAGTGGCATAATAAAATGTTACTAGGAATAATCTGCATGGCACATTGCCTGATTTACATTGTATATCAAATATTCATTAAATTAAGACTGGTTACATCATGTCTTTTACTAAAGATTTGAATTCCGTCTACAAGATGCCATGTAGCTTTTGCTACACATCAGTGTGAGCATTACTAAACATTTTACATTTAATTTAATTACAAATGTATTTCAAGCCACCATCACAAACTGACATTGGTAGTGTGTACATGTATAAATTTGTTGCTGCTAGTAATGACAGGTTTTTTTTATAACATCAGGGCATGGTTGTGTAAGCGTTGACATCAAACATAAGTAAAACAATCAAACATCTCTCTGTGCATGCTTACATTCTGTCTGACTGAAAATCTGACTTACAGGGCTCTGTATGTTTCATTTTCTGACATGTTTGATTGCATTTGTTTTTGGTATTTTATTGTGTGTGTGTGTGTGTGTGTGTGTGTGGATGCAACAGGGCCCAGGTGTTGTTAATCATTTTTCAGATTCGATATTTCTACTGGTAGCTGATAATAAAAGCAGATGAAATTTTAAAGCACCTTATCTGATTTGCCAGGGACATATTAAAATGAAAAAAAAGAAAAAAAAGAAGCATGAAACAGATAATCAAATGTAAGTCCTACAAGTACTTCATTTTGATTGGCTGGAAGGGAGTGATTTATTTTTGTGTTTGATATCAAACATTTAACTCTTTAGTGCAACAGGCCCCAGATCTAGTTTGGTGTCATCCAGAAAAAGCATATTTTGCTGAACTTATAGTGATGGCACTATAAATGTGTGCTACCTATTTGATGAGGTACGTTAGTAGGAGGAAGTGGGATAATTACCTGTATCAACATGTACGTTGGACAAGGTTGTCTGTTATTCCTTTTTTCTCAAGTTCACCTGATGAATAGGGTGATGGGGTGAAAGCCTCTTTAACCAGTTAAAGTCCCCAAGTTATATTTATATCCTGCAAAAGTTATTTCTATTTCAAAGATTGTTTATTGAACTTTTCCTGTCATGATGCTACATGTACCATTGTAGTGTATTGATAACTATGTAACCTTAAAAAAAAAAAATCCAAAGTAGCCATTTGCCTCTATGCCTGGTACGAGTTGTAAATTGTGCATTGCAACATGCACTTTAAAGTGATGTACAACATATAGTTTTCGTTGAGATCGGGATTCAGGTTTTAACTTTTGTGACATAATTAAAAACCATTTACATGAAATATTAAGGAGCATACAGTTCTGAGAAGAATTAAAAGTGTATTTCATGAAAATTGGTTTTGAAATATCCACAAACAATGAGGTCCTTATAACAGTTGGGCCCCACCTTGTTGATAGGACCATTTTGTGTAGATAAACTTTTGATTCCTCTTAGAATTGTATACTCTTTGATATTTCATATAAGAAGTTTCACATTATTGCTTAAAATATTTAAACATCAAAACCTGAATCCCTTTCTCAACCAAAACTATACCATTGGAAACATGTTTGTATGTTGACATGATCCATTCATGGTTTTATTTCAATACTCTTCAATTATACACTTCCTGATGTCATCGAAACAATAATTGCTGACTATCATTGCAGCATATCATAAGTCACAAAGTGGAATTGAATTCTGAACATCGTACAGGTATAATTATTTTTTCACGAAAGGGTCGTATAGGTGTACATTGTACATGTTGGGGTTTAAATTCCTGTTCTACTGTGCACACTCACTTATGCCCCATCTAATGGCGTGCCTTTCATAAGCTGTATTGTATACGTGCAGAAAACTTTGGCAGGAAGTAGTGGCTTGCCTGTCTAGCTCTGGGGCCCCCTCAGATGTGTTGTATAATTGCCCGTGAAATCTCAACCGTACCACCTGCACTTGTGTGGTATACGATTTTGGCTTCAGTGGGCTTGAATGCGATGAAACAGTGTACACTTTCAGGATGCAGCATACGTGTGTATCTTGTATAGTCTGCAAAACACAGAATGTAATCATGCGAACTTAATTAAAAAAAAAGCAAAACAAATCTTCTAGCCATGTTTAACTACATTGCTAGAAAACCTTGTGAGGAACCTTTCATAGTAATGTGTCTTAATGATATGTATTGGTTTACATTTTAGGATTTAGAAAACTAAAGTGTGTGATTGAGGGCAATACATGTCTTTTTTTTTTTACTTTTTAACTTCAAATATTGTTACAAATCAGATGTGGTACACAGACAAATATGACTGGGGCTTACTTTCAGAACACGTACAAGAGGATACAAATGACACATGTTTATTCCTGGAGAAGTTTGTGAACTGTTGATATGAATATTGATGTCTACTGTTATCTCTGCTCTTTTGGTACAATTGACATAATTTACAGTCAGCAAAATGAAAATAAAAGAAAAAGAAGTGATAGAAAGTAGAGACTGCCTGAAAAGTTGTCAAAGTGAAAATTGAAAGGTAACAATTTCAAAGTCTAGACTTGGGCAGTAATATCAAAGTCTAGATTTTGAAATTGTCCCAAAACTTTGATTTTGTAAGAAAAGAAAGACAAAATTTGCTCAGAAGACAAAAATTGTCTGAAAAGGATGCTGAAATAGATTTTCTGTATAAACTACACTATTAAAGTACAATAGCGCTAGTCAAAAAAAGCAAATTGAGCGTATTGGTTTTAGGTTCGCATACTTTATGATCCATAACAGGATTCATTCTACTTATCCTTTTTTTCCACCAATGCATATTTGATAGTGTACTAGGGATAGGGATATGGAAATCAACCATTCAGTTAAAAAAAGAAAATGAAGAAAATGGCATGATTTCTCTCAATTCCTATCTCTGAATGTTATCAGGGCCGGCTTTGTCCAGTGTCTACTTCTTTCCCGCTTTAGATCGCTTCCCTATTGAATTACAGATGAATACTTTATCCTTTTTGAGTAAGATAACATTGATTGCATCATCACATTCTTCTAAGATTTCATGTTGGGTACAATGACAAGAGGAACATACTCCTACTATCTGTGATACAGGTTTAGCGCTGCCGATTTTTGTGGCATTCAGTGGTAGGGATTACCTGCGGCTAAAAATCCCTTTGAGCAGAGAGGGTTTTATTGGGACCTGCAAGCGGAAGGAAGGATGGAAGGATGGTAGAGGGGTGAAGGGCAAGCAAAGCATGGAGGGACCTGTAATCTCCCCAGGGGGATGGAGAGAAGAACTGATGGAAGGAGAGGGTATTGCTAACCACTGTGTGCTGGCTCTGAGACACAGGAAATGGTACTGATGGCTGGTTGGTTTGGTTGAGAAGAGAGGAGGGGGAAGGAATAGGGGGGTCGGGAGGGGGGAGGAATAGGGGAGAGGGTGGGAGGGGAGGCGGGCAAAGAATGGGAGGAGCAGATAGGGGTGCAAAGACAGGGAACATCCAGCTATGTATTGGTTGTGCCTCAATCTGCTTCTGCATTATCCTCACAAGAGTGCCAGGGAAGGGAGGCCTAGATAATGCCGGATCGAGATAACGTGGGGATCAGGTCTGAAACTGGGGATGAACCTCGCAACGTTCAGCGATTGCTCGTTCCCTGTGTGTTGAGCAATTAGTCATTCCGAGCCACTGACAGTCGTCAGCCGACTTGAAAAAGCGTCCTTCCGCCTGTTCTGTGTCTGAGGAACCCACCTCCTCCACTTCTCTATCTGCTATCTTGAGTCTGTCACTGCTTTGCCTAACTGGTTGTCAAACCGGAATATCTACATCGTGGAGTTGAGCCACCTTGTCGACAGTTTATGTCTTTGTCGGATGAGTGTTTCGTCCTCTTGGATAACTCGGATAATAATTTCTTTGGATAGCTACGGATACATCTCAAGTGCCTCATGTATGTATTCATCCCCTTTTATTAAATCTTTATTTCATTTTTCATCAAAGGGCTTTGGTACTTGTGATGCATTTCAGAATGTGCATATATCCATATTTTTACATGTTTTGGCTGTATGTGAAATTTGACATAAAGCAGCTCAACAAAATCTGCTTGTTTGCTGTAAGTTACAACTTGGTTAATTTCCATCTTAAGAATGAGGTAGGATGTAATTCACAGTTTACTTTGAAATTGTCACTTCCTGCATTGAGTGCTCCTTAGGCGCGATCAGACTGGCAAAAGATCGAGAAGTTTAAGATCTTGAAGTTTTGCTAGTGTGACCGCAAACTTCCCGCAAAACTTCTCGCGAAACTTCCCATTCCAACTAGGGATATTTCCCTCATCCCCGCCAAACTTCTCGATCTTTTGGCACTGTGACCACTAGCAACTGAAACTTCGCAATGTTTTTCACATGACCAATCAACCACCTGTCTCCGAAGCGCGAGGCCATTGTCATATAGATGCGCATTGTTATGTCACAATCACTAGCCATTGGACGGCGCGCTCTTTCTTCTTTCTTGCGCGCGCGCACTAATGACCCAAACCTCTCGATCCAAAGATCAAGAAGTTTGGATGCCAGTGTGACCACATGACTAAAGATCGCGAAGACTTCGCGATGTTAAATTTCTTGATCTTTTGCCAGTCTGACCATGCCTATTGTGGAAGAAATTTACAAATTTCCTTCATGAAATGTTACAGAACAATGCACAGCTCATACTTTAGAACTTCCTGATTTGTAATGTCACTGTTGAATGTTTTTTTACTTTCTTCCAGTCACACAAAGGTCATCTTTGCAATAGCTCCTGTATTCCTGCTGAATGCTGTTTGCATCAAAGAAGCAATTCCATTTAACACAAATGCAGAATATATCACAACGCAGGCATTATTTTTTTTTTACATAGTTAGTATTATGCGATTGCAGAGCAAAGATATGAATATGCCAATATTTTGTTAAACTTTGAGCCTGTAAATTAATGTCCTTTAGAGCTCTGGAGACCTAATGACCTTCTTCAGGGCTGAACACAAAACCTAAATCATGCATAAATATCAACTTCACCAGTAATCAATAACTGTCTACTGAAGTTCTATTCCTGGTGATCTTCATTTAAAACTCTTTGTGTCGTCAGCAGAAGAGGCGAAAAATAATTGTAATACTTCAAGATATAGATATGAATATGAATTCGCTCTCTTGTGAGACGCAGCTTGAACTACATGTACCATACACGGTGTAAGTCATATTTCAAGCTGTCTGGTGAGGAATACACTTGTGCATTGGCAGACAACGTTCCCAACAATCCCATGAACTTTTGAGACATCTTGCGCATCACGTCAGAACCTGCTGTGGCGAGCTTGTGAGTCATGAGCTTCGGTAAAAAGCTGGAAAAGATCAAAAAGTGAAAAAGAGAGGTACTTCAAGGTTCTGCAAATTTGAGATGCTGCTGTTGCTGCTGCGTCTACAGCATTCACTGTTGGAGTTTCTCAGATTTTGACTTCAAATAGTCAAGTTTGTATCGAGTGAAAAAAAGGGAAATATGAGATTTTAAGAATTACAAGTCTCATGACACAAATCTGTGCTCTGCACTTTAGTGGACTTAGCTGGTGCGGATGTTTTCATATTTTGGGCGTGTATCGGTTGCGAATAGTAATGCTCCAAGGAAGGTGTAAGCTCGTAAATGAGCAATTCAGACTTGAAGTATTAGCACATCCAGTTCACAAATCAAAACAAGTATGTAAGTGTATCTTCATACGTAAAACAGCACTGACTTTAATAGAAGAATAGAAATCACAAGTTAAGTGAATGTTAGACAGTGACATTCCACAGCAATTTTTGATCTACCATTACTCACCAGCCTATATGAATTTGAAAATTATATCTGGTCGTATCTATTAGATATTTAATATAGGAACTTGATTTGATACATCTGAATATGTCTCCTGTTCTTTATATTGATACTGGAGGGTTTAAACTATTTGCAGATGGAATCAAGAAATAGGCCTACAATTTGTGCAATTGAGGGATTTTGAAGGATGTAATCATAATTGAAATTGACTTTTTCAAAGATATGTGACAAGATCAACTCACTTTTGAGCTTAGAATCTTGGCTTGGGGCCCTATTCTTTTTTTCAAACCTTCACCTCAGCAAACTTCAGCATTTCATCAACTGACTTTAATACCATATTTTAGGCTTAATTGCAGAAATCCAGGAAAAACTTAAACAAAGTTCTTGAATTAAAAGAAATAAATTTGTTATGAGTCATACTATTGCAATGGTGTTGCTCATGTAAGATTCATGAACAAAAAAAAAGCAAACATAGTTGAGGACATGGGTCTTTCTTGATGTTAATTTTTCTTTTCACTTTTATTATTTTTTACTTTTTTTCATCAACTATTTTATTATTAAGATATTCTTTCAGTGAATCATATCAAATTGAACTTTGAAAATTTAATTTTCACTTTAATTTTACCAACAAACTACCACAATTTGCTTTGGCTCAATGTTAACATTTCTATCACAAGTACTTAATATCATGCAAGTATGGTACAACATATTTGTTTCTTTATTATACCAGCAATATTTTGCTACATGAAATAGGGACACATTGTAAAAACATCATACAAGCTACTTTCTACCAAGCTCCTTTCTACCAAGCTCAAATTTGTAGTTTCAAATCTATGTTTATATAACCAGCAGCATTCTTTTGGTTATGCTTGTAATGATGATATCAGAGGAATAATGCAGTGCAGTGGTCTATAAATACATCTATGTTTCAATGATTTCAGTATCAGGCATAATCACTTGTGTGGGTGGCTCTTGCCGCTTGCGGTTTATTCCGTCTTTAGTGATGAGAGCTCACCCTTTCCTGCCCGTGTGAATGAAGTCAGAGAGTGGTTTGAATGTCTGTAGGAACCGCAGTGGTGCACCTGTTTAGAGACCACACTCAGTTTCCCTATGTCAGATTTGATACATTTTTCAGGCACATAGACATGCATACATGTATGTTGAGGAATGTCGTGTGAAGTAGCAGTCATCATCCAAATGAATTCATCTTTCATTAAATGTGTCAATTGGATGATAGTCACAGATTGGAAAAATTTAGGTTGAGATTGACAAATTACTTTTATAGTATGTTATTATTGGACACATTTTGAACACAATCAACAATTTCATGGTATGGATACACAGGGACTCTTGTTAGTGTCGTTTTAAATTTTGATGCCAAAATAAATAAGATTAAGTGAAGATTTGTATAGTGTACTAGATGACTTTAAGAATATATGATGGCATTAATCTTTCCTTCTAATTTGCAAAACTGGTTGCTGCTTATATATATCAGTAGTAGTTTCTCTGAAACCCAGAAGTGTAATAGTCTGTTAAAGTAACTTTTTTATTTTATTTTTGTGGTCCATTTTTTGTGAAACCATTTCCGTTCTACTTAGTTTCTGTACCCTACATGTAGTCAAGTACAGTGTAAGCCATCCCGATCATTATGAGGAATTGAACTGATGCCAACATGTTGTGTTCCACTTTTCACCAATCTGTTTTTGCTTTCCCTATTCCTTATCATGATGAAGATGACCCTGTTGTTTGGAGCATAGATGCCTGACAGTGTCTTGAAGAAGACGGCTTTACTGAGATATAGTCATTGGCACTCCTAATAGGACTGATGTACAGTTTTACTTGTAAAATTGTATGTGTTTTAAGGTGAATAGAGCAAACAGTGATGTCAGAGTGAGCTAGAGATGATTTCCAAATCTTAGTCCAGAAGTCTGAAATTTCTGCAGACAAGGTGACAGTCTTGTTGTTATTGTTGTTTTGCATCATTCAGTTTACTTTCCTGATACACCAATTTTTCTACACTTGCAGGTCATACAGGGTCAACCATAAGAGGGTGCATTGTAGTTTCATGTATTCCATGTGGTTGTTTCACCTACTATGCAGTTAACTTCCCCTAGGTTGACATTGCACACAAGACAAAAAAGTTGCTAGGCTGAAGAAAAATTCTGCTCTGGATGGATACCAACATTTGGGTGTTCTATCATGTAAAATCAAAGGTCAGATACATTTGTGAGGCCATGAATTTTCTCTAGTCCATTTGGATTCAACTTACAAAGTTGAGTGCATTATCTTCTTGTGAATGTAGCTTGTATTCTGTAGGAAAAGTACAAGTTGAGGTGATAGCTTCCTGAATGTGATATATTCCTGCACTTATGCTTTTTGTTGCTTTCATGTTATATCTTATGAGAGGGACTGAGCTTTTCCGATTATGAAGTAGAAGATGTGGTCACACACAGTGCAGTATACATGTACATCATACTGTATGTACATTTGTATGAACTCAACAGTATACAATTCCTCCTCAAATCCAGAGTTAAGTGGACATTGTTTAACAATGTTTTCACCTGGAAAAAATGTTAACTGCGTGGTCCTATTGGGCTGCTGGTGTCTCCAATACTGTGTACATATGGAGCTAGATAAAAACTCAGAATTGAAGATTATAATATTCCCCCCCCCCCCCCCCCCGCCCCCATAGACAGTATTGTTATATAAATTGTTGATAAACGTGGCAATTTGTTAATCATGCGCATCTAAGGAGTGAATAGTGATCACAAGCTTTGATTTCTGTTTGTCTGTCTGCTTCTGTCTCTTCTTCTGTGCCCCCCCCCCTCCCCATCCCTCCTTTCTTTTGATTGATGACTCCAAACCAGTTGGTATATGTTTGGGGTTTACCTCCCCAAAATTTGATGTTCAGTAAGTGGTGTGAGGGGTGAATCAGTCTGTGTCATAGCCTAATGTGTATTGTCAGCCGTAATCCGATGAGGGTATTACTCGGTTGGAATAGAAGATTTGGAAGGGGGTAGCAAAAGGGAGTTTGTGGCAGTCACAGCCAAGATTTCTGTTTAGAGAGTAATGCTTAGCACACCGGCCCATAATTAGTCGTGAGTAATGCTTATTCATTAATAACTTGCATGATACCTGTGCCAACTGACAGGGCTATTTTCAGCCAGAGCGATATTCTTGCCCCCCTCCATCCAAAAAAATTTGCAACTATTTGATCCTCTTGGGCCAGACAATCTGACAGCCATAGCCATTATATGAAAAATTATGTGAAAATTTCATGCTTGAAGGACTTTTGATCTATTTGTACAATTTCTATTTATTATGTAAAAATACATTAATCCCCCCCCCCCCCAGTTTCTTTCATGCAAAAAGAAAATAATAATAATAAGTTATCAAGCATAAAAAACATGAATATTAGAGGCAGTGGTGGCTCCCATAAGAAAATGATATGATGGTTTGTTTTTTTAAAAGCTGATTAAAATTTTCATTTTACAATCTTGCACGATGAACACATACACTTTATATAATATATAGGTGTCTGTCATTTTTTATTACACTAATTTTCGCCAGTGCATTGTATATTTCTTTTAAAGTGCATTTGTACCCACATTAAAGTCTGATGATGATGACGTGGCAATAGTATTGTTTTGTTTGAACTTCCAGTGACCTCATCATGACCAAACTTTGTGGAACCACTCATTTTCCTGTGTAAGCAATATAAGGGAAATCAAGCTCTATGATAAACAGATGTCTCTTCTCCGAAACAGTGTTGAATTTTACAATTGTAAAAAGGAAAAAGAAGAAGATACAAAAAGGTAGCAGCCTTTTTTGCAGGAAGTACTTCCATAATTGTTGAATTAAGACGGGCTTTTAATAACAAAGTAGCATGGTATAGATGCAACACATTTTTTGTGTTGTACCATAAGCCCTATGAACATTCTTTAGGCTGCTATTTTTATCTTGTTGCATGGACTATGAATACAGCCATGTATCCAGCACACACAATTTTTTTTTAATAAAATAGTAAATATGATTTAGTGAGTATTGATGAGTGATATGTTATTAAAAGCACAAAAATTGGTATATTCTGAATTTACAGATCTTGATATCTGAGGAGTGTAGTTCATGAGGTAACTATTTTGCTCATGGAAAGGTCTCTTTGGGCACTTTTACAAGGATATACAGAGTTCACAAATGTGAGGTATTCTAGAGTCAGGATTTTGATAGTGATAAATATATGTGATACTTATATTTTTATGGATGTATTTCATTTTGTCAGATGAACTACTCCATAAATGATCCTCCCATCTTCCCTATGGATACAGATGTACAATTGTACATACACAAATGTTTACATTGTCACATCCATAAGTTTTGTATTTGAGCATACATGAATGTGCTGCGAGTCAAACTTTTTAGCTGCTGTACTTGAGGGTTCTAATGAAGCGATATATAAGCATTTCATAATTGATTGTGTTACTGTTTCTCTCAGAAACACATTTGATTTTCGTAGGGTGCTACAAAATGTACCTGCATGGACGAGTGATCATTTTAGGCAACCTGAATTCTTCCTGAAACTTCATAGTGCTGCCTTCTTGAGAGGTTTCCCTGCTTGGTGTCAAGAGGAGGGATGCTAGGGAGGGGGAAGGGGGTTAGATGGTGGGGAGAAGGGGGGGGGGTTGTGGAATGAAGGAGGAGGGGATGGAAGAGGAGACGGTAAGGGGGCAAAGGGAGAGGGAGAACCCCTGTTGATACAAAGAACACGATTTCCCTTCCCACGTACGGATTCTTTGTGCTCAAGCTTCGCGTTCCGGGATGGGGAAGGGGAGGCGTGAATCATCGCGAGCTCTGGGAAGGATTGTGGCTGGCATCCTCTGTTGGGTGGCTGGTTAGGAATAGACCTAGCCTTTCGTCAAGTACCCTCATACTGTCGTTACGCGCTGACAATCGCAAGTGACATGATAACATGTCAAATCACACCAGTGTTTGGGCTTTACACATTTTGAGATACATGGTAATGATTATAAGAACAGGGAGAAGGCTTTCCTAGCTATACCACCTATGTATGCACTGTAATGAGGAGCTCAGTTTTTCATTTCAACCAGTGGAATTCCAAGATTCCTCTACCGACTGTTGCTCTCAATTGTATACTTTGTATTCATGAACTTTTGCAAACTGAACTCTGCTGTTTGATTTCATTTTTCCTACCAGATGGGAGGACAAAAATCAGTAATGCACATAGGCGTACACAGAGACTGCAACCCCAAGCATTTATGACAAAACAACAAAAGTTGGGTGGGAGAAACCAGGAGACACGAAGTCAGAACTTGACAATTAAAACTCAAATGGGAGAGTGGGAGATTTTGAAAGAATAGCCTTAAATCTGGAGATTTTCAACCAATGGTGGGAGAGTTGGAGTCTCTGCATATAGTAGAGGCGTTATTTACCATTTGCAGATGAAACAAAAACCCATTTTTAGTGCTTCAAAATAGTTCTAAGATGTGAGTTATAAATAGAAACAGCCAATGTAAAAATGTTAATCAATACAATCAATGTTAAGTTTTGTTAAATATACAAAATGTGAATAATAGTCATGATGAAATTGTTTTAGAATAAACCCTCTATAGTTGTATGGTTTTATTGAGAAGAAAAAGTGATATCTCCTTTAATATATTGTGGGCGTTATTGCAAAATTGTTATATGGTAAGATGTTTTGTAATACAACTGACCAACACATACATCAAATGTGTAATTTCAGTCATTTTTAAAATTGCTGTTCCCAATGGTAAACAATACCTTTAAGAAATATAGACAGGTTTTGCAGGGGGGGGGGATTGGGGGGGGGGGGCTTGCCTCTCTGGTGACCGATGACTCAGAGTTGCTTTTGACAACCATCTGCTCACTCCTCCTGTAAGTGCTACAGCAAGAGGTCTTTAACGAAGGCTAGAGCTGCCCCTGTGCCCCTGCAAGTCTGTGTCAGTCACACTCAAAAACTTTCTTTTGCAGACATGACAGCCAGTTATATGCCTCAGCTTCTTTCACCTGGCACTCTATTAGATCAGATTAGACTTAAAGGGGAACTGCACGTTGTACATGCTCAAGTCCAGATGAATAGCTACATGTAGACTCAAATACTTCAGTGAAAGTTCCACTGCATGATCAGGCAAAAGAAATGGGAAAGATACAAATTAGAAATATGAATGTCTAGTTTATTTTTGCAAAATACAATTTCATGCATGGTACATGTAGATTAAGTGATGCCATCACATAACAAGTGTGTATGTGATTCTTACAAAATTGTAGTTCCGCTTTGTTTTCTTTTTTCAAAACCAATTTAAGAAGAGCAAGGACTTTGAATGAACGTATGTCAAAATTGTAATAGTGGAGCAATTATGACTTTCAGGTACTCGTAGTGTAGTTGTATTGCTAAATCATTGTTTTAAAAGTAAAAGTTGTCCATCCAGACAAATGAGATGCTATGACACTATTGCATCAGTTGCTTGGCACATGTAAGTTGTGACCATTATTGCTTTTCCTTGACAAAGTGGGAAAACTGTGAATTTTGATGCCTACCTCTTTTTCTCTTTTCTAAAACCAGACCCCTTGAACAAAACTCCCTGGAAGAGGCTAATATGCAATCAAAGCCATCTGTAGGTTACATGAGTGTTTATCATGTGCACTTCCTGTGCACACAAAATGAGGACCAATTACAGTATACAATTCATGGCAAGACCTGACACATTAAGAAATGAAATGATTACTGTAAAAGCTTTTATTTTCGCTTACATTATAGTTTTGAGAATGAGACGGTCACAGACAATTTCGTGAGATGTTGTTTTGTAATTTGATGCTGAGGCTATCGTAAGTGCACTAATGCCTGCTTGTTCATTGTATATTTGCATGTTGTTGAATTCGCAGCCCAACAGTAATTTGCAAAGTTTCAACAAATCAAATCCTTGCAAAAATAACAGCTTTTACAGTATATATAGGATGAGAGAATTTGTGGATACACACAGTACTTAAGGAAAGCATGAGCAAAAAGTTAGTCTACTTCTTGAGAAACAAACTAATATTTGTGCAGTGCTGTCCCCTTTAAAAAAAACAAAAAAACCAAAAAAAAAACCAAAAAATATCAGAGTCGTAGTCATATGACTGATAGTTTTTTTTTGTTTTTTTTAATAGGTTTCACCAACAATTTGTGTCATCTTGATTAATTTTTTTACTGATTACTAAGTGATTGCCTGTGTGTGGTAGTTATGATTACAACTAACCTTCCCCCGGTAAAGGGTAACCTTCTCTTTAATCTTAGTCATTTTAGTGATTGACAGCAACATGTCTCTGACTTGGAAAGAGACTACACCCTTGTCTGAAGTTCAGGGTTTAGGAAATGATGTGTGGGGGTGGGGGTTACAGTGTAACTCAGTATTAGAATGGCGATTTGAATTATCTGGGTGTGTGTTAAAGTATGGAATTGTACTTTAGGGGGTTACTTGCTTTGCATGTGCAAGTAAATGTGCTTGACAGTAGTTTCTTTCTGTTTTATATTTGTGTCTGTGTGTTCTAGTGTGCATTTGTGTGTAGATGTACTTTTAATATGTGTGCATGTTAGCTCAAGTGTGAGCTGATGTAGACTGTAAGACAAAGGTTCAAAAGAGTGTATTGGTATTGCCACATTTTTCTTTCACAAGAGAATATTGCATGTAATATGGGATATGGGATATTTTTCTTCACTAGAAGACCCGGTATACAAATGACGCACAGGTCTGAGTGCGTCAGTCGGAATTGTGTGCATAAGGTAACTATGGAATGCTTAACCCACGAGGCGAAGCCGAGTGGGTTTAGGCTAAATTCCATAGTTACCGCATGCACACTATATTCCGACTGACGCACGAAAAGACATGTGCGTCATTTGATTTATAGAATGGGTAATTTTCTTGTCAAAAACCCAGTTTTCTATCGTGTTACCCGATGACAAAATTACTGGATGCATTTCCTTTTGGCTTTCCGTAAAGGGCATGCATACCCGTACTTACCGTTTTTACTGGATGCATGGCCAGCCATGCATAAGTTTTTACTGGATGCATGGCCAAGCTGAGTGCGCGAACGCTTGCTTTAGTGCGCGAACCTTTGTTACAAGTACGCGTACTCTTGCTAAGTGCGCGATAACATGTTTACCACTGTGACTCAGCGTGCGGCCAGTAAAAATGAACACATAGCTCTCAACCAATCAGATCGCAGGATTCTCGCTACCCATTCTATAACAAGTATTAACAGCCCTAAAGCTAGCGGTATAACCCTCACTTTGCATTACATAGCAGGGATATGGACTGATCATACTGTAGCTTCTGTAGACATGTTTACATCTGAAGAGAAAATTTCTGTGGAAAAGAGAAGTGAAGCAGAAGCTGTATAAAGAACATTACAATAAAAGTCATAGTGAAGTACAGGGGGGCATTTCATGAAGGAACTTGTCCGATAAAATATCTGACAAGTCAATTATATCCGACAAGTTTTTAGAAATTCTTTAGTCTGATTGGCTGAACTACAGCCAATCAGACTATAAAAGAATTTCTCAAAACTTGTCGGATATAATTGACTTGTCAGATATTTTATCCAACTACTGTATACCCTATAATTTTCGCGTACATAAATTTTCGCGAATTGCCGATGTCACACATTTTCGCGAGTGGTTGAATTCGCGATTGGGGGACCAGAGAAAATATGAAGTGGCAAAGAAGGTGTGAATTTTCAACTTACTATCATAGGAGAATGATACTAGTTATACACTGCATGAAAAAGACTTGCCAAACTCTGCGAACTAGTAAGTTAGAATTCAACATTTTTGAAGTGGTTAAGTCCATCGCGCTAGATTTCTGACGAGTGGTCCCCTTGCGATAATGGATTGGCTCTCTACAGTATTCGTAAGTAGACGTGGACATGCGTAAACAAGCTTAGCCAGCATGGTCTGTTCGGTAAGCCGTGACATGGTATTCTAGTATTGAAATGTTCGTATCATCAAGGCAAGGGATTCATTTTGGAAGGTAATATTTTCGCGTGTTGTTAATTTCGCGAATAGCTCCCGACTCGCGAAATTCGCGAAAATAAAACCCCCGCGAAATATATAGCGTATACAGTAGTTCCTTCATGAAATGCCCCCAGGTCAACAGAAGTAACAACAATTGTATAAAGACCATCTGGCTATCGAGGATGAAATGTCTTTATCTAAGCCTGCATTTCTATGTATATATCTATACCTTTCTATGTATTAATTTGTCCAGATCAAATTTACTATTGAAATTAGTGTTGCACTTTGGTCTCAATACAAAATGTTTATGTCCGAAATTTTCAGCTGTCAACGCTACCAATTTCAGTTGAATTTCAAAACAGATGAGCTTCTACTCTCTGATTTTGTTATTGTTTATTCATTTATCTACATGTATTCAAAATTCATTTGTTTCATTTATTTATTTGTCTGTCTACAATGTATATATTTTTTCATTTATTAATGTAATGGTTTATTTATTAGAATTTGCCCATTCAGTCACCTCATTCTGATCGATATGTACAATGTAGTCCAAATCTTGCCCACTTCATAACCCTTTTACACAAGCATTTCACTATGTCCGAACAAGTGGAGTTATTAGCACACTGGTCAGACCTCGATGGCCACTCTGTGTGTCATTGGATGAGAGGTTTGGCCAATCAGTGGAGTTCCTTCCCCTTGTCCGCTGTTGCATCTCGGCAGGATTTTGCGGATTGCCAAAAATACCCCCCTGACCTCTTATCGCCAGAGGTCGGGTTGTGTCCCACTTCCCTTGGTTGTGCGGATGTGCGGTGAATGAATGGACACTGTGAGGTTACTTCCTCTTGTGTAGTGACCTACAATGTAGCATTACAACTGCACAAAAAACAAAAGTAATGTCTTCAGAAATCCTAACAACTATACACTGCTCATTTGGAAACTTTATTTTGCATGTCCATTGAAATGGTCCATCCAAATTTGTCAAGTTCAATGTTGGTGGTACAGGTAGTCATTCAAAATGTTGCATATATACACAAACGACTATATACAATGTATACACTGTATATGACAATTAGCAAAGGTAATGATGAGGAGAGGGTGATAAAAAGGAGCAAATGAATTATGAATGATAATGAAAGTGATTTCTTCATGTCGAGGTTCTTGCTCTTTGATCCATACCTCTGCCTGTTCTTGGCTTCCATGTTTGAATACAATGAGGTACATCACACCTTTTTGTATTATAGTACTCGGAATGAAGCATAGTAGATTGTTGTTATTATTATTATCGTCATCATCATTATTATTATTATTATTATTATTATTATTATTATTATTATTATTATTATTATTATTGTTTTTGTTGTTGTTGTTGTTGTTGTTGTTGTTGTCATCATCATCATCATCATCATCATCATCTTCATCTTCATTATGAATATCATTTCCAAAAGGATTGCCATTATTACACTTTAGTAGAGCCTGCATAACTCGTTACCATGCCAACTTATTGTTCGTGTACTATCCACAGTGGGGAATGAATGTGGTCGAGGAGCAATCCCTCTTTGCACAATTAAAAATGAAATACAATATGTGTATACAGTAAATTGTATCATGTGACATGCAGTGGTCAAGACACCCTTACCCATTAGTCCTGGGGTGTCGGCCTACCACAAACAGGTGAAGTGACCCGAGACTGCCCTACATATACAGCAGTGCTGTCCACTTGGGCTGACCACATGGGCTCATTTGCAACACCCACAAAGGGTCATTGTGGTCACAATAGTCACAATGATAATGGTTTAATATTTTGATGCAACTGCATGGGATGTGTCCATCTTAGATGTAACTGAAAGTATCAAGAAATGAATGGTGAATACATATCTGTGGCTTGCTAGTGGGCAACGAAATGAAATGATATGGGATACAGTACACTAGGGAGTAGAATGATATCTTGTCACAAAGCATTGTTTTTATAGACTTGCCTGCTCTGAAATATGAATACCAGCCAATGAGATCAATCTTAGAATGATCTTTTTTTTTTACTGGAACTGAAAGGTAATGAATCTAAAAATGCACATTTTGTTATCTGGTTTGTTCGTAGGAAAATGCATATATATATGCATTATGATATTGGGAAGAAAATGTCAAATGAAAGTATATTTTTCCATGGAACATTTTTTTTTTTTTTTTTACATAGCAGATTCCTATATAATTATTACTGAATATACTGTGTCCTGGTCAGGCATGCCCTTTCATTCACATCATCATTTTGATTTGTGCAGAAATATGCTTCTTACAATTCCAGCTGTACATTGATTTAGTGTATGATATAGATTACAACTGTGCAGCCATGACTATATGACTGGCACAGTCTGTTGGATCGATGATTACTTCAGAAAATATATTAACGTAGGCACAGACTATGATGTGAGCTACTCCCCGTGCTCCCAAAAGAAATCGCAGGATGCTGAATTATGGTACGAACAACTGCAGTGTCAGAAATCTGGTACATTTGCGGCCCAGCCTCTCGAATGTCATTCGTGCCTGGCTGCCTGTGCCGCTTTTAGCCCGCCGCGTCTGCGGCCATTTCTCGTCGATACGAGACTGGAGGAAAAGGCAACCCCCTCCCCGGCTTCCTGTCCCCTGCCGTTGCCGTGGCAACGGGGGCCAACACCGGTCCTATCTCGTGTCCCCATGTCCTCACAGGCAAAGATGATCGACCTCTCCTTAGCAATGTGCACAACAATAATAGTAGGCAGGGGGGTATATGTTTCCCCCCTATTCTTAGGAGCACTTCTCTAGTGTGGTCAGGACATTAAAGTACAACTGTATACGACACACCTACACAAATCTGCACACCTATTGACACCCGTCGGGCTGGGTGTGTATCACACCAGTAGAGATCTCATCAATTCCCCCTCAAGCCTCTATACTATCTACAAGCCATTTAAGGTCCTTCCATGAATAATATCTCTTCTTTGGTTTAACGTTCTTCAGTTTCAGTAATGCTTCCAGGTGATTTTTTAGATATTTCATGTGGCCAAGAACTTTCCACATGCCATATTTTGTGTCGGTATACTCTTAGTGTACACCTTAAATAGGCATTGTGCAGCTTTAAAAGGCAGTTTGTGATTCGAGGATAGTTTGTGGTACAAGGATATTTTCTTCATTGTGGAAATCAGGAGGTGGTTCTATTCTCTGGAATTCTGTGGATATACCTCACTCTTCTCTCGATATTCACATCATTTTGTGGTAGACATTGCAGTAATGAGCCTGAATCAATCAAACTCTTTCACTTCATGTATTCCTCTTACATTTGATTCTTTTAACACTCTGTTCTCAACACTTCTCTGAAACCTTTGTGGAAAAAAGAAACAATAAACATAGTTTACATCAACCCTTCTTGTGGAATACATCTGGAAAATATTGATTGGAATTTATCTCTGAGCCAGGTAAGTGGAGTGTGAAAGACCGTATAGAATATAGAAAGCAGCAAAGTTGATTGTTGGGGGGGGGGGGGGGGGGCTCACAATATTTTTATGTAGCATTCATTGAAGTGTCCAATTGACAGCTGCTTATTGAAAATATGAAAGTTTTTTTTTTTCCATACTTATACTGACATCTATTCTAAGAATGAGATTGCTTTTAACTTACAGCACTTGTCTAGTTTTGTTTGAAAGGGTCGAACTCACAGAGTCCGAGATATTTTCATTGTCTTCAGAAACTTGGACAACATTAATTGTATTGTGATTCTTTTTTTTTTACTGATTTCTCAGAAGCTGCACATGGAAGCTATAGTAAACATTATTTTTGAGATGTTGTATCATGCTTTTTGACATTAGAGAATGTTCAAGAAATATATTTTACCACCTCAAAACTAAAAATCATTTGATCAAAAATGAAATAGGAAATTTCTGACATTCCAATAGTTGACATTTTGTAGAATACCTTTTTGAGTTAGTAAAGTTGCTTGAATTAACTTGTTATCTTTAAAGCAAATTCTTTTATTCCATTAAGTTGTAAAAGTGGATATTTTTGTGCAATTAATTTTTCGCGCTCGGCGGGGTTAGAAGAGTTTCGCGTGTGTTTAATTCAGTGGAATCAAGACATGAACTACTGGAGCCTACACTTGTATGGCAAGCAAAATATTTGCATGCTTATATTTTCACGCCTGTTTGTGGTTGCGCGAAATGTGTGAAAATTTCAACACTGAAAATTTCCACTTGTACAGTAGTTCTCTTTGAGTGTGCACACAAGTATGCATGAATATCAATAGAGGAGCTCATAGTCTGGCAAAGGAAGACTTAAATACAATGTATGCTTGCCATAATGAATTAACGCAATGCTACACAAGCTGTGTTGTTGTTCTTCCTAATTCAGAAGTGTGCCCTCTTAGTTTAACAGAGTCTGACATTTAGATATTTTCAGCAGGGTGCAAAGCAAGGCATGACTGCTATTTAAGTTATAGAATGGAAAACCCTGTTTTGGCCTTTCAGCATCTGTTGTGCCTTATACGCTGTTTTTATCACACTTTGCATGAAAAAGCAGAATATAATTATGGTATATGATGTCTATGTGACAATTAGGTGTACGTGATGTTTACATAGATGTGTGACATCAAGCTTATAGATTTTTAACCCGTTGAGGACAAGTCCCAAGTATACTCAGGCAGGTGTCTATGGGAAATGCGTGTTGGAGCAAAATCAGTCCATCCTCAACGGGTTAACAATTTCTTAGGTGCACTTAATCACTATGGATAACGTTTATCCTAACCAAGTAATATAGAGATAGTGAAGATGAATGGTTCCATTATTCTTGTCAAGTACTTCGGATGTGGCCCCAAGCAGATGTATTAATAGTTTGAACAGTACTTGTAGCTGTCATGGCTGTATCTACATGTATGTGTAGAA
This sequence comes from Diadema antillarum, assembly GCF_040938485.1. Lineage (NCBI taxonomy): Eukaryota > Metazoa > Echinodermata > Echinoidea > Diadematoida > Diadematidae > Diadema > Diadema antillarum. The sequence continues at coordinate 1,316,917 of NW_027270983.1, forward strand.
ATGTTGAAATTTTTGTGTTACGCAGGAGATAATGAGTAGCAACATTAATTATTGGAAGATAATGGTAACAATAAGAACAACAGCAATGACAGTGATAAAATTTTGATCATGACAATCAAGGTTGTTGAGTCTATTGGCTTATTTGACCGTAATCAAATAAATAAAGTACATAAACTTAGTAGTTGTTTGCCGATATTTTGATATGCTAGCAGAAAAAAGAAATGACAAATATCACCTGAAGAATAAAGCAGACTGAATCCTGTTGCTATGTTTTACTTATTTGTCAAGAATTTGATATCAACAATAAGAAAAAGCCTACACCATCTCATTGGTCCTATCATATACAATTTGTAGGCTACAAAGTATATGTCATACATATACACACTGTATCTCTTGTTTTGATTTACAGTGTATGAAGTGAGTACACTGTAATTAGATTAGATTATGAAAATTATAGTATATTTATTACAGGTACAAGTACATGTAGTAAGCACTGGTACATAAGTATGTTCAAAAGGATATTATAGTATATGAAAAATTAATGAAAACTGAACAAACAAGACTAATAGATTCTCCAAGAAAGGATGTGCAGTGTTTGTACTGAAACTACATTTATATGTACACAAAGCAATTTTGTACAACACTGATTGGAAAAACTAAAATGTCGCCCTCTATAGTTGTGCAGAGGGAGAACACTATGAATTGTAAATCAAGATGCATGTACACTGTATGAGCTTATATTTTGTAGCTATAGATAGGGCATACACTCACATGGAGAAGCATTTCTAGCATACCACATGCCCACAGAGGTACACTTATTGCTTTGAATAGTATAACGTTACATATAGATGCACAATTTGCTATGAAACTGAGCTCATGTTTGGCAGCACTACCACCTAATTTAGTTCAGGTACCAATCTTTACTATGTGAGAAGTGCCAGCATGCTCGATATGTTTTTTTTCAGAAGGTTTAAGGAGGGAAAGTGGGGGAGGAGGGGGGGGGGGGGGGATGAGGGTGAGGGTGAGGGTGTGACATTCAGGCTTGACTATCCCTTTAGTTTTTATCAACCTCCACGTTTGTCTTGTTTTGGTATGAAATAAAAGTCAGGATCATAACAGCATTTGCTACTATACCTGCAGGATTAATAGCTAGGAGATATGTGATTTATTCTTGAGATTTCTATCATTATCTGTTTCATGACAGCTAGAGACACACAGTATATCATCCCTCATACACCAGGCTGTATTAAAGTTCATCATTTATTACATGAATATTGCTTTTTGTATAATGTTAACAATGTGCTCTGATATGGGCTACCACAAACATGCATTGTCATGCATACTACACTAGGGAGCATCCATTTCCTGTTTTAGACCCTGAATCACAAATTGATTTTATACAAGCTGACATTGAATGCAAATAATTCCTCTCTGCTTTTGGATAGGCCACATATTACAAAATGTATGATTTGATAGAAGATATGTCATTTAGAAATTTCCACATTTATCTAAATGATGTTATTATCGTTGATTATCATTGGTGTTGTTTTCACCATCACCATCATTATCATTTCATTCAGCATCATCAAAAAATAAATAAATGATACATTACTGTATTTTGCTTGAGTGTATACACTACATGCCATACAGTGTACATTTTGTAGAGTATCCAGTGTGATGCAACTGAGTCTTATGCTGAGGACTTGCAGTGAGAGATTAACTGCAATGTATATTGAAATTCTGTTCTTTATTCCCGATGGCTCGTCTTCTTATTAATGATTGAAAATATTTTGTGACATGCTACAAATTTTGTTTGTTTTTCTTTCTTTTGTTTTTGTTCCCATTTGCACTTTATGCAGATGCTACAGCTGATGGAATTATTATGTAGAAGCAGTCAATACTAAATTTGCAGTAATGTAATCATCTGTTCCCCCCAGTGGTTGATTTACACTGTATGTCAGATGTAGGATTCACCAACATGTGCTTTGAAATGTGACTTTTTAAGCCATGTGATCTTGATTGCATGACAGGATTCCTCATTCAGATGGGTGTGTCTTTTGTGAATGTCTCAATTTGTATTGTAGTCATGAAGAGCAATTACTGCATATATTTGATTGCAGCAAGATAAGATATTCGGTTGTGATATCGAGGTATTGGCTGTCGTTAATACAAACCCAAATATTGTATTTCGCAAGCTTTTTCTTCTTTTTTTCTCTTACAGAAGATGTGGAATCATAATGGAAATGAGATCTAGAGTCAAAGAATGCATGCTGTATGATTCATGTGGGATTTATGCGATTACAGCAGAGATTGCTATCAGCTCTAATAGCGTCAATTTTGCGAATTAGGAGAATGTCTCGTTTTGAGTGAAACATAAAACGGGATATTTCAGCTGATCATCAGACAAGTCACTCCAAAGAATTGAAGCCATACTAAGCCCCTGTTAAAATATCAGGATTGTGAGATCAATTAACATTTCCAGAGAGAAAATGGGGGGGGGGGGGGGGGAATAATTATATGAGCTTAAATCCTCTCCTTTCAAAATGTCCGCCTTGTTTCAGAGTTATACCCTAACACCATGTGGTGCTTTTTGTCATCTGCCCCTCCCTCTGGTAGCATTGGTCTTGTGCCATTTTCAAGAGGCAGTTTTCAGCTAGAAAGTACTTTCTCAATTTGATTTCTAGGAAAGCTAGAAGTGCAACCATGTTTCTGATGTTGCGCATGGTTTTTCATGTTAGAGTTTTAAAGTGAAAACCCAACAAGTGGCTGAAACAGATTGCAAGAGGGGTAAATGCCTGAGACCTTTGGCCTGGGCAGTAACTACATGTATTTCACTCGTGGTAAGGAAGGAACTCATTGTCACAATTTCTCTCCGGTAAGTAAACATAGAAATTTTAAGCTTTTAATTCTTGTTTTTATAATAGTTTGCCATCATGTGACACAGATGTCACTTTGTGGTAATATCAACATACTTCATAGAAACAGTACTTAGTAGTGATAATTGTGGTAATATCGGTTTTGTTGTTTGTAGCATTGGCAGTAGAAATAGTAATAACCAGAAGAGAATATGCAAAAATAGCTGGCTCCAGACTAGAGAATAATGCTCATTATACTACATGTACATAAAGTGTATGTATTTAGCATATTCCTGTATGGCACGCAACAGTTCAGTTACTAAGTCCCTGTCATACCTTTCCGGGCAAGCCTTGTGTGTGACTTGTGGGACAATTTTTGCTACCCGGAGGTCCCCGCAGATGGCTTGCACATAACAGTACTTGTATCTCACCTGTAGTTGCCCAGAGGTGGCTTTAATATGAGTGATTTGACTTCTCTTGTTTTGTTTTCACGCAAAGACTAGCTAGAAAGATGGCCATTATGTATGCTGTGGCATAGAAAGTTAGAACCTGTACAGCATGGAACTTCCCATCATTATCTGCATGCAAAGTAATCTTTAAAAATTAGCAAGCACACTATTGAATAGCATAATTTGGATGCGCGTAGTTGACCTCATTATACTGCATGTGTGCAAGCTGTTCGTACATCACATGTATGAATGCTCCTAGTCTGCAGGTATATCTACATGTATGATGAAGATCGTTGTGTCAGCAATTGGTAATACACCTTACAGTTTCAGAGATGCCTTGATCTGTAACCAGGAGACGAATTATTGGTGATAGCTGAAGGGCTCCATCATTTCATTTCCAGCCGATCATATTTCTCCGGGGAACTCCTGCGGGAGTAGGAATCCCCAAACTCGTCATTGAATCATCCACTTGTTTCAGATCTACTCCAGAGAGCCCAAGAAGAAACAGGTGTCCAATTAGCTGGCAGCAAAGTTTACTAGCTATTGCATATTAAAGCTGGTTTCACTCCAATGTGATGATGCAGTGAATGCATCATGGTATGTCAACTCATGGAGCTATGGGGTGTGATGAATGGGTCCAGGGGGCTGTTTCACTAATAGTTACCCCATTTATACTGGGTATTTAGAGCTGTGGAGGAACAATCCTGAACCCCTCTGAACTCTGTATGAACAGACAGTTTGGCCCAGGAGCACTCTCAAGTTATGCTCCTCTTGAGGCTAGGCCCAGGAGCGCACCTGAAGCACTCTAAACTCTGTATAAACCATCACCAATGTTTCGAGCGAAATCCGGATGTGGCATGTGATGTGCACTGTGCACACAGTTTGTTTGTTAGAAATTCCTACGCACTCGAAGGCCACTTGACAGAAATGCCCCTCTCAGCTACTTTGTCTGTGGTCTTAGCAAGTGATGATTCTCTTTATGAGCAGACTCAGAGGGGCACAAGTCAAAGCACTTTAGTGCTCCTGGGCCCAACTTTATGTATAAATGGGGTGTATGCTCTAAGATCAATCCTAGGTTCAGTTCAACTGATCTTTGGGATAACTGTGTGATCAATTAGTCCATAGAAGTTAGGAACTAAGTCATTTGAGAACAATATCTTGTGCCCACTTTGCTACATTCTAGAACACATCTTATAAACGTCTATTGTACCTTTCCCAACTACACATACTTGTAGAGCTAATCTGAATCTGTCTCAGCTTTGGGTTTATTGTTTGGCTTGATGTTTTTCCCATGTTTGTGAAACCATGAAAGGAAGAAAATGAAGAAGAGAGAGCTAGAACTCTATATAGCATATATTTCTCTTATATATATATATATATATATATATATATATATATATTAATATTAATATATATATGTATATATTGCTATATTTGCTATATTTCTTGTTATTTTGCAACTCTGAGCTTCTAGAACAGTTTCAGAGATGTTCAGATGCACAAGTAAGCAAGTACCACCAGCATTGAGAAATGAATGTCGCTCCTTTCTTTTAAAAGAAGCAGTAGCAAGTAATTTTCCACCTTCAACGGGATGTGTATATTGCATTTGTATCAATATTTTCCATTTTGGGAATATCAGTCAAATTGCAAAATTGACAATAATGAGACGGTGGCAAAATGTATGGAGTATAAGGAAGGTAGATGGATAGATAGACAGGAAGAGCATGTGTGTGTGTGTCTGTGTGTATGTGCATGAGAGGAGTCGGTATTAATGGGCTAATGAAAGGATAACTACATTTCTTTTCATAAGGCAGTTAGATATGTTTTCACTGCCCAATGACTTCTAGTTTTAAATCTTTGTATTGACATTGATATGATGAAACTTTGAGGAGATAGGCTGGGATATGATAGGATATGAAGGATTGAAGTAGACTTAAGATAAATTTGAATGTGAAATAAAAAAGACTGGGGAACAAACTATTCTTCAGTTTGACATTACAAGCAGCAACCCTGCATACTCTGCCATGTCATTGTAGTTGATTAGTTGAATCAGCTACTGATGTAGACATGTTTGAATGCGATATTTGATAACAATGATAACAGTAATAATAGTGGACTCTTATAGAGCACTCGTTTTACCTTAAAAAATTATACTTTTATAGAGCAATGTGGAAATCAGAAAAATAATAGGATATCATCGCTGGGGCAATAAGACCTCGTATCTACAAAATGTCAAATGTTCAGGAGAGCAAAAAAACATGGCGGCCAAAGCACTGTGGCGAATGGGATAACCTTTCCTTTGACATGCCGTGGTGGCTTCATTTTTGGAGTAAGACAGTTGGGATTTGGACAGGACATCACTTAACCCATTATTTGACCATTAATCCAAAAAACTCATTTTCACCAAAATTGCAGATACAAGGTCTTATCACCCCAGCGACGATATGATACTTATCAACATAGTATCATAAAACATTAGAACAAACAAACAGTGTTGCATCAGCACTGTGCAACAAACATCAATACAAATATATTGATACTGTCAATGTAAATAAAACAGGTGGGTTTTAATGTTAATGTATCGACATGATATCAAACATAGAAGCAAATAAAAATTGCAACAAACATAATTATAATAAAATAATGTACTTAGCACAACCAAGGGATATAAAAGAGGTAGATATTAATGTTCAATTGAAAATCATCAATAGAAGGGGATTGCTGGAAGGATATGAGAAGTTTATTCCAAAGTCTTAGGCCCATGTATATGAAAAAGGGAAATTAGAGAAATGATTACACTGTGGAATATCATTCGGCAGGTGCCTGTGGTAAACCTCTGAAGTGAAGGGTATGTGACAGGGTAACATGTGACTTGACATTTGGGTGTGGTCCAAAGTTGACAAGTGGCCTTGAAAAGGGGAAAGAGGAAGACATTGAAGATAGTGTCATCGTGATTAATCTCTGGAGATAACGATTTGTCATAGCTCTGTGCCTTCTGGCTGGGGGAACAGCTCTCCTGGAGCTTAATCGTGTTCAGTTGAATGGGCAGTTTAGGAGTCCTGGGAGGTGACCATTTCCTTCCATTCTATGTTAAAATCTCACAGAGCCTTGATGCAAGGCTAGTACTTAGATTTGAAAGCTACCCTCAAAGGGAGATGTTTCCGGCTGCACTTTAACCCGTTGAGGACGAGTCCCAAGTATACTCAGGCAGGTGTCAACGGGAAATGCATGTTATAGCAAAATCAGTCCGTCCTCAACAGGTTAATGGCACAAGCAAGGCAGTGTCGGCCATCAGCATTGGAATTTGCAATCAGTGAAAAACTTTTACACATATACATATATATGTTAAATAATTTCAGACTAAAGAGTCAATAGACATCATTACTAGGGAGTGCAAGTGGAGCTTGATTGACATTCAAACAATATTTCAATTGCATCTTAGGCTAAAATTCCCATAGGCATCCCCATTTAAGATTATCATCTGACTTATAAAGGCATGTAAATTGATGATTTGTTAGATATTCGTGTAAACATTCACTGCTCCTTTAGCACATAGTCATGTGGATTTGGCGTATTATAAGACCCTGTATTATCATCATTGTTGTTGTTGTTGTTGTAATAAGCATTTGCTGATATATAAGCTTATATGTTCAGAGCATCAGTGCGACTTAACTTAATGTGGGGAGCAAGTTCCCACTTTCTTTTCAGATATGGAATGGAAACATGGCACAGTCTTGTAGACATTTAACACTAACTTCTACCCTTCCTCTCTTCTGTCTGTCTGTCTGTCTGTCTGTCTGTCTGTCCTTTTTCTATCTCTCAACTTGTTCTGTAGCCCTCACTCTCCTCCTCCTCTCGACTTTTGCCTGTCACCCTCCCGTAAGTTCTCTCTCGCTGGCCCCTTGCTCAAGTTTCCCCTTCCCCTTTAACTTCCTGTGAGTCACCCCCTGTCACTTCATGAGTCGCCACGTACTCTAGCTCCGCTCACACAGCAAAAGAGTGACAGAGAACTGTAAGATAAGGAGAGAGAGCTAGACTATACTGTTCGTGGGACTGTCATATGTGTATACCATTGCATGCCTATCCCTTCCCCCCCCCCCAAAAAAAAAGAGAACTACACAAATATGTAACAGATACAAAGTATGGAGTGAAATTCTTATCTTTATTATTGATAATTTATGATACCTTCCATTAAAGTGAACCTCTTCCTTGTTAGAGTTGGTTCCAAATTACCCTTAGAGGAGTTGAGCTAAAGGAGAGAAAATATATCGGGAGAGATCTGTGAATAGAAAGAAGCAAGGGGGAGGGGGAGTCAGCTTGGACAATTGCTGGAGTGCTGAGAGCCGTGGGCGAGATAGGGCGCAAGCTCACAAGTCGGGGCAGCTAGCCAGGAAGTGCCAATTTAACGTGTCACATTTGAGGCGGCATGTTACGTAGTTACAGCCGTTTTTTGTTTGGATAATTTTGGGCTGAATTTGAGCTGCAGCTCGCTACGGTTTGTGTTGGCCCCTTGCTACCTATCCCCCTCCCCCCCCCCCCAAAGTCATGGATGCAATCCAGTGACCATGATCAGGCAAAGCAGCTATAATCCTGTGCTGCATCGCTAGAGAAACAAAATGAACGTTTCTCTACCTAACAGAGTGCCTTTCTTTTTCAAGATTGGACTCTCATTTAATAAAACTTTCCAAGTGTTGCTTTGTTGAACGACATAATTTAAGGTTGACACAACTCGAAGACATTCACTTTGAACTTGAAGAAAATGCCTGTGACCTGTTGCATTGAGGAATTGTAGTGCTGTGTAGTGGATGATATTTTTGGTGCCTTTTCCTAGGTTGATTGGACCCCAGAAAGTAGCGTGCGAGACTTCTGTGCAGTTTCTCACTCATCTAGCTAGAAATATCTCTGTTCCGTGTATGAGCACAGACTTGGATTTTATGGACAGAGCCTCGGCTGCAGGAAAAAAACAAAGAGGTTGCAAAATACAGTATGTGTAGAAAGAGGCGACGACACAGCAAGTTGAGGTGCTAGTCATATGTCTACAATGTCTTCCCCACGATGACCAGGCGAGGGAGGGCTGTAATCAAATCCTTCTTTGACAGGTGTATTCTGGGAGACTATTGAATTTCAAAACATACGGGAGGACCCTCAGTCCAGCTTGGTGTGGGACTGCGTGGAAGCACCTCCCCATCGTTCCAATCTGCCCCCCGTGCCCCCCGAGGCGGGGGTATTTGTCAGGACTGTCAGATTGGTGCTCTCGTCGCGTTGAGGAGTATTGTCAGGCGCGGCTGGTCGGTTTGATCGACACAGCCCCGGAGCGCACACGCAGCCAGGTCACAGGGGGTGATGGAAAACGGACGCAGGATGTCCAAGAAGTTAGTATCATGTCTGCCTCTCTTTTTGTCGTTACTGAGTGTTGCGTATGTTTACATTGGTCTCCCTTTTAGCGAGTACTGTTCCAAGTATTTTCCTTGTTCTCTCTGTTTTAATTCATCGTGTTTTGATAATTCATTCCTGCTTGCGATTCTGTTACCTCTATATGTGATAGCAAAATGTGACAAGAAAATGTACCTCAGTATTGCTTTTATATCATGTATTCAGTGCCATGCAAGATGATCTCTTTTCCTTGTAGTGAGAGACAATGATTTGAAGTTCACTGGAGGACTTGGCATGCGTCTTGCCTTCAGTTTTGATGTGCAAACCTTTGTTATGATCAGGCATTGAATTTATCAAATAGTTTTGATTGAACACTTCTGTTTTGATGGCTCACAGTATTCTAAAAGAGATTTCCCTTATTGGCAGGTCTCAGACTTGTACAAAAATCCTTCAATGTCATTAGATCTACCCTGTCCATTCACACTTTATTTATTGCTACTCCTGACACTCTGATTAATGTATGATATCAAGAGCCCAGCTCTGCACTACTTTACATGAGCAGTACTGCATGTCCTGTAGTGATTGATGTTGAGAATAGTTTAAATTACCTGCAAAACTGCAAAACTTCACTGCCTTGTCTGAGTCACTCATACATGAGAAGACCAGAGTATGTTGTATGTCAAGTAAAGTCCAGTAATATCACAATTGAAATGCAGTCAGATATCTTCTTTAGAAATGAAGGATGGTGATATTACCGGTAGTCTGCAGTGTGGGTATATGTGTTTAGACTTTGTAGCTCATATGTAGTTTTTTTGTGTGATTTTATTCAATTCTGCTTGTTCACTAAACCAAGAATAAAGGGATGTTTGTGTTCTGTGATTTGGCAACACTGTCCAACACTTCACACAGAATAGTCCTAATTTTTGTGATCATATTCCTACTGCAGAGACCAGTGAAATCAATAAGAAAACAGAGTAATGATCTCACATACTACAACAGTTCTATACGCATAATTAAACCAATTTGTCACAAAAAGCATACTGTCATACAACATAGATTCACTTGTTGAGGAGGGGAATTGTAAAACTGGAAATTTTATTGTTCATAGCTTACTTTCACTGTGATTCACTGCTCTCACTTCTGTCACTTTCCCAATGACACATTTTAAAGTCTAAAATGTTTTATGATATGGGAAAAGTGTAATACTTTGTAGTTGTATTCATTGTTCACCCTAATATGTGGGCTCAACAATCAACTAAGCAATATGTGTGTAGATGTATACTGTACGTTGCAGTGTCGTTCTCTTTTCCTTTTTCATTATCTCAATCAAAAGGGATGATAAGGTACTGAATATGCCATATATTTAGCGAGTCTGATTTTTTATTTTATTTTTTTCCGAAAAGGGACGGCCTGGCAGAAATTGCAAGTGGTTAAATTCGCAATCATGGGGTACAGCAATGGATGGAGAAATGTGTGCATGCATGTATTGCATTTATGCTGGTATCAGAGTTTATGTTTTTGTGTGTAGTTTAAATTGTGAATATTGCCAGGCTTGCAAAATTTTTGAAACCCCCCCCCCCCCCCAAAAAAAAAAAAAAAAAAAAAAATGAAATAGAAGTCATGCATGTACATGTTTGTATACAATAACTAGGTTCACATCTACTGTAGCCAATAATATAATCAATATTAATGACACTTGTCATCATTGATTCAGACATTTATTAGGAAATATTGCCCAGTTTGTATATACATACAAGGTTATTCAGTAGGTGATATGACCTTAGAGTGATATGAACTTGAGGACTGCAAACCTGCAATCCCCAGCCCTAGGTCACATATTGTGTATATACAAGTAGTATGTACATTGTACACCTGTACATTGTACATGTACAAATGTATTGTACATGTATGTATAGATAGTGACATCCTTCATGCTAGATAAGACTGAGTATAGTGCACTACATGTATGCCTCAGTGTGAACCAGGAGTATATTGCACATAAGAACTTCTCCTTTTGTCTTTTACTAAGTTTCATATTAATTTAGATTGCAAATCTGAAATGAGAGCCAGTAGAGACTTTTCATTGTTCTATGGATTTCTTTGTTTTTTCTTTGTCTTTTCTTTTGGGGGAGGGGGAGGGTTATATTGCCCTTTCTGCTTAATACATGTGCGGAATATCTGGTGTGAAGTTTGATAGCTTTTCATTAAGTGTGCCCTTCCTGTGGATTTATGGATTTTACAAGTTTTGGGTAGGAATAGATTCCTGTATTAAAGGGGAAACATGAAACTTCCTATATTCTTAAGTTCCCAAGAAGCATCATTGCATGCCTTTACAGGGCTTTTATTGCCATTCACAAACAAACAAACAAACAAACAAAAAACTCATTTGTGATGAAACTACATGTATTGAAGAAAGCCTTTTACAGACTTTCATTACAGTACTTCAGATCAATATATACAAAATATATGCATTGCACATACTGGATTTCTTTTTGTTTTCCTGTCAGGAGTATTTAAAGAAAACTGATGAGCAGGTACAATTGAATAAGTATTTTTGTCATCACATGACAAGGAAATGTTAGACAGATGAACACTGTCATAATGAATAATACTGTATATGCCATATATTTCGCGAGTCTAAAATTTCACAAATCGGGAATTCCCGACAATTTCGCGAGTGGTTAAATTCGCTATCGTGGAGTCCTGTACTGGAACGGAGAAGTGTTACACGCGTCCGTTACATTCACATTGGGATCAGAGTCAATATTTTCGCGTGTCTTTAATTTCGCGAATAGCACCTGACTCGCGAAATTCGCGAAAATAAAAACCTCGCGAAATACAATTGTATTTGGTGTAGTAGTAGATTATTTCTACCTGTATTTAGATTTCCAGAAAGACTCTGACAAATATGCAAATTATGCACATCGAGTAACAGATGAAAGCAGGAAGGAGCATTAATGAAACCTGCTCTTCAAGTCGTCTTTTTTTTCTCTACTAATAATGGATTCCATATCAGTGCTTCAGAAGCCATTAATTTGTTAATTTGTTGCTAATTTACATTTAGGAAGCCACATACTCGCATTGCTTTGATTCAAACATGTGATATGAATGCCAGCAATTTCCTGTAAAAAAATAAAAAAATCTTGTCCTAAAATTGCCTGAAACCTTGAACCTGCTAAATTTGATTAAAGGTCACATTGCAAAAGTTTTTGGTAGTTGTCATATCTCCATGCAGTCCCCATGGCATCCTATTTAATTCATTTTCCTAAAAATAGTCCCAACCCTGGGGCGCTCACATTTATAGCACGTATTAACACCAACTGACAATAATATTCTGTTGGGTTGAACTATTTCTAAATCAAAGAATAGAGACTTTTTTTTTTTATAGCATCTCTTAAAGGGGAACTGCCAGGCTAATGAAGACTTGAAATATGAAATATGAAATATGTTTGCAGATCAAATTTCCTTAACATGGCTAGATGATTTCTGTGAAAAGAAAGCCAACAAATGATTTATGGCAAGTAGTTAATTATTCATTTTATTATTACTATTATTATTATTATCATTATTTGTAAGTATGGCCAATGCCTATTGTCTCTAATACTCATACTGACTTTCGTTCAGAGACAGCCATTATTTCAAATATTTGATTTGTTAAAATACACATGTTTGACAGACACAGGGTTTGGTAACTTCAAAAGATGTATTGATATTCGAGTAGAAGCTCATCTGTCTTGGAAATTCACTTGAAATTGGTGTTGAACCGTTGATTTCAAGGCTGTAGCATTGACAGCTGAAAATTCTGGAGGTAAATATTTTGTATCTTGTAGATCAAAATTTAACCACCAATTTCAGGGTATTGATGTTCTATAGGAAGTACTGTACTGAACTAAACTGAAACTTATGTGAGTAGAATAGGTTTGGTAGAGAAAAACAGAAATCATAAAGTTTATTCAGCTAGTGTCAGAGTTCAGAGCCCTCACGGCTACTCAAAAGGCCAGGGGCATGGATTCTATGTAATGATTCATAGATCCTATAGTGGTTTAGAGTTGTGTTATGGTTGAATGGGGTTGTATAAGTGGATGTTCTGCAAAGCAATTTCCCCTCATTTCCTCGACAGACCAAGTGGCTATTGTGGAGCCTAACAAGAGACAACAACATTAGGATGTGTTTATTGTCAAGCAAAAGTGGGACTGTGTGTCTGTGTATGTGTGTGTACTTAAGCTTGTATGTTGTGTGTGGAAGGAGGCATACTAAGCTGCCTGGTACATGTATATCATAGTACTGATGGAGATACAGGTACACTTGTTGAAGCATGGATGGGGGACAAGTTAGACACATACGGTTGTCACAATGCATGCTAGAATGCAAGCATCTTCAAATTTGGCTGAAGTAGTGAAACTCTGTGGAATATCTTGTTTGTGAGGTTCGCAGAATGTGAGTAGATAGATTTCTTGAATACTTTTTACCATCATTTTGTACATGTATAAAAATGAAAAACAGAAATTCTGTTTAAATGGTGTGGTGAAACTCTACCGTAGTGTTTAAAATATGAGAGGACATTCTCTCTTTTTTCCGGTTATTGCTTCAGTAGCTGTAGCTGTCAGTCTATATTTTGACATCATACAGCATACATCACAATAGTCAAGACAATTATCAGATTGTAGGATTGAAGTGAAAGTCGAAATGTGGCAGGCGAGTTTTATCCAGTACGTCAATACAAATTTTACTTCGTATGGGCTCTTCATTTTTCTATAGGCCTTTTATGTTACTCTCACATCTTCATTGCGTTTGTCGACTTAATTCTACAGTACGCGCAATAGAAAACGCCCGACGAAAGTGCGTCCAAATTTCGTCCCAACGCTTTTTTCGTTGTTGATTTCGTCGGGGACGTTTTCAACGCTTTTTGCGTCCAGACTTCATGGACGGATTTTGGACGAATTCAACGAATTCAACGAAATCCCCGAACGCTTTTCCGAAGCTGTGGACGCATTCAACGCTTTCAACCCTTTACACGCGATCACACACACACAGGAAAGTTAGCTCTAATCGCGAATTGCTAGCTCTTCTTTCGTCGAAGTTCTCTAGGTTTCCCGTCCATTTCTCTCATTTTCTCTCTTTTGCTTTCGTATCATTGTATCCCTTTCTTTTCAGAGTACAATCATACTTCAGAGAGTATTTTTTCTCATTTTTATTAAGTGATTACCGTGTTTGCCACAATTTGGGGTGAGTTTTTGTTCGAGTGTTTGTTGAGTTTTTCGATTGAACGATGTGTCGATTATCTTCGTGTGTGCGAGAATATCGTACCCACTCGTTTGTTTCCGTGTAAGTATTTTTACCGTAAAGTGTCTTCATCGTTCGTCTTCACGCATCGGGTTTTCACCCTAGTTTTCCTCATCGTAGTTTTCCACATCCATTTTTTTTTCCGGTGCAAGATACTCTGTGTATTTTCTGCTACGGTAAAATGCCATCGTCGATATTTTTTGTGTATTCATCGTAGTTTTCCACCTCCATTTCATTTTTGTGTGCAAGATGTGTAGCTAGGTCTGCGATGTCTGAATCGTTTACAGATGTGTTTTGTGAGAGTATTAACCACGATGATTTTGAGGATTTTGAGGGTTTCGCGGTGGATGAGATCGACTGGAATGATAGTGATAATGATAATGAATCTACACTATCTAGTGGTGTTGATATAAGAGCTCTTATGATGATGCAATTTATTTCGTGTGACCGACCATCATGACGTTGGCGATGACGAGTACGAAACAAGTAGCCTATACATGTACAATGTAGGCCTGTAATGATCTAAGACGAGAGTGACACTGACGACATGGCCTGGCCCTGGGGGCTGTTTTAGTGTTGCCTGCTGAGTAGGTGTTCCATTCTATCCTTTCAGTTATCTTTCTATCACTTTCTTCTTTAGACCCTGGATGAAAAAAAAAACCCTATCTTGCCATGTAAAGACAGAACACATACCATCATGAAATATCATGACATTACTAAAGTAATAAAAGAAATAAGTAAGCGATGAAAATTCTTGTTTGTAAAATCATAAATCAAAGGTGATTTCATATGAACCAGCTCTTTGAAACGTATTTAATTTGCCTCTTGATACTTGCTTTGCAAGTATACATTTTCTCTCCCATGGACTTTGTGTCCCCCCCCCCTTTTTATGTGCTTTAATGATTATTCTAATTTGTTTTGTCAATATCATTATTGCTGTATTAATATTACCATACTTTGATATGGTTAATTGCATTTGTTGATTGACTCTAACTTTCATTTTGTTGCCTCCTCTTGGTACTTGTACAGATCCTTTCTAGGGCTTGCTGTTTGCTCACCCCCCCCCCCCTTTGCTGTTGCTATTTCACTCTTTACCTTTCTTTGTCTCTCTGTTGTTCCTTATCTTGTTTGATGTTGCCTCCATATTCATCCTTTTCCTTCAATGGTTGCCCCCTGGCCCTCACGACCATTACTAACCTTCCCCTGCCTTTTGTCTGTCCATCCTCCTGCTCTAATCCCCCTCCTTTTACCTGTTGGGCTCCTTGCCCATGACATCCTACCCTCTCCTTTTGTTTTCTTTGTTCCTTGTCCCTTGCCTGTTCCTGACTGTTCTTGTTGTGTGAAGTCGCTTTACATGTGTGTGGTTGCTTTTTCTGCCTATTTGCCATTTTGCTTCTGACGAAGATTCTGCTATGATCGAAAACTTAGGTCCCTTTTGACTCTATCCTAAAAACATTCATGTACACTCCCAAAACTTGCTGGGCTAGTAATGAAAACTTCCATTATCTAGCAGGGGAGAGGGAATGCTTTCATTTTCTCAAGAGAACTTTTGTGTGAGAGAATGCAAAACTTGATTGAGTGTTGCCAAGTTGTTTTCAAACTTCTTCATTTTATTTGATCTTAAGCATAATCACTTTCGTAAGTACATGTACAGTATTACGATTTCTTCTCCCCTGACTGTAATCGGAAAGTTTGCCATAAGGACGATCGCTAATGTGTTTGGATGTGCCGATATGCGAAACACGTGGTTCAAAAGAATGCACCATGTGCTACTTACAGTTGTACTGCCTTAAAGGTTACTGCAAGTTGAATGGATCGAATGCGCCATAGGCTTAGTTACGGTAAACAGTTTACGTTCGATGCGAATAATTATTACGTCTTTCAGGATCGAGGAATAATACACACAAAACATGCAAACAAACAAATCCACGAACGAGTGTTGATAACCAAAATTCATATGAAAAGTAATAGGCAGTTTTGATGAGCGTGAAATTTTATTGTCATGATTTTGCCGTTTAATCGGGTGGTGGCTGCATCACATAGGACATCTCAGTGAATTTGTCTAGGCATATGAGACTTTTCATATAAATCTGTGATTGCATTTTTGAGTGATTAATCAATTCCTTTTTACAGTTCGGGAACCAGAACATCAGAACATCTTTGCAATGATTCCTTTAACTCAACTCACCCGCGAGTTCTTCGATCGATATACTACACCAAATGCGCGCATTCTTTCGTCTGGCACCTGGGGTCTGGCACGCACCTGGTTTTGTGGAAATTTCCACAAAGGGAGAGGGTGGGGTTTTTCCAATCCCAAGAGACCGCATTATACACAAGAAGACAATCTCGTCGCTTCTATCATTTTCCGTCACTCGTGTTTTCCCCTTATTGTTTGCTAATAATGAACATTTCGATTGAACTTAACGATGGTTGTTCACACGTGGTTCCTTTTGTTGTGAGGTGTGGGTATTTTCTTTTCTTATCATTCTTGGGAGGGGAAAGAAGAGTAAAAGAGGGAAAACTTATTTAAATAAACGAAGGGCACGTACGCTCAGCATCCACAGCAAAGCCGTCTTTTACATCAGCATCGTTGATTATCATCACTTGCACTATCATCAGGCATCACTCGGATAATTTTGTCCTTTTTTTTTATAAACATTTAGAAACACGATCACCATCACTCGAGATAAACACGTAGCAGTGGCAGATCCAGAGGGGGCGCATGAGGCGCACGCCCCCTTTATTTATCGTGGAAAAAAAAAAATAGAAGTGAAACCCGGAAGTGGCACCAGAAATATTAGTTGCGCCCCTCCCCCCTCCTGTACAGAATTCCTGGATCCGCCCATGCCTGTACGAAAATAAATGTCAACAGACAAAGTATCAACAACCTCCCTGACAACCACATAAACATTACCACAGAGCACACCGAAGCGGCTGGCATCAAACACCCTTCGAAATACTGCAACCAAGCGCGAAATCGCCGTTACGAAAATGCATGTATATATACACAGTGCGAGGCAATTGAAAGATTACCTTTAAATATTTCAGAATATGAAAGGAACAAATAAAGTGATATGAAACGAAAGAAATCGTACACCAAACGAAAGGTATAACGACCTCCAATAGGCCCTTAGCCGCAGCATATCAATAAACATGACGTATAAGCACACGGAATATGCGTGTTTCGGATTCCTCCCTTCTATATTTCTTTCCTGAACTATTCCCAATGCCCGAATAAAATAATGACTAGTTTGTTACACTGATTTCTTCTTCTGAGGTAAGGAAGTTCGTTCGTCCGAAAACAAAAGGATTGACACTCCGAAGGTTTGCTAATCGGGCAATGCCCCCCCCCCCAAAAAAAAAACAAAACAAAACAAAACAAAAACAGCCCACAAAATGCTCGTTAATCAAAACATTGGTTAATAATGTTAAAGACGATAATAATAATAATAATAAAAATAATAATAATAATAATAATAATAATAATAATAATAATGATAATAATGATAATAATAATATAACAATAGACAGAATAAAACAATATATGGCCCCCTATAGCAATTACCCGCAGCATGATTACATTTTCGAATCAACAAACATGGATAGGCACAAGGAATATGCGTGTTTCGGATTCGAAATAACGCCGTAACCATCGGAATAGCGCACCCGTTTTCTTTTTTTCGGAATAATGAACACCACGGAAATGAATAAATGATTTCAAACTAAGAATCCATCGTAATTCTTGCCTTAAAGATTTTCCTCCCTTCTATATTTTATTCCTGAACTATTCCCAATGCCCGAATAAAATAATGACTAGTTTGTTACTCTGAAACATGGTGTTGTGAGTTAAGGAAGTTCGTTTATCCGAAAACGAAAGGATTGACACTCCGAAGGTTTGCTATACCCATCGAACAATGGGGGAAACAAAATAATAGTAATACATTTTATTTTCACACTAGGTACGAACATCTACAAGGTGTAAGGAATTTGCGTGTTACGGAACATTTTATCACTTTCGCATCAGCGAACTTTACGTGCATTGGGTACTACAAAAATGCCTCCCCCCCCCAAAAAAAAAAAATGTATATATAATTACACCAACGCTTGAGCATAACAACAAACAAGCAATCAAACAAACAAATAAACAACTTAAGATTTAATCTCATAGCTGCTTTGAATATTTCACGTTCCGTCTGCATGACTGTATATATACTTCTTTTCAGAATTATCTCTCGCTTCCCGCTTCACAACTAGGAAATAAACGATGTCAAACTACAGGTATATAAGAATTAAACTTATTGTCTTACTCTGAATATAAAATTCATTATTTCAAAAGTTCGTTTATCCTTGAATACAACAGGCTCGATACTACAGTACTCCGAAGGTTTGCTAATCCGACAATAACGCACCTATCCAATCACAAACATTCGTGCATTTTCGAATTATGAATCATAATTTGACTATCACATTTACGAACATCTATTTTTCGTGTAGGGAAGTCGCGTGTATCTGAATGTTTCATTTTCGTCCTAATGAACCTTATGGGTGCATGGGTACAACGAACATGAACCTCAAACCCCCCCCCCCCCCAAAAAAAAAAAAATAAAATAAAAAAAGAAAGAAAGAAAGAGCCAAGTCAAACTAAGAATCAGTCTGAATTAGTCGCTTTGAAAATTCCACGTACCGTCTGAATTATCTCTCTGTCCAATAAAGAAATAAACGATATCAAACTAAGAATTAAACTTATTGTCTTGTTTTGAATATTACTTTTTTTTTTGCTTTTCTGGGGCCCGTTGCATAAAACTTACCATTGAATTTCAATAGTAACTACCGTCAGCATCAATGATTATAAAATTTACCGCTGATTTAAGACTTACCGCATAGAAAGGAGCGGTATCAAGTCCAGCGGTAAGGGTTTTATGCAACAGGGCCCTGATTCAATAAAAAAACGGGCAATGTAACGCGCAATTGCTGAAGAAAGAAAATATATTTAATGACCAAATAACGGCGAACAAATCCTTCTAATTTCTTTTTTCCTCTTTTTGGGGGTTAATTTTCTTTCTATACTCAAATGGATTTTACGTACACGCAATTTTAGTGAAACCATTTTCTTTTTGGTCGGCATTCTACGATAAGGTTCCTGTGGGTTCCTGTGGGTTCACCCACGCCAAAATTGCGTGATTTCTCTTAAATACTATGAACCCGAATGATCTCTGATTGGTAATTTAGTCTATTTCATGATCAACAGTTGTTTATTTTCTGCTTGTAAAAAAACAAAAAACAACACGTGAACAATTAGTAGGCCTTATACTGGGTCTTGTCATGTATCGTACATCTCTGTTTCGTTCAGCCGAGCGAGCCATGCCATGGCAATTGCGACGCACATACGGCGCACTCGCCTTTCCCACACGTGCACATTCCCTGGTTACATGCAGCCCGCATACCAACATGTGATGTATCAGGTGACTTACAAATGCAGTGAATAATCTGCTAACGGTGCCGTACTTACAGCTAGGGTAAGGGAAACTAAAACTTTTACAAATTGCTTCAGTGAAAACGGCATCGATGTATGTATACATGTTACCATTCTTAATAGTATTATGTGAATCAGGTGAATTCCACGCCTGTCTACTGTTCTCATTCCCGACCGCTGTGCTACTACTAGTACTTGTTGAGTCTAATCTTGCAGTGATTCTTGCCGGCTAGCGGCTGTGGATGTGGCCACTACACACACACGTGTGTACTGTATTCCATGTGCGCCTTGGATCACGGACGCTTTTAACGAAATTTGGACGAAACTGCCGAGCTCCGAACACGCATTTTCCGAACGAGCAACGCATTTGCCGAACGAAATTGAGCGGGCGGTCGTGCGTGAAATGCGTCCACAAAGCGTCAGAATCGTTGCTACTGGATCGATAACGAAATTTCGTCCAAATTTCGTCCAAATTTCGTTGCTACTCGATCGATAACGAACTTTCGTTGGAAAACGAAATTGACGGAGGCGTTTCTTATTGCGCGTACTGTATATATGTGTCTATAACTTCTGACATGTATTTGTGCATCTTTAACAAGTGCTTTTGAAACTTAGTTTGAGTGCTAAAACTTGTGATAAAGTGAGAGTGAGTGAAAGGTACAGAAACTATGACACTTTCTGTTTGGGATATATAAGTGGATATACATTGTAGATAATTCTGTGTGTTATAACCAAATGCATAAGTTGCTGATACTGGATTATAACACACAGAATGTGTATGCAAAGTGTCCTTTGTGTAATAAGAGAGTTCACTACCCTGTGATATTTTCACATCTTTTCACAACTTAATGTACACATGTAGCACCTACCACTGTACCTATCCCCCACCTTGTTAAAGGACAAGTTCACCTTCATAGACATGTGGGTTGAGTGAATGCAGCAATATTAGTAGAACACATCAGTGAGAGTTTGAGCAAAATCAGACAATCCGTTAAAAAGTTATGAATTTTTGAAGTTTCTGCTCAGTCACGGCTGGATGAAAAGACTACTATAGCTTGTGATGTCACATGAGTACAACGATATAAAGAAAGAACAAAGAAAATTCAACATATTTCCATTTTTCTCGCATAACAAAAGAACACTCGACTTCTCTCTTTCAGAAGGCAGGGGGAATAATATTACCCTTAACATACGTCAGTAGCAAGTCGAAGAAATGTGCACTTTATTCAAATAGTAAAGTTTTGTGAAATTCTCTTTTTATTTTCCTTATATAGTTGTACGCATGTGACATCATACACTGTAGTAGTCTTCTCTTCCAGCAGTGACTGCGCAGATACTTAAAATATTTGTAACTTTTGAACGGATTGTCCGATTTTCCTCAAACTTTCACTGATGTGTTCTACTAATATTGCTGCATTCTCTCAATCCTTATGTATATGAAGGTTGACTTGTCCTTTAAGTGATGTGATCATAGAAATACAATGAATTTATTACAAAGTAGCAGTTTAATTGTGATGGACCCAACTTTGACTACACTAATCAGTAGTTGGGTATCACTTTATGATAAAAACATGCATAAAATTGTGGAATGATTTTGTCCACAGTCAACTCACAGGATAGGGATGGTACAAATTGTATGCTATTGTTGATGGTTATGTACGTATGTAAATGGTAATAAGATACATAGATATATAACTATACATACTTTTACAATATCCATAGTAACATTCTAAAATGTAAACATTGGAAACCAGAATGGTAAGCCAGAACTATGTTTAATCAAAACAATGTACAACACTCTGTACCAATTCAACAACAATAACAACTTTTATGTTATGCATTATTACACAATTTACAGCTTCATTCTTAAAGACATGCCATGGCTTGAAAAATAAGCCCACATGCACAACCTCAGCATATATTCAAAGAAATGCAATATAGATATCTTGGGATTTTTGCTCGATTCTGTATTCACCAATGCCATGAATAGATAGTACAATACTTCTAACCCACTCAGCCATCTGTCCTCAAACGGTTAGCGATAGATATCCATACGGATGTACTTATGTGAGGTTAACCAGATGGACTCTCCTACCAGGCTCTAGTTTTATTTTAAGAGACACTGTGATATGGAAATCAGTGGCATCCCAACAGGAAATAGCAATTTTGATACCATTTTGTCACTCTGCCAATTGTACTATAAAGCAACTTGTGCTTTCTGTCTTGTATTTTATTCCTCCTAGTAAGTTATTAAAGGATGTAAACTTCTTATAGAACGCATTGTTGGTGTGGTCTTGAACAAAAGTAGACTTATCTACTCATGTATGTGGCCTAAAATGGCAATTCATGTCATCAAAAAAACATCATCCGTTGACATCATCCGTTGTTTTAGCATTTTTATAACAAAAATGTTTGTGATAAACAAGTTGTTTATATTATTGTGACAAAATAAGGTTTGGTATTTTCTCAATGTCTGGAAGATGTCTCAAGTGTATGGGATAAAATGGGATTGGAGCAGCCCTTCACTGGAAACAAACTAAAGAGAAAGAAAAACCCAAAGACAGTGTATAGCCTGACCAATAGTTTGAGGCGTACCATTAGTGTAAAACCAGAAACATTCGCGGCATAAAACTTTTGCGAATTGGAGCAGACTTCCTTTTTCGCTGCACAAGACTGCATTCAATGCATAGTGCAGACAAGACTTTCACATGCATTTTGCTTTCGCAGATCTTGGCTTCTTTTGAAATTTGCAAAAGTTTCACGCACTTGAAAATTTCTTGTTTTACAGTTGTAGTGTTCTCAAGTCCAAAGAATTCAGCTTTGATCTCCAAATGGAGGCACAGAGCCTTTAAGCTGTAGCAGATGACATTGTATCGAAGCTGGGACAGCAAGTTGAATGAATCTAGAGCCAAATATAGTCCATTGGTTTTTGCACTGTGATACAGCTGAAAGTGTGTTACATCACACTTGACCCTGTTTATTTTTTCAGTTGTTCAAAGCTGAATGCACATGAGAAATAAATTGAAGAGCTGAATAACAGACTAGAAGAATTTTCTCTACGTTAGATGTGAAAAAAGTCATGGAATTGGGTGTTAGAATTAGATAAGTTGATAAAACGTAATGAATATAATGCTTTTGCTTAATCTTCATCATTATATGTACATATTGCTTTGGGTGTGCCCATTCCATAACATTCCATAACAGTCTATGACATTCCATACATTACCAGGGTGTTGAGGCAGAATCGGGGTTGATTTTACCCACTTTTGAGAATGCATTATGTGACTGGTATTTTAGGTCCAGGCAGAAGAGGCTCAAAGGTTATTTTTAGATGCCCCTTGCATGCATTTCTGTGTGACTTATCTAGGAGTAATTGGTTTTTTGGCACTGCTTGTCCCAGTCTGTCTCTTATGCTACATACATCCCTCGTACATCCCAATTGGACATGTCAATATATGGCAGAGTTGGTACCGACTTAGCCTTTAGCCAAGGCCCTCTCATTATATGGTGGTGAGCAAATGGGGGTGAACGAAGTGAGCCCAGCCAAGCGGCACAGCACGAGGGCCTTTTGAGATCTTATTCGCATCCTTATATTAGCCCATTAAATGACTGATTTTTGCTCCACGAGTTGGGGAACAAAAATCAACCAATCAGCATGTCTCTCTGTCTGAGCCCAATTTGAATACGGTCAATGCAATCCACAGACCTCCTCGTGATGTCAGTGATGCATGCAAACAGGCTGGACAATGCCAAGTGGGCAGTGTCCCTTTCCATTGGTCGACTGGAACCTGTTAATATGATTATTCAGTAGGGTTCCTGTGATCATGAATAATAATGTGTGAAGCAGATCTCAAAAGGCCCTTGTGCTCAGCTGGGCTCGCTTTGCTTGCCTGTTATAGTCATACTGCGAGAAGGCCTTGACAAAAGGCTAGTACCCACTTTGATGCAGCCTCAAGTGAAAATATAATCTGAAAGCCATGAAAAGAAGCTAACACTCTTTGCATGTGTGCATATTATTGCTCTTTTAATGTGAATAGAACCCTGTTTGCAATGTGATCAGCAGCAACAGTAGCTGATTATAATCACCCTAGCTACTTATCAGCATAAGATTTATTGATATTAGTCCATTATTCCTGATGGGAAAAAAATGAGAAGAACCATTCATTCTAGACTTATTGTACAGAACTCAGAAGCCACTTTGAAATCATGTTCATGTATATTGTGTATTCCTTGACAATTTAGAGAATTGATTTTACTCATTTCTGTTGTAGCCTTTTGCAAAACAAAACAAAAATATAGTAACATCATTGATGATACGGATCTGATGATTTTTTTCATCGCTAGCTGGCAAGTTGCAGATTGAGGAATACATTAGTAAAGTTTTGGTAAGACCTGGAACTGGTAGAGGTTAAGACAGAGAGCAGGCTTTAGTACCAGAAGATTTTGTGCCACTTCCCAGGGTCGGGATAAAGAGAGTTTTTCTCACCAGCGCATCGCAGCTGACTCAAGGAGCTTCAATCTTCAAAGCCGTGGCCAATAAAGGCATGATCCCGCTCCTTTCCCCCCAAGTTTTTCACAGGCAAAGATTACTGAGACAAAGCAAAATTAAAAGCACCCTCTTAGAAATTCTATTCATGCGCAGAGAAAATTTGCAGCCAACTCATCAGCATTTTCCCCAACTTTGCATGGGTGATAATATCAAATCTTAAGCAATTCAATTTATCTTTAAAATTCCATATTATTTAAGGTGTAATGATTAAAGTAATTGCCACCAATATATTATAAGTATTCCAATCAAGTGACACATTTACCTGTGGAGTTTAAGAAGCATTATGAAAATAGTGAAAATGGAAAATAGGGAAAAGGTTTGATGTGTTATAGGAAGGAAAGATTTTGTTGTAAGACAGAAAAACTGCAACAGTAAACATTACTCTGTGTAACCTTTAAAGAATGCCATAAGTCATCGCTGTATCCCTTCTACCACACTTAACTTCCTGTGCTAGGGAAGACGGGAGGGGGGCAAAGAGATAAAGTTTTTGAAGGGGTGTGCAAAGGGGGTGTAGTATAAAAGGCTAACTGGTCTTAGCACCCTACCCGCAGAGGATCGAGCCCCATGGTGGACAATTAACATGCGTGCCATTTAGCATTAATCATAGCCAAGCACATGCACCTCTGGCCAAAGAAAATTAGAGCCACTGCTGGACAGAGTGTGAGAGAGAGAGATAGAGAGAAGGAGAGAGAGAGTGAAAAAAAAGAAAGAATATGAGTCGCAATCTCGCCCCCTGTGACGCTCTTGTTCTCCCTGTCCCCATTGTATCCCTCTGTCTGCTCCTCTTTGCATACCTCTTGTCGATGCTTTGGCCCGCTGTTCATCCTATCACTTCATTTCTGACGCCACAAGCCACAGTTGCTCATTCCAACCAGCATATGGTTTGATACTGTAGTCTGTATCCAGTTTTCTGCAATGTAACCCAAATAAAAAGAGACATAAGGAATATAAAAGAAGAGGATGACTGGCAGTACGGGAACATCGGAAAAGAAGGTGTGATTGCGCAACTTTGATTCCCAGTCACATGCAGATGGATTTTTAGCGCACACGAGAACCAAATGTTGCCGTGGTTTGTTGATGCAGCACATGTTGTGGATATCAGTTTTCAAAGATGGGGTGCTTACACCAAGGTTAACCTGTTAAGGACGGGCTGATTTCGCTACAACACGCATTTCCCATAGACACTTGCTCGAGTATACTCGGGACTTGTCCTCAACAGGTTGAAGAAGATTAGGTGCACATAGTGTTTGTGATTACCAGTTGGGAACCAATCAGAAGGGGTGAAAAATGATTGGGTAAGTGAACAAGTTTCTAACCTGTGAATCTTGAGATTGGACAGAGTCAAAGGAGATTGACTAACTGACTATAAAGCATAGCAAACACAAACACGTACACACAACCACACAAGAAATCTTACTGTGGAGTTACTACCATGTGAGAATAAATAATGGTAATTGTGATGCATTGTCGTTCATGTAGTAAAGATTGACTGTATTGAAGGTAGAGGGGAATTTCTCATGTGTTATGTACATTGTATTCAAATATTTGTGGCACATTATGCCAATGTGATGGAAACATATCTACCTCCACAGTACATTCATATACATTTTAGGCAAAGATACAAAAGGTATTCTGCAATTTAAAGTTTAGTTATGCATTTGTTAATGATAGACATTTGATAGATTGAAGGATTTCAATTTTTTCTATTATTCAGAAGTCTCAATTGAATTGTGTTGCAGTGGATAGTTCTTTGGCATTATTCAGGAGAAGTTTGACGCATGCCCTCCATTGCAGTTTCAACCCTGATATTCTACACACAATCTTTTTCAACCCTGATATTCTACACACAATCTTTTCATCCAGTAGGTTTTCTGTGATAGTACAATGTATGTAGTACCAGTAGCTCTCTACTGCAAATGGCAGAGAAAATATATGTGGTAAGAAATAATGATAAATACAGTAGACATTTATATAGAGTCTTTATCATGTGTTATGGTTACCCTGTTTTACAATCACTTTAACCCTTTCTCTGTGATGTTCTGACATCCCTATATATGCCTTGCACAGAATCTACAAAGATCCTATTTAAACAAAGGGTGAATAATGATCCTGTTAAACTCTAGGAAGAATATATGCAAATTACAGTCAGAGTAGTGATACAGAAAGCTACTTACAATGTATCATTTCTCTATAAAGCTAAATTACACGTGCAGCTGTACAACCATGGTAGTGGTTGACATCTACATTATGGAAGATGAAGGTCTGAGAAAACAAAGGGCAGTGACCTGAATCCGATCTGGATTCTTGTGACGACTTATCATCTTTAATAGTGGCATTTCCCAGTTATGTCATTTGACATGACAATGCGTAGCGATCCTGAATGCTGATTGGCTGTTGCTATGGAGATTTCTTTTGTTATTCAACACTTTAGTAGGTTGGGTTTCAACAGCGAGTCCTTGATCCATGCTCAGACTCTGGTCCTGAGTTTGTAAATCTCTGCCTGTGTTTATAAAGGATTTTGTCACCAGTGTTCTTAAATGTATTTATATCTGATTGTTTTACAGACAAAACAACTCAAACGTAGTTTGTTTATGTGTCCTTGTATGATTGTCCTGTTGGAGTAGTGATTTAAAAATGTTCAAAATATCTTTTGTATCACAAAACATGCGAACATATAAAATTTTTGCAATAAAGCCTAAAATATAAGGAGATATCAGTATTTTTCTCAATATGCCATAACTGTAGACAGTTTTTATAGTCTGGAAGCATTTCTATTATAACTGTTCACATTTTGTGTATTTAACAATATTTGACATCGATTATACGAATTCAGATTTTTACAGTGGTTATTTCTATCCCCAACTCACACTTTAGAACTATTTTAAAGCACTAATGCTGGGGTTTTGTTTCATCTTCAAATGGTAAAGTATGCCTTTATCTGCATTCATCATGGCATTTATAATCACAACCAATGTAGGAGGTATTGTTATGTAAATATCATTGTCTGTAGTTGATTGTTAATCTTTTCAGACGTGACAGCTCAAGCAGCCACCACCTTTGATAAAAGGATATCTGTGTTATTTTCTCCTCAAGGTTAAACTTAACCTTGAAGGGAAATGAAACTTAAGTATACATGGGGATTAAGTGAATGCAGCAACATTTTAAGTGAAACATATCTGTGACAGTTTGAGGAAAATTGGACAATCCATTCAAAAGTCTATGAATATTCAAAGTCTTGGTGCCACCATCACTGAAAAAGAAAAACTACTTCAGTTTATGAAGTCTCCACGGAACAACGATATAAAAGGAAAATGAAAAGATAATTCCACAAAGTTTATTTTCTTTTAATGTAAAGGACACATTCCTTCTGCTTTAATACTGATATGTGCTAAGGGTATGTCATTGCCTGTGCTTAATGAAAGGGGAAAGTTAATTGCTCTTTAATCATGCTAGAAAAATAAAATACGTTAAATTTTCTGTAAATTTTTCTTTATAGTTGTTCTGCATCGATGTCATGAGCTGTTGTAGTTTTCTCATCCAGCGGTGGCGGCACCAAAACTTTAAAAATTCATAACTTTTGAACAGATTGCCTGATTTTCCATAAACTTCCACTGAAGTGTTTTGTTATTGATGCAGTCATTCAAAATGTACACTTATATTTTTTGGAACTTACCCTTTAGACTTGTATTCTAAGAAGGCCATGGAAGTATGATTCTCATTTTGCAGTTGGCCTCATATTATTAACCTCATGTTGCTTCACATTTCACAAGTATGTTCCACATTGTTTTTTAGTTGGTCCTGTTTGGCGCTGTACTCTCTACAACAGATAAGAGTAAATCATTTTATTTTCATCTTTTTTATTTGTATATCATGATTGGTACTGCTTATTAATTCAACAAGTTCTCCATGTGACAGAAACAGCTTAAATACACCTATACAGGAGGCTCAGATCAATGTGCTATTACTTGTACTGTTAGATGCATGCAGATATTGTAGGTCGCCATTCAAACGGGGGATAGTAACCTCTCCTCTCTGGACCGATGAGCCACGGCTCGTTGCGGCTATTTTCGGTGCCTGTGTACGGTTGTGGTCACAGACGAAAGCCCCTTTGTCAATAGCGTACTTCCTCTACAATTTGACATAACTGCAAGTGTGTGATTCACTCAAACTTGCGCGGACTTTACGGTGGCAGAGCGGTCGGCACCAGTATCTGCCGAGTCCCGTCGCGGACCTTGGCTTCTGCGGAGAGGGATAATGAGGTTAGACGGCCAAGATACGAGCCATGCCAAGCTGATCTAGGGTGTGACCAGCGCTTGGCAGATACACTTATGAACAACAGCAGCGTGGTCAACAAAAGATTGACTTGTATATCTAAAGTTAATGTTCCACACGGTTCAATTTTAAATGCATAACAGCAAGGAAATCAAAATGTAGCTGATCATATCTGGTTTTTGTTTTTATTTTTGTTTTTGTTTTTATGGGGGCTGGGAGAGGGGTGATCAGAAAAGTAGTGATTACAATATCTGTATATTACTGTCTGCAGAATTTGTACAGCCAAGAGTAGCCATCGACCTATTATGCTGAAGTGTTGCAGCAGTAATGTATTTAATGTATGTGACTCTGTTACAGAGATGTAATAATTACATGATTGTGTGGCAGATATTCTTTAATGAGTTTGTATTTGAAACATACATACTCTCCATGACAACAATGAGCTACAGTACTGTTATATGTGAATGGCTGCATGAATTATCATGCATACACTGTACATGCATGTACATCCTTTGCTTAGAACATGGCAATCCCAAGGTGCTATGTGCTGAAAGGATTGCATGAGGTAGGGTCTACTAAAGCTGCTAATGAATTTGAATTTACATTACATTTATGCAAATCCATGCAATTTATGTGGAAAGCAAATTTAAGTTTTTTTTGATGTTACTAAATGTACTGGCCATTAACATCTGTACATAATATCCTAGAGTTGTGTTTCAGAAAAAGCATATGAATGATTATAACAGGTCAAAATTACATGGCATTGTTATCTTTTGAATAACACACATGGGAACTTTTTCCTTCTTTGGTTTATGGAGTAATCGGTCAAAAGAGATATGTTCTTGATATACACGTTAAGTCTCAAAGTGAGATATAGAGACACAGAAACCATGAAGCATTTACCCATAATTTGGAATCAACTGGTCGTACAGAAGTTGTGATAATGATATCAGTAGCGATAATGACAGCACTACTGCTGCTGCTACTTCTACTACTACTACTACTACTACTACCACCACCACCACCACCACCACTACTTATATTGATTGCAATACTTACCACAAATAATAATGGAACAGTAATTATGGTTGTAATGGTAACCATTTTTCCATTTTGCATTTCCACCCTGTCATAATTCATAAAACATGGGATGCTATTATGTAAAGGACTGATGGATTGATAAAAAAAAAAATGGCATGGACTATAAAAGTTGTATCTCTCCCCGATGAAAATGCACTACCCACTATTAAAGAAATGATATCTGAGAAATGTGCTAGGTTACACCCTGGTTACACTGCCTATCTGGAAGACTGTTATATTTGGGGGAAATTAGCTTCTTAAAAGACTCCTTTAAGTGTGGCCACAACTTCCTTACCGGATTGGATGAGATGAGGAAAGATAGGTCCAAACCATCTCCAACACTTTCACTTAATATCCAGGTCAGAGTTAGCCTCTCTACAGTCTGACAAAGTCTTCTTTTTTTTTTTTTTTTTTTTTTTTTTTTTTTGGGGGGGGGGATGGGTAGCAGTCATGATTTATGTTTATGATGCTGTGCTTATGTGTATGTGTAGGGAGGCCTTCTGTAGTTAGTGTGTTTTTTTCTCCCCCCCCCCCCCCTTTCCCCTCTCTTTCTCTCTGTTAGGCTATAAAAGAATGATTCAATGCACAATTGTGCCAGTTCATTTTGTTTCACTTCTGAATGTGTGTACAAATTTGTAGACTTTATCTCTTTCAGAATGTTTAATGAATAGGTATCCATTATGATTTTGACACTTTGAGGAATATGTTCAATTAAGACTTCCCCTCGAAGATGAAACAGTAGATAGTAATTTCAGCAAACATGTACGATGATCATCCTCTGCAATGGCAAAATTTATATAATATGGATGTATCAACCCACCTGTAACAGAGTATTGACTATATTGAACCTTTAGCAGATGAAAGTATGTTGATGTAGACTGAAAGCAAGGCTAAGTCACAGTTCTACACCAGATTGAGGAAATTAGACTTGTATGCTATTATACAGCTCCTCATAAGTGTCACAACCTGCTTTACTGCCACCTGTTGACAACTTTTCTCAGTATGAGGATAGACATACAATGTAAGAAAAGAGGAGTGGAGGGCTGGGGTGAGGGGTAAAGGGGGGGGGGGGTAAGATATTACCTGTTTTGGGTTGCTTCAAATCTAGTTGGGCTCCTGTAAAGCCTATCTTGGATGCACTTTATCTCAGCAAGCACAGTCTGCTAATTAAACCTTTCCACAGATTTATGCGGACTTCAAACACCCGCTACTTGCTTCCGTTTCGTGTGCAAAATACCCAAGGACTTGTGTTTATTGTGTATGAGTGGTACTTTATTCTATCAATGTATTTCTTGCTTATTGCTTGATTTCTATGTCCTACTTGGTGAGAAAATATAAGATTATTTCCTGTCAGATATTTGCATCATTGATCACAAATTAAGCAATATTTGATTTCATCTGTCAGTGATCATATAGCTGAAGGATAAGAAAAAATGCATTATATGTGTACATTATGCATCAAAGTGTTGTATGTTATCACCTCAGTGAAAACAATTTTTAAGATATGTCAGAAATATAGCATGTGATTATAATCTTATTTCACAGCAAGGATATCTAGTTAGAAACAGTTATAGAGAGATATTGTGAGATTATGGACAGTAAAGTAGTTCAAGGAGGGTGGCATAGAGAAAAAACATTTTCAAACCCAGTAATTCACATTTCATGATATTATTTATTTTGTAAGGGAGATGTCTGCTTTAGATATGAAAGTGATTTGAGAAAAATCACATGTAGCCCCTGTATAGGTTAATCTCCACTAAAAAACAAGAATGTTATGTGTTTAGTCAGTATCAACCATATACACATGTACAATTTGTTTGCATGTGAGTGTCTCACCTTTGTGGGTTATATGTTTCTTAATGCTGTAAAACAAGCCCTGTAAGCATTTTTTATAACTCGGAAGGGATTTGGTTGCGTATTAAACTCATGCAGCATACTCTAAGAATTAGGCCAATAATTGGAAACAAAAAGTCTGGAGTTAAAATGTATATTCCTTTCTGGTGCCAAATTAATGAGAGCTCCAAATGGGGTATCTTACAATATGTTTGCATCTATTTTGTAGATTTTATTCAGGTTTCTGAGTTGTGTTTCTCTCAAATATACATTAGGCTTCACTATGCAAAATTTGATACATACATGTAGCATTGAGGTACTCTGTAAAGCCATAGAAACCATGATGGAAAATACATAGTTTGCACTCGTGCCCTGACTCAAATCCATGCTTGTGAAACCTTAATACGATACTGCTGTTCCATTAGATAGGATCTAGCTAATCTTCGCTAATCCAGGGTGCTGCAGAAATTTAATATTTTGTATTTGTGTCTCTCGCAAGTGATCGGACGAATATATACCCCAACTTGAGCCAGAAACGAAAACCCCAACGAAACAAAAGGAAAAAAGAAACAGAAAAAGATGGATGCCTGGTCTGTGGACGTGTGCCAGACAAGTATGAGTGTATGCGATTAAATTCTCGATGAGGGCATATGATCAGGTTCTGAGTCATGACAGAGACAGGGGGAGTGAGAAAAAAAAAAGAGGGTTTAGATTTGAATTCTAGGTTTTCTGCGCAGAAACGTGATGAGGGACGGAAGAAGGAAAAGGAGGAAAAAACAAGAAAAAAATGGAGAGAGAGAGAGAAGGGAGGAAGAAATCAGACTTTTAGGAGGAATAGAGGAATGTCGTGTCTTGTTAGTATGAGATCTGCATGGAAGGTTTTGAAACATCTGTCTACATTCTACAAGTAACTTTTTTACTGGCATACATGTATGTGGCTCATGCTGCCTACAGGTTTACCATCGAGACATCAAAGAATTCTCCAAGTTTCCATTCAGCAGTGAGAGAATAGAAATTATCCTTATCTCCACTCAGTTCATGAAGCCTTACCTTTAGAAATCTTTAAATACAGAAATAAGTGGTGTTTTTTTTAATTCAGTGGAATGCAAGGACTGTGTGGATTGTTTAACATGTCTTTAATACTGTATGGCTTGTCCTCTCATTGAGTTCACTAATATGATAATGTGGTACCTCATTATTATGCAAAATGAGGACCACTGTAACTACTGTAGATTCGTGTGTATGGGTCTGACCCTCTCCCCCCCCCCCCATCATTAAAAAAAAACAACAACAACAACCAAACAAATGAGAGCAGTCATGATTAGAGAAGTTGAGTATGGGATCAAGGTGAAGTGCCAATTATTCGTGGGACTGGCAAAAACTACCAAGAGTAATCACTAATAATCCAGGGAATGTACAAAGTGTAAATCTACTAAGTATACAAGCTGTAGAGGATTTTAGATATCTGTGCAAAACCTCAGCATTTTGTGTTGCCATACTGAACTTGGGGGTAATTTGTCAATTTAAAGCTTTTGTTCAGTCCAGGACATAAATGATTTCAGAATCAAGCAAATTTGTGTGCATACATTGTATATGTTTGGTTGCACGTTTACATAATTGATATGAACATATCATCTGTATATAAACATATGAAAAATATGAAAAATAATCTTTAAAAATATAAAGAAGTAACGAATATACAGACTGTCTTTCCCTCATATCACCAGAAGTGCAGATTTACAATCATTTTGAAATAGCTTCAAAGGTAAAATATACACATGCACTCTGTGCTTGTGAATGTACACTGTATGTTGCTGCTAGAGTTGGTTGACGCACATTTTCAAATTTTATGAATATTGGATATTTTCATCAAACGGGTCATTTGTAACGATCAGAAAACTTGACTCAGACTCACCTACCATAGCAACAACTAATGTTTTGCTAAATACATACCAAGTATTTAAGTGCATCTACTATGAGTTAGATAGGAATTTAACCCTTTACTATAATTGTTCTAGAAAAAAAAAAAATATCCATAATCACTTCAAGCCCATTGCCAAAGTTGATAAATTGTTATGTGCATTGTGTTGAGAAAAGGCACAGACTATAAAACGTTTGATCGAGGGTATGCGTCGCTGACTGACAATATATACATGTGCCTGGTTTTTTCAATGCTGACAACTGATGCCAGAGCTACATGTATGCTGATTGTCTTTTTCCTGTGTCTTAACTCTCGTCTCTCAAGCAACTTCGGCATTGATGCGCATTCATTGTGCTTACAGTACAACGTACATGGTAGAGGGTGGAATGGAACGTGGAGGTATAGGGTAGGATACGAAGGGGAAAGTGAATAGGGGATGGGGAGGATGTTATGAGGGGGGGGGGTAGTGGTGGGGTAGGATTGTGTGAGGGGATGGGTAGATGGTTTTAGGGGAAGGGGTATAGGGTAGGATTATGTGAGAGAAGGGGTGGTAGGGTAGGATTATGTGAGCTAGAGAGGGGGTGAGTTAGGGAGGTGGTGTAGGGGTACCATGGAGCAAGGTAATTGCATTGTTGGGGGTGGTGAATAGGGAATAAGTGGATACTATGAGGGATGACTGGGGACAATGTGGTAAGGTCATGTCTCGGGGATGCCAGTTTTCATGCAAAAACCTGAATTCAGGCCCTGGTTGTGTCAAAGTAAAAGGTATTGTTTGCCATTGGGAGCAGTGATTTAAAAAATGTTCAAGTTATCACATTTGATGCATATGTGTATGTCAGTTGTATCACAAAACATCCTACCATGTGAAAATTTTGCAGTAAAGCCTAAAATATAGGAGATATCACTATTTTTCTCAATAAACCACATTTTAAACTGTAGATGGTTTATTCTAGAAACAATTCTAACTATAGTTCACATTTTATACATTTAACAATGCTTGACATTGATTATATGGAAACATTTTGACATTGGTTGTTTCTATCACTAACTCACATTTTAGAACTAATTTGAACCCCTGAAGCTGGGTTTTTGTTTCATCTGCAAATGGTACAATGTAGATAGTGCCTTTAGACCCTTTCCTGTACAAAGTAGCTTAGTTTGCTTTTAGATGAATAATATTCAGGTCCTCCCTTTCATTTAAACTGGCATTATATCCCTGTTTTGTGAGTAAGTAGGTAAGTTAGAGATAGTAAGTTGGGGATGGGTATAGATATAACGTAGGGGTTAGGGATTATAGTCAGGGGAGGGTTGTGTAGCATACAACATGTGCCACTCAATGTGGTGTAGAGCCCCATGTGACTCACCTCGGCACTCCTTTTGCTGCCCTGGTCAATGGCTTGGGGTCCTCCGAAGTGCTGCTATTACTAATGCTGTAGAAATTCAGAGAACATTCGCACATCCCAGCATTCGTAACCCCCTTTCACATCTGCTTTCAAACAACTGCTGCAGGAACATGAACTGTATGTTCAGACAGTAGCTATTGTGTCATGGGGGAACCCCCCCCCCCACATAGAAGTTCTCATTTTGACAAAATTTGAAAGCAAACACTGTCTCTGTACGCGATTTTTAAAAAATAATTCCTGCAAGTGATCGTGTAAGAGCCTGCAAAAAGGTGCAACGTCCTTGATGCCCAACTCAGCCGTGCCTCAGAAAACCAATTTGAGTGTTCAAAATGATCATATCTGATTTTGTCATAAAATGTGACAATATGTGGTTTTATTATTTCAAACAAAATATATCATGTTTATTTATATAAACAATTAATATAAAAATGAATAGTAAACATGAATTTATAAATAACTAGGGAGCGTACGCATGACGAGCAGAACACGGCTGGGAAGAGTTGTGCCTCGGTGACGTCTGACTCTCCGCCAAGACTTGCTCATTAGCATATTCACCATGCAGATTCACACTTTTTCAATCAAAATTTACGAGCTTATTTGATGATTTGAAACTTTGTTTTTGGTGAAAGTAGTTCATTGGAGGTACCAACAACAACAACATATTTTTTTGAAATTCGTGAGGACTGCCTCACTTTGAGGACATTTACAATGTATGTATCAAATTTCAGGTAAATATTTGCAGGCTCGATCATTGTTGAGCATACGTGTACTAGGGTCTCAATTCAAGTCCAAATGTCAATATGATTCAGCTGATATTCAGAAATGCTTTTGTACTCTTTTAAAAAGATAAGATGAAGTTTCCTTGCCCATTCACCTGGTCTCAACCCTATTTTGCAAGCACAAACACTTGTCGGTTGTAAAGGAGTTTGCAGGGCGGATCCCAGAATTCTGTAAAGGGGAGGTGCCTTTACTAAATTAAAGGGGGGTGCACACCCCCCATTTTTTTCTTTTTATTTCTTTTGTTTTAGCAAAAACAATAATAATAAAGAGGGGGCACGCGCCCGGTGCACCCCGCTCTGGATCTGCCACTGAGTCTGTGCCAAAGCATCTCTTTCATGGTCTTTGCATATATCCCTCCACTGTATAGCTGCTTCAAACAAGGGATAGTGATGACCGTTAATGTGTAGGTGCCACAGCAAGGCAAACACAGGATCTTGAGGTACTCTCTATGGATCTGGGAATCCCACAGTAAGTATGTAATACAACAGCAGACAGAAAATAGAGTGTAGGGCTGAGGCTAAGAAGCAGCCACTCTGTGTACACCGATGCAGTTGAGGGTGTTTAAACCCCATTGTTTTTTAGAGTGAGCTGTTAGTGAGGTCCATAAAAATAGTTCATTTGTTTAGAAAATAATCAATAAACTGGCATGCAGGATCATTTGACTGTGGTATAACCTATGTGACAATTTCTGGGGGCTTGTCCGGGAGTCCAGTAGATACCATTTAGTGCTGGAAAATGGTCAATTAACAGAGTTTTTTCCAAGTGCAAGTGTGTCATTTGTGTGTTTGAGTGTGTGTATGTGTGTTTCGGTTGAGAAAAATTCGTTAACATCTTCATTAGATTACTATAGTTGTTATGAATAAGTTATCTCTTGCATGAGATATTTGTTTTGTTAGAAATGAAATCCTTCTCAGTTTCATTGTTGTCCTGTGTATATTGTATAGTTACATGTTTGTATTATAGCTGTATGTATGTTTACAGTACAAGCCCATATTATGTTCAAGGTAAATTTCAGAAAATTTAGTAAATACCTGTAGTAACCTAGCGTCTTCTAATTTGCATGTGTGTACTATATACACCATATATTTAGCATGTCTAATTTTTTGCACATAGGGACATCTCAACAATTTCATGAGTGGTTAAATTTGCCTTCATGGAGTACAGTAATAAAAGAAAAATTTTAGTGTGTATGCCATAATTGTGGCGGGATCAGAGTTAATATCTTAGATACAGGGTAGCATGTTCTTAAATTCACGAATCAGTACTTTGCAATAAAAACAACTCCATGCAAGAATTCATTGAATTGAATTTCAAATTATTTAAAGTTTCATGAAAATTATATCATTCTAGTCAACAAATTTTACTCTTTGGACTTGTTAAAAATAATTTTAACCTAGGGAGGAATATTGCACTTTTAAAGTCTGCTATAAACAAACACTGAAACTTTTGCTTGTGGTAGGTGTCACAGGTCATGTGGGAGTAGCGACGAAATTGCAATTTTTAAAGCGGTTCCCAAAATGTGTACAAACAAGCCTGTGATGCTAAGTTATCACTTCCTGTCCTGTTGCTCTTAAGGTTATTATCTCACCAGGAATGCCAAATGCTCACTTCATATCGCTATATTTGGTCAAGGGGTCACTCTATTTGTATACACCATTTGCCGCAAGCTGCTTCAGACTTGCACCTGGGCTATTTTTTTCAATCAGTTTGAGGTACTGTGTAGTATTCTAACATCAACAGACCAGCATAAACCTGTAAAAATATCAGGCATATCATGTGATTCGTGGAAAGTCAAGTATCATAGAATTTGAATCCTCTAAGATGTGAAATATTCCTTCCTCCACACATACACACACATGCACACACAGTCATCAGAACATTTATTAATTGCTGATTAAGAAAAAGTACCCACTTTGTGCTAAGCAGATATAAAATTGTTTCTGTATAGAAGAGCTCCTTTCATTGCAGATTTTCCTAAAATGGTAGTTCACAATTTTAGCAATGGACATGCTCACAGTTGCTGTGACAGCTGTGAGTATAGTAAGTTACCATTATAGTAAAGGCTTCCTTGTAGTGGGGCCTAGAATTTCTTAAGTATACCAAAACAAGAGGCTGCTATTAAATGCAAGGTTTATGTTCACACCTTGGTGCAGTTCTACAAAACTATGGTAACTTACAATTAACAGTAACTCGGCAATTAATATAGTCACCGTCAGTGATTTTTTGGCTTTGATTAGCTATGGAATATTGCAGTGTTGCTATAGCAGTTACCATATGCGCTGATTGCAGAGTTACCATTAATTGTAAAATTTTATGCAATGGGTCCCTTGTCCTTACTAATAGCCTTCATTTACATGTACAGACATTTGTACCATGGAACTCTACATTTAACATAAAGCCTAAACAAACTTCCTGATCTTTTGCATTTTGTGATGAGCAGGCATAGATTGGACTACATATGTGGTGTTTTTCATACTTGGAAATAGATATGACTGTATAGCAATAGTTATGATAATAAAAGAAATATTTATTATTATCATTATTATTGTAGTTATAATTATTGTAATCATAATGACTATGATATTTGTTATTATCACTACTCCTGCAATTATCATTACTGTTTGTACTTAGTTAAAGTACATTGTAGTAGCATTGCTGCAGGTCCTTATCATTATCATTATTTGTTATAATAGTAAAAGTCATAATAAAAATAATACAGTTGTAGTTTCATCATTATCATGTGTGCTTTGGTACTGTGTGAAGTCTGTAGTGATTGGCCTGATGTTTAACTACTGAAATTGATTTCATTTATTACCTCCGCCAAGGGAGGAGGTTACATAATATAATGTATGTTTTCATTACCGTTGGTTTGTTTGTTTGTCCGTGTACAAAATAACTCAAATAGTTGTGAACGGATTTGGATGAAATTTGCAGGAAAGGTCGAGAATGACACAAGGAATAGGTGATTAAATTTTGGGAGTGATCCAGAAATTTTTATGGATTTTCTGACGGATTTTCAATATTTTGGTAGGTAGGGTCAATGAACTTGGGAGTTCAAGCTGCACATTTTTTAGGTTTTCATACGCGCACTAAAGTGCATGCTCTAGTTTTTGCTAAGGCAAGGCGCGCCGCGCAGCTGAGGGTTGATGACGTAACAAAAGGCTTCTACAAGTGTATATTGGGAAATCAGGTGATTTTCAGCAAGCATACGTATGGGTGGAAATCACTGATCTCTATGGAAGAACAAGATCATTGGTGGAAATTTTAGCTGCTTGGCGGAGGTGTGCACTCTCAGACTGCTTCTCTAGTTTATTGATATTTTGGAGTAAAAAGTTTGATGAGTTTCATTGTATAAACTGTGGATTGTTCATGCTTTCTACTGATACCCCTAGTGACTGCCAGACAAGATGTCAATATAATATATGAGGACTGAGAAGTAGTATCAGGTGACGGAGGTGACAAGTGTCATCGGCAACTTCCATTGAGTGCCAAAAGGTGCTAAATCACAATAATTGGATTAGGAGTGAGTTGTGTCATCAAATGTTTATCTACATGTAGTTGCTTTCAGTTTCTAGTCTTACTTATTAAGACGCTTGTAGCTTCAATCTGGCATTGAAGGATTTTGTTTTATTTTTTTTTTACATGCATTTCATGTAATTTGGGAGTACTGTTTGTGCCGTGTGTTGACTTCCATTCGTTTCAAAAGTGTGTTTGTTTGTGAACACCTTTTGCTCTTTGTAAATTTGAGTGGTCAAATTGATATGCCTCTTGTGTAATAAATGGAGATCACATCATACTGATGAAAGTGAACAGGCTAACAGGATATGCCCTAAATGTGCATCCACTGTGCAGGGTAGGATCATTTAGTGACATGCCCCTCTCCCCTCCCTCCCTCCCACACCACCCAAGAAACAAGGAAAGAAAGGAAGAAAAATGAAATAACACCCTTATGGCAATTAATGAACAGCTGTAATCTACCCTTTGAAACTTGAGAACATATGTTGCCAGTATTATCTCTCTTGGTGCGAAGATGTAGTCTGTGTAGGTTGTGATAATTGGTGTGCTAATAGCCTGTGCTATAGATACAGAGGTACATAATACAGTATACTAGAACTACACTGTGGGTACAGTCTTCGAGTGTGACTGGACCTGGTGC
This sequence comes from Diadema antillarum, assembly GCF_040938485.1. NCBI lineage: Eukaryota > Metazoa > Echinodermata > Echinoidea > Diadematoida > Diadematidae > Diadema > Diadema antillarum. Next base: position 1,356,344 of record NW_027270983.1, read on the forward strand.
CGGTACTTGTAAGGACCAGTAACAAGGAGCAGTGAGATGGACTGGGCTATGACACCACGAAGGAAAGTGCCTGTGACCGTTGTTTCTATTCAGACTTTTCTCAGATGCTTGTGGATTAAGATTGTATCTCGTACCAGTCTTAAATCCCTATCATTTTGAGGGCTGGGGTATTGTATATACAGTATCCGTGGCCAATTTCTTGTTTGTATTCACAAGCAGCAGTCATTGCATCAGTTTTGCTGTTTGTGGTACTTTTCATTGTTTCATGGCCACTATGCCTGTGACACTGGAGAATGACACTGAGGAAATTTACTTGTGCTTTAATTTTCTGAGTAGAAAAATGAGAGCGTGAGTATTTTCCTGGTATGCATCGTACAGCTTGAGGACTATTTTTGTGGAGTTTCTCCCTTTTAAAGGGATTGTACAGTACTGGTTGAGGTGAGGATTCAGGTTTATAACATTCCTAAGTGAGATAATGAGAAACCTCTTATGAAATATGAGAGAGCATGTAATTTTAAGAAGGATTTAAAGTTTATTTGATGAAAATTGGTTTTCAAATGGCTGAGATATCCCAAAAAGTGATGATAATAAAAGGCGACAGGCCATGCCTTTTATTAGGATCTCTTTGTTTCACCTTGTTTGTGGATATCTCAGCCATTCCAAAACCGATTTTCAACTAATAAACTTTTGATACCTCATAGAATTGCATGCTCTTTGACATCTCATAAAGTGGTTTCTGAATATCTTGCAAAACGTTAAAAGCTAAATCCTCACCTCAACCAGAACTGTACACCCCCTTTAACTGAGGTTGTACTTTATAACTTCCACATAAATAACACAACAGCCAAGTGCAGCAGTAATTTTAGTTAATCTTTGATGTGCACAATGAGTGGGGCATGATATTTGTCCCTATTTTCGACCAGCTATTTTTTGTCTTTACAGGGCTTGTATTGGTGTTGATCCTGCTGTATTTATACCAGTTTTTTCCACTGTAAAGTTAAAGACAAATGTTTTATTGCAAAGACTGACTTGGAGCTCACAATCTTTTGCTTAATTCTCTCGCTTTCTTTGTATTTTGTCTGACAGGTCTAAGCTAAGCTCCCTTTTTGGGATGGACAAGGCAAACAACCAGGGGGGAAATGAGTCGCTAACATTCACAGCACCCAAGCAGCCAAAGAAAGCCAAAGGTAAGACATGCATGCATTGACCAATACAAACAGAGAAATTGTTGAAAGATTAGTTTTAACATTTATTTCTATCTATTTATGCTCCATTCCAACTGCCACCTAAAGCATGCCTTTGTTTGTGGTGCTGCATACTCTTGATTTCCTTGAAAATGAACCCGACTGGATCCAATAGGTACAAGTTCAGGCTAGGCAGCAACATGGAAGTTCCAGGGTTGGCAGGTTAATAACCTTCATCAAGGAAGTATGGTTAAGGATTGTAAAATTGCCTATTCTTTGATTTTGTATGATCGTTTTTAGATGGAATGATTCTTTACATTTTTATTCATTCTTTTATGACATTGAGAAAGTTTTTTTTTTTGTGTGTGTGTGTGTACCATTTTAGGGTTTAAAAATATCATGTTCAGATGTATTATGTTTAACAAGCAAATTCACATTTATATGTTTTTTTGTTGTTTCTTTTTTTGTCCTTATTTTTGTGATTTTCATTTTTTTTTTCTCTCTCTCACAGATCAGCCACAGCAGCAGAGCCAGGGTGGGCAGTCTGCATTACTACTAGCCGTGGCGGTCCATGCATACAGATTGTGAGTATACAGATGGCGGTAGAAGGAAGATATGCATATGACATGACATACAGTGTATTTTTTTACTACTTATCTACATGGTAGGGTGTTCCTTCACTACAATGATATGGTCCTTCAAATGCACCCACTAAGCTTTGAAGTTTTCCTTAATCAACAGCACTCCATCTGGAGTTCATTAGTTGACATTATATGCAAAGATGCTCAAAACACTTTTGAAGTTTGATAAGAGGTTTTGTTTTGTTGGTTTTTTTATTCCATATTCTGCATTGTACAAGTACATTGTAAATCATTAATATAGCAATAAATTGAAATGTTTAAAAGTTGTTTAATACAATAAATGAGAAAACTGAGACTTGTAAAATAAGAGGAAGCTACATAGAAGCATTTCTTGTGAGGCATAAATTCCCAAAAGCTAGTTTAAAGTGACTTCTTATATGAAAATTTACAGTTGTATGGAATGACAAGCTATTAAGTGGGAAAATGCATACATTAACTAATTTTGTAGAAAAAAAATGCATTAATACAATAGGTGAAATATTTTCTGGATAAGTATTATTGTCCCCGCCGAACGAGTTCGAGCAGGGGACTATGAAACGGGCTCCGTACGTGTGTGTGTCTGTGTGTCCGTCTGTCCGTCTGTCCGTCTGTCCGTCCGTCCGTCCGTCTGTGCGTCCGTGTGTGATCAAAATATTCAAAATGCTACTCCTTCGCCATTTCTAACCCGATTTTGATTCTGTTTGCTTTATATGATAGCACTACATGGGAGCTTTGAAACTTCTATTCAGAATTTCAGTTGTGACCTTTGACCTTGACCTTTGACCTATATTGTACATTTTGCTTCAAAATGCTACTCCTTCGCCATTTCTAACCCGATTTTGATTCCGTTTGCTTTATATGATGGCACTAGGTGAGGGCTTCAAAACTTCTACACAGAATTTTGACCTTTGACTTCTTTGACCTTTGACCTTGATTTTTGACCTATATTGTACATTGGCTACAAAATGCTACTCCTTCCCCATTTCTAACCCGATTTCGATTCCGTTTGCTTTATGTGATGGCACTAGGTGAGGGCTTCAAAACTTATACATAGAATTTTGACCTTTGACTTCTTTGACCTTTGCCCTTGATCTTTTTACCTATATTGTACATTTTGCTACTAAATGCTACTTCCGGCGGGGACATATATTACGCACCGCGTAATTTCTACTTTTCCTTGTTAATGATGAAAAGCAGCATCAGGAATATACTATTGTAAATCTTGGAATTTTTAGAAGAATGTTCTTCACCTCAAAATGAAGATTGTGAATCTGCTATATTCTTTCTAAAAATTTATTGGTAATAGAAAGAATATCTGTTGTGATAAAAATTGATTATTGAATCAGATTGAATCTCTTATAATTTTCTCTGTTTAGTATGTTGAGCAAGATGAATATTTTATTAAACAGAAGGTTTTACCATTTACCATATGTTTTAATTGTTCATATTCACATTCATTATAAATTTGAAGAGCAAATCTTGTTGATCTGAAGTACAACAATCTACAGGTATGAACAAGATCTGTTAACCAGGTGCTTATCATGTCTTATCATGTCTCATCTTTCCCCAAACCAATATTCTTGTATAATGACATAGACAATAGGAAAAGGGAATACCACTGTTGATTTTTCTATCTCTCTCTAATTATTTTCACACAGCTCAAATGGCACATACATCAAGCATGGGAAGCTGGGAGCTGCTATATTGGGCAACCACACAGCAAATGATGTAAGTTGTACCCTGCTCTGCCAGGTTAAAGCTTAAAGGTAGAATAAAGTTTGTGTTCATCCTCCCAAGAAACTTCAGAGACACCATCGACATCACTTAAGAATGACATACTGCAACTGACACCGAGAGTTAACATGTGTTGTGACATTTGACATGTGAGCCTTTTCTGTGTGGAATTTGGCAGCAGTGGAAGTTTCTTGGATTTCATATCATTTTTCTCAAGTTCCTAGGATTTCTTGAATTACTCTTGGGAGAAGATTTCTGCATCACATAATGTTGTAATTCTGATCAAAATTCCTGTTCATGATTTGAATGAGTTCTGTAATAGACACAACATTGTATTAAAGAGTGGTGTGCTTGCTATTGTCTGAAGCTGCAATGAACTACTGTACAAGCTGAAATTTCGACATGCAGATGTGTTTGCGAGTTGCTACTGGTCGGCTATTTTCATGTGTTGTTAATTTTGCAATTGCAAGGGTCTAGTAATCGTTACTTCACCTTTTCCAAAAAGGAATAAGAATGAGTAACAAGCAACTTGCTAGTACATGTATGTGTAATTGTTTGAACTTAGTAATTCTCTGTACATAAACAATCGGTGTGTTCTGTAAGTCCTACAGCGCTTACTGCTGCAGGTGTATATTTGTGCAGTGGAGAGGAGGGAACATTTCATTCATCTGTTGGCCAGTGATGGTCTTTTCAGAGTCAAACAGCATTCTCGTGACACATTTTCAGCCAGTCCCCAAAATACTCAGACAAAAAGAGAAAGAGATATGGAATAGATCTATTTTGACATGCCAAAAGTGAGAGAGGATGTTACAAATGTCTTTCCCTTTTCTCTTCTTATATTTCACGTAAGTAGGCCAACTGACCTGCTATCTTAACCATAATAGCCTTATGCCAGTTGAGGGGATTAAGGCCGCGTTCATACGAATTTCGTAGCCAGAATCACAAACATGAATCATGATTCAAAACGGCGTTTCAAATCACGGTCTCAGCGGAAGAGCATTCATGCGGGCTTTCGCAATGCTGATTCTGGCTCAGCTCATCCTTTGCCATTGCGCAGCGCACTGCGCAGTTTGACCTTGTCTCTGCAACTCGAGCCAGACCTCCTTATTCCGGCTGTACGTACAGGCCTTTACGTTTTTATTTCGTCGAATACTTTCCGATAAGCTGTGGCATTCAGGCTCTGCCCACAGATCGAGGAACAGATCGAGGAATAATCCTAATTCTTCGTCTCTCCAATTGTTTCCCTTGGTAGACACAGCGCTGCAGCTATTACTTTTATCAACTCAATCGGAGAGTTATTACATGTATTGTTATATCAAACAGTTAACGTTAGATACTAGCATAGAATCGGTGTATGGCGTTGATGTTTAAACAAAGAAATAGTGCAAGTATGGTACCAATAAAACACACGATTCATAAGACGTACACAAGCGCGCGAACAGAACTAGAAGCTGTGCATGGGATACCCCATGAGACACGCATGCGCACAGCGCACAATGACGTCATAGAATCATGATTGAAATCACGGTTGCGTTCATGCGGTTTCTGCGATCGTGATTCTGGCAGAATCATGATTCAAAACGCCCTTTTTTCTGCGTTTCAGATCGGCGTTTTGAAATGCGTTTAAATGGAAAAATCGCATGAACGCAACGCAACTAAACACGTTTAGCGACTAAACGTGTTTACAAACGCAATTCCAGTTCCGCATGAACGCAGTCTAAATCCCCTTGTCCTGCCACTGCAGCCACGTTAAAGAGCAACCCACGATGGGTGTGTCATACCCCTCTGGCTGCCCTATCACTCCCTACACCTGGTCTGGTGTTATCAAACGACCCCTTCCTTCCCCCTTCACTCTTTAGTAGGTCCTGTCTTGTCATGTCTCCTACTTGTGAGGCTCAAAACAAACAGACCAGTAATCAATTATCAAAGGAATGCTACGTAAAACAGAATGCTACATAAAACAGAATGATTACTTCATCCATGTTTATGAAACTGTAATTTTTTTTTTTCCCCTAAAGAATTTTTCACACTTCGTCTTGGAAGATAAAGGTACACTTTATTGTTTATCCTGCTGAATCAAAATATAAACTTTAAGTGGCATTACATACAACAAGCCCCCCCCAAAAAAAAAAAAAATGTGTGTTTTTTGTTTTTTGTTTTTGCTCTAGTTTCATGTTGCACAAAATGTGCACAAATTTCCATGTGGTAGCGAAAATGTCTGCTTTTACACTTTTACAGTACTGCATGAGGCTCTTTCTCTATGTACCCCCTCATGTCAAGATTTTTGATAACCAGCAATTTCAACAGTGAATCAGTAGATTATGAATAAGTTTGTTTTGTTTTGTTGTTTTTTGTTGTTGTTGTTTTTTTGTCTGAAAACTCAAGTATCACATCTAGACTACCAGAAAAAAGAAATTGCCCCAATGCCATGCCTATACACATTGAAGAAGATACATTATGTACATTGTATAGGAAATATTCACAAACATAAAGAATAAAGCTACAATGATAATTCTAACTCTACTGTCTTTTTGAAATATTGAGTATGACACACATTCATGGTAACCCATTTGTTCATCGTTTTACTCTCTTGAAGCATTCAGCATTTATTTTCAATATTTTTTTTTTTTTTGCACTTCAGCAAAGACCTTGGTGTTTGTAGCACCACATGCAGTTAGTTAGAAGTAAGTTAGAAATTAGCATTGTTAACCACGACATGAGTTTTCTCAAATGAATATTTGTTCACTCAAAACTGAAAGTTCCATATGTCATTAACTTATCAGTATTGGTACTTGTTGAGCATTTATTGTTGAACCAGTCGTGATCACTCAATTCTGCTTCGACTCGTCCACATTGCCAATACTAATCGACAATTTGCATGAGAAAACAATGAGGAGAGAATTTACTCTGTGTACCCTGATATTATTCTTACCCTGCCGGATAGAAATGTATTTGCCTCAAATACTCATGTTACTATAATTACTATTATAGCTGCTAATGATCTTTGATAGTTTCATTTGATTTACCCCCCCCCCCCCCCCCACCCGATCAAAAACGAAACATGTAGCAACTCAGTATAGCTGTTATGAGAGATGCCATGACATTATCTTCAGTCGTCAAAATATGCAAATACACATTTGTCATTTTACTTTCATGCCCAAGTTGTATAAACCTTTTGTGACATCTATGTGTATCTTTGTTTTGATAATTGATTCATTTCCTCAGTACAAGATCCTCCTGTACATCAGTAAACAGCAGCAGGTCACCCATGCAAGACTCACACCAACTTTCGCCTTCACAGTGAGTAATTATACATTTGTACAATACATTTGTGCTATTTTTACAACTACTCTTTATGTATAAATCATATGAAAGAGTTTCACCTCACAACCACTCCTTGAGTTTCATTCTTAGTCATGGAATGAATCTAAAAATGTCAAAGAAATGAAACTGCTGCAGTATATTTGGTTGTATTCTTCTGTCTGCGGAGTTCATTCATGCATCATTCCATTTTCTTCGATAATGTTCAAATGTTGCTGCATGTATGTACATATAAGCATAATAGGAATACAAATATGCATGTTCTGTCTTCCAATGCTGTTTATATATCACATCCTCTTATTTCATACCAGGGGGGTGTTTCATAAAGCTGTTCGTAAAGTTACGAACAACTTGCGAGCGACTGGTGATCAGTTCTGATGTGCTATATATCAGAATTTCCATAGTTCAGCACAAGAACTGATTACCAGTCGCTCGTAAGTCGTTCGTAACTTTACGAACAGCTTTATGAAACACCCCCCAGGTAATATGCAAATTTTGCTATTTGTTAGCATGTGGGAATATGTATGTATGTAAATATTTACCTAATCATTTTAGTTGCACTGCTGTTAGTAATAATCATATACAAAATTACACTGTATATCTGTGCCTATTTCAAAATGTTTCTAAGCACTCTACAGATGATAAAACCGATTAACATTGACAATTAACAAAAGAATGTATGTAAATCAATTATGAGTTCAAATAAAACATGAATTAAACAATCAGTATTTTTCTTCCAATAGATTGGTCTTAAATTTCTTTTTGAAGGCATCAGTGGAAGTAGAGTCTTGGAATAGTAGATTATTTAGTTCATGAAATTTGTTAAATATTTGTAGTTGTTGAGTATTTAGTATATGAGGATTGCCAACATGACTTGAAAAGGCTCCCAAATTTTGTGTAGCAGTTGGCCACCATGTCATAAAGCTCCTCACTACCAGTGTAGGGTGCAATCATTGCAGTTTCTATGACAACATCCATGCAGCAACCAATTAGATTTTAGTATTTGAGTCATTACCATGGTGACTGCAATTGCAGCAACTGTCAATCAATGCAGACCCCCTTTATGAAATGGGCACCTCTAGTCCTGCATTGTATTATTGAAGGTCTGTGCTCTATCAAAGCCCAAAAGTTGCTCAACTGAAAGCCAGCCAAAAAAAGAAAAAGGGGTCGGAATATCTAAAATCTTGGCAGGCGTCGACATCATTGTTGAATTTGAGGCTCATGATGGTTTGTGGTGTGTGTCAATGCCAACTACAGATTTGCAGAAAAGAAAATATGACTGTTGCCATGACAACAGTGGGGAATCCTTCATCAATTTGCATTATGTCAATAGAGCAGTTAAGCAGCTATCTGTGTCCTCAAGCTGTTTATAATGCTTTCCCTTTTATCCAGTCTCAAAGATCTGAGGAAATCAAAATTGCATTTTCACAATCCACAAGAGTGTGATTTCCCTCATGCATTCCGCACGTCATAAAAGAACAGAATTTTTAATATCATAAGCATGACTGGTTTTGCTTTCAATACACACTTGAGTTGTGGCTGTTTATCTGTAAGTTTATTATTGGTAACGATACACTGAAAGCTCCCTAACTTTCCATTTCTGCAAAGGTAGCAACTTTTGAATCGCTCAAAAGAATATAATTTCATGCACATTGTTGTTAAAACACCATCTCTTTAGTTACTAGTAGAATGAAAAAAAAAAACCAGTATTGACCAGTGCCTTATGAATTCTTATGTCTTACTTTGAGCGTTCCCTGCTTATTTTGAGATATTCCTCACCTGGCAATACATATGAGAAAAACTCACCATGTTTGGATTCTTACATCTTCTGATTTCTGAATTTAACAGAATTCAGACTTGATAACCAAGTCCTTGAGGCAAATATTCAATTTTTAAATCACTGATATGATGTAATAACTTCCAAATTTGGACGACATTGGAGAAATTCCCATATCAAAATGTTTCATGGTACCCAAGGCATGATGGTGAGCAGTACTGCTTGGTATCTTGTTGCTTGATTTAAAAGTATACAGGTTTCATTAAAGTTTATCTCAAATAGTACAAGTTTCATCACATTTTGACTAGAAACAAGAAAGTTATGGAATTTTAAACTTTTTTCACTAAAAATTCATAGTGTTCACAACATCACAAGCAAACTACCTGAGGCAGTAATGGCAGTAATGTCTCAATCTCACAACTCTTCTATTTTTTTTATGAACAGAAAAAAAGTAAATCATGTTTTTGATCAATAATTCATTAACTACTACAAACTTGTACCTCCTTCCCTTTATAATTGACTGCTGTTAGTTTATCACAACACCACATATTTGATACGAAGAATACGCCTTCTAAAATTCTCATGATATATATTTTGTGTCAGAGAATTAAGTTTCATGATGATTTCTTTCATTTCATGTATTTAATTTTAATTGATTTTTTCATTTCCAACAAAATTATATGCAGTGAATTTTCACTGGTGGTTTTGACAAATATTTCTGTTCTGATAAAACTTGAACCCACACAATGCCTTAACTTTCTATTTTTGGTTCTTATTATTTTTTTTTTAACCTCTACCATTTTGTTCATGTGATTTTACTCTATTTCTTAAGGCTAACTTTATTATGATGTGTAATTGCACTTTGAGGACATTTCAAAGTGACGGATGCAAGATTATTAAAGGCATAATTTACCATTTGCAAATGAAATAAACCCCCAGCATTAGTGCTTTAAAATAGTTCTGAAATGTGAGTTAGGGATAGAAACGACCACTGTAAAAATTTTGATCCGTATGATCATTGTTAAGTATACACAAAATGTGATCACTAGTTATAATACGAATGCTTCCAGACTAAACCATTTACAGTTATGGTTTATTGAGAAAAATGTAGATATCTCCTTTAATATTTTAGGCTTTATTGTGAAGATTTGACATGGTAGGATGTTTTGTGATACAACAGACCTACACATATGCATCGAATGTGATATCTTGATCCTTTTTGAAATCACTGCTCCCAAAGGTAAACTGGACCTTGAATATTGTCGTTATTTGTTTTTATTTTTTTAATTCTCATTCTGCCAGGTACAAGCAAACAACTATGCAACTTTTTACGATGAACAGAGGCAGAACTGGTCAATCATGTTCGAATCGGAGCAAAATGCCATTGATTTTGCAAAACAGGTGAGTGGATATCATAAATCTCTCAGAATTGAGACAATTGGCATAAAATGTATCAAAGAAAAGGATAGGTAACAAATTATTGATCATTGACTTTGTATGTGGAAATGTTCATTCACACCTAAAATGTGATGTTTATAGCCACACCTCACTCCACACCTTTTTATTGCTGTTCACTCTGTGAGTGGCTAGACTTATAATTTATGTTCTGACAGTCTGATTTATGTTGTATCATTATCTTGGACCATCTTCCTAGTCAAATTCTGCTTGAGAAGATGATCCCCTGCATTTCTAGTAATTTTCTCAAAATTGTATTTGAAGAGTTTTCTCCGCTAGTGTACCTTCAATATGACATTGCTTTCTATAGATCTTTACATTATATGTTTTTCGTACAATTGTATTACATTGTACAAATGTATATTGAGATAATTCATATGATTATGTCAGTGCTTTGCTAAATGCTGTTATTCTGTATTGAAAATGGAATGCAGAAATAAAACTGGACTGCACTGAACTGAACAATCACCAATCTCTGAGGACATCCATGATCCAATGCCAACAAGTGTTCATGCATTTGAAACATATTTGTTTCTCTTTTCCAACCCAAGGTCGGTCTGGCAAAGGTCAACAGTGCGGGAGGAGTGGCCAAGAGTCTTGTCTTCCAGGACCTGACCATTGGCCTGGGAGATGCAGTCCAGAACGGGGACTCAGTGGAGGTCAAATACACAGGCTGGCTCTACCACGGCAGGTCCTTTGGTGATGTGAGTAGCTCCAAAGTCTTGGCTACATATGCTAGAGTCACACACGGCCGGGTCACAAAACAGATTTGATCCGGGTGAAAATGAGCCAGATTAGTCCCGGAATGGAGGGCAATTTATGCTACAGACACACACAGCCGGATTTCGAACCAGGTCCATCAGGAATTAAAACCGTATTGTACCGGTTCGAGCCGTAGAGTCCCGTATTGACCCGTATCGAACTGTATAAAGATCCTTAACTGAATCCTTTTCGACCCCTATCGACCTGTGTCAACCCGCTTCGACCCATACCGACCCGGAAGTAAACCTTGTCATCATCCGTTGCCTGAAGGCAATGCGTGATACAGCAAGGGTCCATACAGTTTTACGTTGCGGGTTGCAGCGGGTCGATGCGAGTCAATGCGGTTCGAACCGGGTCAATTCGGATATCAATACGAAATTGAAATCTGTGAGAAAATTTTGAACATGACAAAAAAATTTTCACTGCCGTATCGTAGCCCCCGGAATCCATCAGGAATTGACTCAGGTAACGATGCGGGTCAATGCTGGTCTCTACGACTTGAACCGGGTTGATATGGTTTTAATTCCTTGTGGACCCAGCACAAAATCCGGCCATGTGTGACTCTAGCAATAGGTATGATTTGATTGATTTTGCTGCATCCATAGTTCTCATGGTTTTCAATATATTTATAATTTTGTAAACATTTTATTAGGGGAAATATTAAACAAAGTGTAACCTAGTTCTCTTAGTTTTGTTAGATTACAGAAGTGTGTCATTCATATCTCTGCCTAATTGCTCTTTTAAGGTTATGTTGCAGATGGAAGTACATATGTATTACTGTAAAAGTGGATATTTTTGCGCGACTAATTTTTTGCGCTCGGCCTGGTGAGATGAGTTTCGCGTGTATTTAATTCCATGGAATCAAGACATCAACTACTGGAACACAGGGCAAGCAAAAATATTTGCGTGCTTTTATTTTTGCACTAGTTTCTAGTTGCGCGAAATGTGCGAAAATTTCAACACAGCGGAAACTTCCACTTTTACAGTAATCATCTCAAGTGATATTTCTCGTGATTACCAGAAAAAGAATAGATATAGAGAAATAAAGAAAGACAGAAAAACAGACCCAGAAAGATTCTGACATAGATAAAGAATGTTCAGTTCATGAATGTTTTGTAATGATGTCATTGGAATTGGAGTAATAGACTGTATTCACATTTTACAATTATTCTTCATTTGTTAATCCATGTATCTCTGTAGGTATTCGACAGTAACACAAGTGTGGACAAGCCATTCCGCTTCAAGATCGGCAAGGGAAAAGTGATCAAGGTAAAATGTCCTCACTTGACTTTATTATTTAAAAAAAAATGCAAAAGCAAGCCATCAAACTACCTGGCAGATCATTTTTCCTCTTACACCAGAACCACCTGTACTTGTTTTGATTTGTTTTTCTCTGTTTGATCTGGACCCATGAAACAATATTCCATTCCCTGTATTTGCAGTATCCCATGTTAATTTGATTGACCATTTAAGTGTGATTTGGTCCGAGGGACTCAAAAATCTATAAAAGCCAAATATTTTAAGTACCTGGCTCTCTATGTGGCATTTTTTTATCATTCTGTGCAATAACAAACAAAACAAATACCTCTTTGGTTTATCAACCAGGTTTTTTTTTTCTTTTTTTTTTTTCTTTTCTTTTTTATAACTAGGACATCTGACAAACATGTAAAACCACCATCTTCCTTGACACTTTCATCATGGTCTGCACAAACTACAAATTGTATGTCTGAGTGCAACTTTGAAAAAAAAAAAAAAAAAGAGGAGACTGTTATTTGGCTACATATGGATATAATGTCTGACCAAACCCAAGGCCAATCTTTTTCTTCTTCTTTTTTTTCTCCAGACAAAACATATGAGCTCTGTTATGTTTCATAATTCCTGCAGAGCATGCTTCTGTGAGAATGTGAACAAGATGTCTGTGGCTGGTCTCTTTCTAAACAGTTTCAGGTGTGATAGCATGCCATGAAATGGACCAAGAAAACAAGAGTCTTTATAGGGCATATTCAGTTGCATGAAAGAGATCTGGGATGTGATGTTTGTATTCTGTCAGTGTGTTCTTCCGTCATTGCCTTCTTCCGTCATTGCCTTCCTTGACAAAATCTGTACATATGTAGTATGATTTAAGTTTTCAGTCTTTAGATGTATGCAAAATGAGTTCCTAGATGGAACTTTGCACTTTTCGTAACCTTTACCAATAATCCAGCGCATCGAAGCTACACACACCATGTAGGATATGCCCCATGACACTTGATACCCCCATGGTATCATGTATTTCATCTGCCAACGACTAAGGCACGCCTTAACCCTTTCACCAGCCCACTCTATTTGGGGAACACTCCAATTCTTCCTCATATAATCATTATCTGTGCTTATGCTAGTCTTCTTCCCTATCAAGATGGCTATGAAATTCAGGTATTACACTTTTCATCGCATATTATTCTTCTTCCTCCTCATCATTTTCTCCTACCCCAATATTTCTGTAGAACTCATTATTTCACCTTGTGGATTGATTTGATATTGTATCATTTTGAATGATAATCTGTACAATGTGTATGTATTGTCATTGATACATGTACATGCATCCCCTGGATTTGTATTATCTTTGCTGGACGTGCTTTGATTTGAATTTGATTTTTCTTTTCAGTGGAAAACAATAGTTTGATCCAGAGGCTACCATTGATGGATTTCCCTGTTGGTGAATAAACCATTTCAATCAGTCCATCAGTTAGCATACCCTTTCCCTTTTATCACCTTCCCCTCACTCACCCCCTTCATTCTCCACTTCAGGTACACTGTACCTCCACCATTTCTCATTCACCCTTTTGAGAAGTGGGGGGGGGGGGACAGAATCCCAAGAGCAGTACTGATTAAGTATGATCATAGGATTATGCTATTCTGCACCATCATACCAAATGATTCAACGCTCCCCCCATTTGCGGGGCGATGTAGCGGTAATCCCTCGGCACACGACTGTGATTACCCGGAGATGGTCATGTGACTCTTGCAACTTCATGTTCGTCTTGTATTCCGATCTCTGTACGTGTGTATTCACATATACCCAGGTGCATATCTGGTTTCCTACAGATCACATGACTTTCGCTACTCTGCCTTGCTAAGCCATGCAATGAATTATGGTGACTGCTGTGTTTTACATACACATACATGCACGGGATATACAACTGTACTAACGATTTAAGACAAAAATGTAACATATAACATTAGATGACAGACAGACATTTACTACTGTATTGTGACATGTATTTCTATTTGTAATTGTTACTGCGTGCTCATCACAAACTATTATTACTGTTCTTTACTACATCTTTCAAATATCTACTACTTCTGCTGTTACCATTACCTATGCTACCATTACTTCCTATTGTAATCCCAGGGGACTTCTACAACTCCCACTACAAGCAGCAACCCAATATGTAAGATTTTCTACTGCTATTACCGTGGGATTTTAAGAAATGTCAGCAACCAGATTGTCCAAGTACTAGGAAATAGTGTAATATGAAAGTTATAGATTACCATTCCCTGTTACAATGTATGGTACCACTACTGTAAATTAATAAAAAAATCTACTCCCAAGATGGGACAGTATGTTGAATTCAATCCAACCAAAAAAAAATGTAATTGAGGTTGTACTTACAGTACATCAACACTTTACTCAAAATCAGAAAGGATTGGAATTTTCTTCAGTGTCTTATGCTGCCTTATGGCCCTAACTTCCTTAATTCCTTTTTATGCTGGAAAATATACGAGCACTGTAAAAGTTGAAATTTTTCCTGATGTGAAACGAGTGCAAAAATAAAAAGCATGCACATTTTTTGCTTTGATGTGATCAATTGTTTGCTTGTTATACAATACATGTATTTAACATTATTTTATATCTCTGTTATTTGTAGTGTTCTTTCTACGTATTTACCAGTTCTGTAGTATGGGTCAATCTGCTGGCATGATGCAGACCACTTCCCTTTTTATATTACAGTTGTACAATATATATCCTCCTAAAGCTGTGGCAGCAGTAAGCTGTCTGAGGTAGTCGTTCAATTGTTGTGACTGCCCACAAAATTAAAATCATGAAACATTCATCTTATCTGGCAGAGCATGTAAAAAAAAAATCTTACAAGAATGTCTGCTTTCACAGTTTACTCATCAATTATGCATACAGTATGCATCTTGATCTGAGTCAGAATAATATGCCATCAGATAAATAGTGACATTTGTGACATGTCATAAGCAGAACTATTGAAAATGTACACTGTATTTCTACAATACTGGTGACAGCAAAATCCCATGACTGCAAGAATAAGCCAGTTCGGAGATAGCTCATGTGCACATGGGTACAAATGACCTTTCGTTTTTCTCAGTTGGTTAGGCACTTCACTCAATTCAAAGTAACATAATGTAGCAGCTTGTCCAACATAGCAATTTATGGAATTTGTATTCTAACAAAGAATAAACCTGTGTAGATGAAGTGACCAGAATGGTTTCTAGTCAATCAACACTTTGGGAAGCATCTATTTCGTTGTGCTGTTTTGAATACATTAACAAACTTTTTCTATTAACACTGCCAAATAGCAGGCTTGCTGTCAGGTGGATGTACTGGCAGGCACCATTTATAAGGATTCCATGAATTACACTGTATCATAGCATTACAGATGCTTATCTAAGTGAAATTAAAAACCAACCTGTCTCTCAGTACAAATGACCTTTTTCTGCTCATGCTCAAACTGGAACCCCGAACTGGCTTATTATTTCAGCATCCAATGATGAAAGCTTACAAAAAAAAAAGATGTGACAGTTTTTCTTTCAAGGGTCATACAATTCCTAAGGTTGTACATCGTATTTCTGACTTTTTGCTTGTATTTTCCAAGACATTTTGCCATCAATTGACATTGAAAATAAATTTCTCATTGTGGTAACTGTTCTTTTACTAAAAGATGATAAAAGCAATTAAAACTTTTATCCATGTTAGCATATTGTCGCAAGGTATTGTAGTTTAATGTGATAAATAATTTAATTATGACAGGAGACTCATGTTTGCCGTCAGCTCGATCTGTAGCTGTATGAGGTTTCCATTCAATGTACAAAATACAGTTGCTCCCTGCATGTTGCTGTTGCTTCTACTAATAATTGCTATGTGTGCATGTGTGTGTGTGTGTGTGTGTGTGTATTTGTGTTTCATGCATTGTTGAACACACTCCCTCCACTTCACCACAGGGAGTAAATTTAGACTGCCTTTAGGGCTTCTCCTATTGGCTACAGGAAGTGTCGATTAGCGGATGACATTCGTGGGGGAAATTGCACATTTTCTAATCGCGACTAAGACACATGTCAGTATGGGGAGTAGAGGGGGATGAATATTCGTGCTGATCCTTAACGGGCTTGGGTACAAGGTTTTGCTGGGAGCCGAGCCTTATTTTTAAGTCACTCCCTTAAATCTGCAAGGCTCCCCGAGTGAGGATTGTGAAAGGAATGCCAAGATGGCCAGGGTTGTGTCAGATATTTTTTTTTCTTTTTCAAATATGTTTTTCATCTATTACAAGAAGTTCTTGGAAGGATGGATGTTGCTATTAGCAATTTCAATCTCATGACCATAGTTCACATCAAATCATGCCTCTTATAATTCTTGCCTCCTCATAATGCACTTTTTTTCTTAAGTCCCTCGTGAGTCACAGATTTAAGTATGTGTATGGGTGACAGGCAGCCTGGTATCAACTTTCATTCAGATCAGTAATATCATATTTTTAATTCAATGCTGTACTTGAAAATTGATATTTTAACCCATTCCATACTAAATTCTGAAATCCCCATTGACTTAATACACAGGCCACCAGGTTCCCGTATTGAACGGGTTAATATCTGAAGATTGACTTCAAACTGGTTTACAAAATAAGTAGCTCTACAATACGTAAGGGCAAAGTGCAAGACTTTCTGTATGATGTAGCCATGTAAGTTAGTGAGTTTGATCTTTTGTGAATCAGCACTTCCCAGCACTTTCATGGGTGGTTAAATTTGTGATCTTGGCGTACAGTAATGAATGGAGAAATATATGCGTGCATGTCGCATTCACGTCAGCATCAGAGTTGATATTTTCATGTGTTTTTCAATTTGCAAGGAGCAAAAGAAGAAAAAGAAATTCGTGAAAAAAAAAACCCACATAAAATACAAGGCGTATACAATATGCTTTGTTGTCAGTGCTAGAGGCAATCAATAGGATTAGTTCAATGGTTCTTGCGGATATAAGGAAGTGTTGTGGTCGCTTGCCAAGAATATATTTTCTTGGGGGTGGGGCAACTTAGGGCAGAGAGGAAGCTTCAGTTCTTGAATTAAAAGGCAGCAATTAAAGGCTGTGCTATTATGATATACATTGTAGGCCTAATTCGAATGGCTTCTCTTTCTGAAGGGAAATTGACAGTCTCCATAGAAACAAAGCAATGATGTTATTACTATATGATAAGCTGCTATTTTTACTAACAGATATTTTTGCGAATGAGGTGGTCACGGATATTTTCGCGAGATATTGTTTTCGCATATTGACGCTGATGATATTGTAAATGCTCTATTATCCTAGCGCATGGCCACGTTTTCATGTGTTGTTAAATTTGCGGACCAACGGTGATTGGTGAAATTATACAGTATGACATTTTATTGACTTTTACGGAGTCTTGACATTGCTGATTAATTCTGTGCAGGTGTTTCTGTCAAACCTGACCTGTAAGTCCAATGTGAAAGCTATTATTGCGACAGAAAGGAATGGGAAACCACAGTATGATTTTGAGATTTGTGTAGAAGAGCACTGGTTCAAGATAGTGTGCAGGTCAACAGAGTGTTCACTTTATTCTTAGTTTACTCTCTCACCAAAACATTGAGCATTCATTCTCTTCATTTTCCTTATTGTCAATGAAATGATGTCTACTCAGTACGCTTTGACGTTAATAGTCAAAATGATTTTGATTCTCTATCCTCATCCAAATCTTCTTGCTTTTGTGGGGATCCTGACAATATTGTTTTTGCCTCCCATCACTGCAAACTCGATCTTGTTTTACGTGGTACATGGGTGACTAAATGGAAACATGACCTCATCAGAAGACGATATTTGAATCAATATCATATAAACCATTCTTGAATTGTGAAAGCCCTATTCTCTTTCAGCAAGTCTATTTTCTCTTTCTGCCTGTCTCTCCCTTCACTGAAATGCGGTCCACCAGTCACCTCATAGCGATGGCAGTCTTCCGCTGAAAGAGAAGTTTCTAAATCTTCCGCATGTTGCTATCAAGCAAAACTTCTGGCGGTGACTCCAAGCTCAGGATTCCCCAAGATGGAAATTGACTTCTCTTTGCATTGATGTAAACCTGAGGAGGGTGAATGGATTACTGGTATGCTTGCTGGATGTGTTTATACTTCAAGCTTCTTTCAGCCCTTGACTTCTTGGTTGTTGTTGTTGAGTTCCTTTTTTTTAGTTGAGGCATACCATGCCCTGCCCTCCAAGGAAACATTTGGGTATACACTTTAACTTGCTCCCGTGAAATATCTGCACACTAAGCCGAACATAAATTCTACCCACAAACGTAACCCTAATCCTCGTGCTAAACTTGACCTACACAATGTAAAACCCTATCACAACCCTAACCCTAACCTTAAGTCCTTTGAAAAAATAAGACCAGAGCAATTGTCGCAGGAACAAATGTCATGTCACCGCAAATGATGTCTCCTTACCTTACCTTTAAGAGCCACAATACAAGGTGCAATGGCTTCCCGCGACTAAACGCAGCCTGACGCCAAGGACGACCCCACCCAACCGACCGACCGACACCCAGACTTATTATGGTGTGACTGTGAATACCTGTGGGGAATGTCACTTGACCACGGCGGTAGCAATATAACAACTAGTATCCCTGGTCTTAATCCTCGATACACCCCATAGCATCCCAAGTATCTCTCACCCAGACAGTGTGAGTTCCACGAAGCAAAACAGACACGTCTTTTCTTCCTTCCTACTGCGCAAAGATGCTGCCTCTTGCTTCCTTTACCCATTCCTGAGAACACTTTTTACACCGTGGGAATGTGCGCTGCGGTTGGATGACCATTCATTTCTGCAAGTGTGTCGGTTTTGTTGGCATGAATTCTAGATGCACGAGATGCGGATAACCAAATCTTACTTTACCCCAACGAGCCTGTTTCATATTTAATTGTGATTGTTCACTAATCTGTGAAAGCTGTCATGGTGAGTTTCTTGAAGATATGTGAATATATCTTTAAAAAAAGACACTCAAGTATAAAGCAGTGCAACCTACATGTATACATGTGTAATTTTCCAACTTGAAAGCTATCACTATGTTCAGCCGTATAAAGTGATGTTGCTTTTGAAATTTCAATGACATTTTGTGCCATTACATCAGTAGTGGTCTTTAATCATATATTCTTTTGTGGGCCAGCATTCCTCATGGACATTCTCAATCATGTGGTCTGTCTTAAGAAAGGTATGCTTGGTGCTGAAGGAGGGAGTTTTCTACAAAGTGATATTGTTATCATAGTATGAAGCAGATCACTTCTTGTGTAATCTTGAGTATTGAATAACAGATTCTGATGCATTGTGGGTATTTTCTTGTCGCCACCTGCAGGGCTGGGAAGAAGGCGTGGTGGGGATGAAGAAAAATGGGCGGCGGTTACTCGTTGTGCCGCCGGCACAGGCGTACGGAAAGAAAGGACTGGGATCCAGGATACCGCCCAACTCAACGCTCCTTTTTGACGTAGAAATCAAAAAGGTAAGTAACATTCCTACTGTGCTTATACACTGTGGATGATCAAAATTGCACTTCAGAATATCACAGTAGAAGCACTCATTATCATAATTACATTGTATATTAAAGAATGATATGAAAATCTGGTATTCAAAGAAACATAATGATGATAGTGCTTGCTATAAAAAGCATTCTCTCTCCAATATAACTCTTCTTTGAATGTGATGACCTTTGTATAGTGAAAATGATACCTCTCATAGATCTTGATGTCAAAAGACAATGTCTTCTTTTATCTTTGAATCTTGATCCAGTATGCACTATGAATAGATGCTCTTGGGGAAGAGAAGTACAATTGTGGGTAGCTACATCTACATGTAATCTACAAAAAGAAATGGACACAACACACGTATATAGAACCTATTTAATGCTCCCAGCTCTTCATTGCTCAATGAATGTGTAAGCCACATGGCTATGAATATCAGCACATACGATGTAGGCAAGGGTAAAAGTGCCTGCTACCCACTACATTTCCAGGCTGTGCATTGCCGTTAAGTGTCATGTACAAATTTCAAACAAATTTTGTAAATATCCAGTTTAGTTGATACTCCTTTGTAGGAATGGGACTGTATAATTAGAATAGTAATTTCAATATTAAATAAAGAAAATTCAAGAAAGATATAATTGGATGAATATAGCCTAACTTTAAAAATTTTAAACGAAAAGTATTAGATATTGAGGAAGATTATTAGATACAGTGTGAAAAGGGATGTGTGAGTGATTTTTTTTAATGTATAGTCGGCTTCTGATTAAACGGGAAGTGGTGTATTGCACACATAAAGATCATATGATGGTACTTGAAAGAGTAGAAGAAAAGAAGCTGTGTAAGTCGAGCACGGCTTCTGTTCTCGCCGAAAATTCTGTCTCTGCTGTCGAATTCATCGGCGAGGATTATCCCATTTTCGGAATATCCTCGAAATTAGTGCTGACAGACGGAAGAGCTCTCGGCGCTAATTCTTTTCCATGACAAGACAAGAGGAAGATCTGCGATTCTTCGCTTTTCAGCTGTCTGCCTTTTCTCGCCACTGGGATGGATGTTATTATGGGATTACCACAGCAGGCGGCTCTTAGAAACACTGGAAATAATAATAATGCGGTGCTGTGTGCAGCGGAGAATGAAGCTGGGGTAGGGAGAAAGTTGTGTAATTGCACGTACAAGTGCACGTAAATTAGCGATCTGATGATTTTTTTTTTCTCGAGAAGGGAAGTTCATGTCTGTGCGGGAAGAAAGGGTGACAATGTTAGTCTTTGTTGGATGCTTGACGAGCTATTTGGGGGTAGAATGAGTTGAAAATAGGTGAAGCAGGGTTTGCAACGCAGGAAGGCCAAGCAGGCTTCATTCGTGCCAAGAAACATAGGTGAGTTCTCGGCCTTGATGTATCAGTCTAGCGGCTAGAAATAGTTTTAGAGAATGTCGAATGCAGGAATGCGGACTGTAGTTATCACATTTAAAGGCAGTAGCTCTATTTTACAAGCGCTTTAATACTATGTGCAGAAAACTTCACTCACACGGGAAATCCAGAAAGCAAGTGACTGATTTCAGGTTAACTTGTCTCCAGTTTGGTAGTAGGAAAGTGAAATGCTCTCCAGACTAAAGCTAATGTTCCATCAATGCCAGGAAGAAATGAACAAACATCTTCATTCTTATGATGGCAAATGAAATTTTGCCACATTAGCTAACTACCTGGTACACTTTTGTATGATCAAAATGTGGTCTTATTTGTAATACATTGTACATTGTAGGCCCTATGCCATTAAGTCAAGCTGCTAGAAGCAAATTTCATTAACAGTTTGAGCAAGAGATGAACCTTTAATTATTCTCAGACATATATGTGCATGTATTATATTGCTGTAATATCTCATGCACACAGAAGAATTAAAGATGGCATATCAACGTTGCGTCATTGTGAAGAACTAGAACAGACTTTGAAAGTCACATTTGTATTATCTTACATTGCATCTACAAGTTGTAATAAGTAGTCTTTTCCTCCCTTTTGTGTGCTTCCTTCTTGTAGTTGACAAACTTTAATTTGTTGCAGCCTCAATGTACACCAGATGCGAGTGTAATGATTGGATAACCATGCACATTATATTTCATGTACACAATTACACAATCTGATTACAATTCAACTTCTTTTATATGATGTCAGTTGCTTACAGTAACGAGTTTAATACATGGTATATTGAAGTTTAGCACAGAGTATAATGTTTGTTCATTTATCAGAAGTTTGTGGTCACTTTCATGGTGTGTCCAAGCTATTAAAATGTTAACATGAATTTAAATGATGCATGCATGCTGTATTGCTATATCATTGTCATTAGCACAGGTATCACTTTCATAATGTAAAAATAGACTTTGATATTATAAACTAAGGTGCATTTGTGTACTCAGCTATACAAAGTTTTAAGTAAATTTGGGTTTTTTTTATAAGATGTTTACTTATAATAGGGTCCAGTTTGAATGTCAAATTCTACTGTGGATGTTTAATGTAGGTATTGTTTAATAGTCACTCACTCTATATCATTGTAGAATATCTGACAAAAAGATTAAAAGAAGTATTGCAGTGCTATTTTGAAGGGAACAATTCCAGTGTTCAAGCATAGATTTTTTACTTCAGAGCTATAAGATTCAATTACAAAATTAGTATGAATCTGAAATTGTGAAGTACATTTGTATGTAAGCTAGTTTGAGCTGAACTAAGTGTGAATTTCGGTTGTTATAGTATTGTTGATACTATAGCTTGTATATGGGTAATTCCATGAAGTTGGGGCAGTGTCCATGTAGCATCGTGATATTTGAAAAATACATTTCAGCATAACTCAATATTAATTATGCTATACATTTATTGTTTGTAGGCTTTAAATTTGCATTGAGGGCACACATTTTCCTGGAAATTTTGTGCCATTCAGACTCAATTTTGATGAAGTTATTAAACAATATGTAACGGTGTCCTGTAGCATCGTGACGTGTCCATGTAGCATCGTGAAATTTTAACATTTGGTTCTAAGAGACAAATTATGGCAATTAGCTTGACCAAAATTTGATGCAATATGCATATTTACTAGATTAGTCAGATAGCTAAATATCTTAAATTTCCTGTACACAGTTTTAATTTTAAAAGAAAATTACAAAATGTATTACGATGCTACGCGGTGTCCTTTTTTGTTACATTTGGTGGACACCGTGTAGCATAGTGACACATTGTGTAATTTTCTTGTAAAAGTAAAACTGTGGAAAATGAAGTTAAGATATTTAGCTATCTGACTAATCTAGTAATTATGCATATTATATCAAATTTTGTTCACGGTAATTGCATTAATTTGTCTTTTAGGACCAGTTTTTAACTATCACGATGCTACATGGACACGTCACGATGCTACAGGACACTGTTACATTTTTTTTTAAATAACTTCATCAAAATTGAGTCTGAAAGGCACAAAATTTCCAGGAAAATGTATGGTCTCAATACAAATGTAAAGCCTATAAAGAATATATGTATAGCATAATTAGTATTGAGTTATGCTAAAATGTAACACTTTGTGCCCCAACTTCACGGAATTACCCATATGAAAATTGTGCTGTGCTATATGTGCAACATAGCATACCCTGGTTGTTTTATGCCGGCCAATGGTAAGGTCCACACTTCTTTGTACTGTGCATGTATGATTCATCATAACGTTGTCTGCCCAGTAGAAGGGTCTTAGCAAGTTTGAGAGCATGCTAAAAGCCCTTGGGTCCTTCTGTCGGGCACGCAATGAAAGCCCAATACATGCAGTAAGAAAACAAACGCTGAAGGTAGAGTACACATAGTCCTTATGGATAGTACTCGTCAGTCTCTGGTTTAGGTGAGACTTACCTGTGGGTGATGCATAGTTCCCCCCTTCCCCCACCCCACCCCCTTGGTTAAGGTGAGGAAATGTGGTCATCACTGGGGAATTGCGCTGGGGTAGCATGACGTCAGTGTCTGGCCGTCAATTCTTAGCACGGTCACAAGCTTTGGAGCCTAAGCTGATAAAGCACATCATAAAGCAACAAGTTTGTGTAGCTATGATATCACCTAGGGCATTCCTTCCCCCTTCCCTTCTCTCCATCTAAACTATTTCTCTCACATTTTTTTTCTTTCTCTTTTCCCTTGCCATTTATCAGGTGTGTGGGTTGTTTCATTTTCTTATAGTTTAAAAAGGAATTATCCTATCATTCAATAAATTCATAGTGGTATACTTTAAAGTAATGTAAAAAAAAGAAAAGAAGAAAAAAGAAGAAGAAAGAAATCACTGTAGCCAGTTACTTCTACCTGTATATTGTTATGCACTGGTACATTGTATATTTGCTATGTTGAGAATATCCTGAGCTTTGCTTTGGTGATAAAAAGACAATTTATGAATTCTGAAATAAATATTGATTCAACTCTTTGCCACCTGTATATATATATATATATATATATATATATATATATATATATATATATATATATATATATATATTGAATACACACATGAAGATACCCGAAAACCTTTTGTAGGCTAGAAGGCACATAGAGCTATATGTTCCATATGTATTTCCAAGACATAATAGTCTTAATAGTAAAAAGAGGAATCTAGGCCATGAGCTTTGATCGTCTTCAAGGTGGACAAGATACAAAATGAAGCAACAAAAGAAGAAAAAAATTATTGTTAATACTGTGTACTAGCAAAATGAGGCTAATGTTTTCAAGGGTTTGATATCTGTTGATAATTATAGTGGCTGAAAATTTATAAACAATATCCAGTGGATATCTTTTGTGGTCGTTTTGTCTGCAAAAGTAACGTCACAGTCACGCATGAATGGATAAAATAGTACTTTGAATACCTGCAAATGTAATTGATGCATTTCGCGAAATATGATGACATCTACACTGTATTCCAAGATCAAGAGAATCCCAGTTGAACAGTGACTCACACACATGTTCCCTATTTCTCTCCTTCTTTTGCTCTTTGTATCTCTTTTTCTCCCTATCTTCCTGTCTTTCTATGTGTCTCTAATATTTACTTTACTTTCATTATATATATCTCTCTCTCTTTCTGTAATCTGCCAATTTTCCCCTAATTATCTGTTACTTTCTGTTTAAATCTGTGCATTCATACAATCCTGTGCCTCTTCTTTTTTTCTCTTTATATCTTTCTCTTTCTTGGTATGTTTCTTTTAAGTTAAAGTGATTGAATTCTCTTTCTCTTTCTTGTATTTTTTTTTCTAATCATCCAGTTAAAATTCTCCAGGGAAAAAGAAGAGAGTGGGTCATTGTCCTCCGACGCCACGGATGCCTCACGGTCAGAAGAGAGAGTCGGATCGCCCAAGGTCAACCGGTCAAAAGATGTCTCAAGCGACAAGTAGGACTCAAATGCTTTGTATCTTTGACTGTGCCCACAGCAACGTAACCACAATGTACCCCAGTTTCAAGAAAATTTTTCTAGCCACAAATTAGTATCCCACAGCATGAAAGACATACTCTGATTGCAACAAATGTACCATTCAAGCAACTACTGTCGCAGTAGCCAATAAGCTCTGTTGATGTGTGCTTGTTGCTGTGGTGTTTGCTATGATTGCAAGCTGTCATGAATCCTGTCCAAAAATGGACTTCCATGTTTTGGGGATATTTCAGAATGACCTTGTAAATACTAAACCCAAATCAAATGTAAAATTTATTTCCTATATCATGAATTTTGCAGATACAACAAATGTACAACAATTCAATGAAATACAAAACATTTAAACATAGTATGCTGGTATAAACATATGTATTTTAAACATACATGATTAATGCTGAAAAAAAGTTTGCAATGACTATGTAAGGATTTTGGTCTATAGTCTATTGTGCAGGTAAAATGCTTTGAGGGGATTTTATGTGTTATTTTTTGTTGTTGTTTTGGAAATCGCAAAGAATATACTCTGTTGGCCTATAGCTATTGAGGTGTGTAGTTCTGTTGAAACAGTAAGGTCCAATGAAAGACCTATGCAGCACTTGCTGTACATTCCTATGCATTTCCAGGAAGATTGCTCAGCAGTTCTCTTCAGAATTTCAAGGCAAAGTACTTCTGCAGATAAGCATAATATTCAGAGCACTAGCTACAAACATTAGGATTCTCTTTCTCTGTTCTACGGCCAACCAGGGCACCATTTCATATCGCTCTCTATAGTAATTACAGGTTGCGATAGTTGCACTTTCTATGGCAGCAGCCATGCAGCAACCAATCAGATGTGAGAATTGGCATCATTACCATGGTAACTGCAATCATAGCAACTTTCAATCATTGCAAACTGCTCTCATTTTTTTTCTCTCTCTCTATCTGTGATATAGTGTGTCATGAAATCTTATCTGTTTTGTGTTTATTTGCAGTGAGAGTCGAATGAAGCACAACAACAACTCCGAGTCACAACTATCAACAGTGAGTATCGTTATGCCCCCAACCAAAATG
This sequence comes from Diadema antillarum, assembly GCF_040938485.1. Taxonomy (NCBI): domain Eukaryota; kingdom Metazoa; phylum Echinodermata; class Echinoidea; order Diadematoida; family Diadematidae; genus Diadema; species Diadema antillarum. Next base: position 1,382,457 of record NW_027270983.1, read on the forward strand.
CTAAAATTTAAGAACCATATGTCAGCTTGTGACATTCTCTGATCCAGCAATTAGTGCATACTGTTCCTTTCCAAAATACCATGTGGAGATGAACATTGGTTGGAGTAGGGAGGGCAAGCCAACTGATGGAAGTGCCTCTACAGATCAAAGTTCATTTGAAAAGTCACTCCATGTTTAACCCTTTAATGTTTGACCTCTGACCTTTGGACACCGTGTACAAGCTGTGAGGTTCTCTATACCAGAATTGGTACTCAAAGCAAACAAAGGGTTAATACAGGATAGGATAAAAAAAATAGGAATGGCAAAGTTGAATTCATATCAGAATGACCGAATGAGAAAGTTTTGAAATCATAAAGTTTGGCATTTCTTCACAGAAGAGTGCTGTTGGGCACAAGGTCCAGTCACCGTACAAGTCTAATTTACCTGCATGCTCACAAATAATAATGGAGTTCTCATGATAACTTTACAATAGTGATTTGCTAGAGAAAAAGTGATGTAGGCACATAATTGTCAAGCAACCAATGAAAGAGCAGCAGATAGACTGACTGTCTTGTGAACATTTGAAATTTCAAAATAACATAACTTTTTTGTTTCATGTCCCAAGTAAAAGAAACTGTGACAATTTTGCGAGTTTACTCTTCTAAGGTTACCTTGCACATTGGTGAATATTTTGTTGTAATAACAGAGACCCTGTGGATGATTTGTGCTCTGGCAATACTCATGATGTGTCCTGTAGCAACTAAGACAGATAACTGATCAGTTGGGGAAAGATGTGTCACAACAGATTGTTGTTGTTTAGAGTTATATAGAGCTCTGTGTAATTTGGCAGTTTTCTCAAAAAAAAAAAAAAAAGTCATTGCTTATATTATCCTATGCTACGTGAGTATATTTGAGTATATGTTTTTATGTGTATTCATACATTTGTTCAATTATATGCGTGTACATTGTATCAATATATGGAAATTATATTCATTACAGCAGAACATCACAACAGATTTAAGCTTCAACCAACCTTTAAATTTGACAAGCTACATGTACAGCTGTAGCTTTTGTCCACCAACCACAACAGTGGATTTGCTCAAGCCAAATAACCAGTCAAATGTGAAGGTTGTTTGAGGCTTAAATTCGTTGTGATATATCTTGTAGTAATTGTTTCTTTCTATGTGATAAAACAAGACATTTCCAAAGTCCACACTATCATAGTTTTTTTATCATTCAATTGCATGCTGTAAAGCTGACTTACACAGCATCAAAATTCCCAAAATTGATAGCACCTGTATTTTTTGTTACAACATCACATAGAGTAACTTTACATTGCAGTAAACAGCTGAAATGGATGGTGCCTGCTATTTTTTCAGTCATGATTGTTTTCAACAGACGTCATGGCCAATGAGGGTAGCATGGATTAGTTCCCGCAAAGTAGGGATACATTCAGAATGACTGTTCTTAACTAATTTTAGATCTCGAGTGTCCAGTAGTTAAAAAAATACTCAATCCATTGTGTATATTAGACTTCCTCATTTCTCCTCTTTATAAGGGGTTTGTGATATTTGGACTCTTTGAACATCAACTTTGCTTTACATCAGCCTTGATTCCAATAACGCTTTGGAATTGCTGTTTTGTCATGTCTGCAGTTAAAATGTCGAGAGGGATTTATTGTATTTTTAATTCGCAATTGGCTGGAGGCCAGTTGAAAGATTTGAGTCATGTCGAAGATGTTCTGGTGTGCGTGATGTTTTGTGTTGTGGCCCTCGTTGCACACTGCTGCTTCAATCCTTGTGTTTGTTTCTTTCTTTCTCACCTCTTAGAGCCCCTCATCCAGTAAAGCGAAGTTGATTTCCCGCATGGCCAAAATGGGACAGCCCATGCTGCCCCTGTCTGGCGCCATCGTTGCCCACGACAGTACGGACTCAGAAGCAGACGTAAGTAGACATTTTTCAGCTCTTTTTAATCACTTATTGCTGACACAATACATGTACTTTTGCAAGGAATTAACTCTGCATGGAATTTTACTTTTACACCTTCTGCATGCATACAATGTATAACCTATTTGAAGCTGTTATTATGATTGGAACTATCATGTGATTAGTAATAGCAAAGTCAGTACTCATTGGGCCTTGTGTTCATGTTTGTATACATACGCTGTAGAGGGCAGCCTTCAAGTAGTTACATAATTTGCCCTCTTTCGTATCATACTCCTGCACAGTTGATTGATGTAAGAGTTCATACTCCTGCACAGTTGATTGATGTAAGAGTTATATGTCTGTACGTTGTGGGTTGTGGCACTGTATATGAGGTTTCTTTCTCTTTTTTTTTTTTAAGATTACTTCTTTGCTATTGGCATACATTGTGTATTTATGCAAAATTTATTGAGTTTAAAGGCAGCATCTCAATGATTTAGTGCAGTCTTCATGTACAATGTACTTGTAAAAGTTGTGTCGTAGTTGTAGTTCAGCCCTTTATCTTTACAAGGAATTCAGTGTGATAAAGGATAGTACTGGTGACAAACTTTATTCAGATTCCAAAGTAACTAATGGTCACAGTTTCCTGACTCACTGAATATTGAACAATATAAATCTAAGGGAAATTATAGCTTTTTTTAAAAGATTCTTGGTTGTGAAAAGAAAAGAGTTTCGAAAGTTTGGTGGTTTACAATTTATGGAAATGCCCCCCCCCCCCCTGCAAAAAAAAAAAAAGCAACAACGAAAAGGCATTTTGTGATCAGTTCACTGCTCTCCATACTGAAATACTGATTGAAATTAGGACAAAATGACCAGAATATAAATTGCAGTATACATGTTTTGTTGTATTATTAAAAATCTTTGTGAAATTTTGTGATATCATTGTTAACACCAGATAGTTTGTGGTTTTTGAGTTAATCCAGCACAAATTTTAATGCTGCAATATATTTTCAAGCCACCAATGGATGCTGAGGTAGAGGATAACTTCTATCGCGTAAAAACATGAATGATTATGACTTGGATCCTACATATAAAGGTTATGGATAATTACTAGGTATCTGTTTATAATAATTAGCTTCAGAAATGTTTAATCTTGTTTGGTGTTGCTGTTCTGACCTGTAGATATACTGTTTTCAGATATAACAGGTGAAATCATTTGTTCTTCAATGAAGCAGCATTGTACTGGTAATATGCTGAAAAGAAAACATACACAACTTACTGAAACCACATTTTATTGAGGAATGTTCCAAATGTCGAGCAGAGTTATTGTAGTGGTTGTAAAGTGCATTGATAATTTGGAATCTTTAGACAAGTACAGTAAAGATCAGATGTGTGTATGTGTATGCGTGCATGCTTCCACTAAGATGATTGTACACATACAGTTGTATGTATGTTTAGACAAAAGTGTAAATATTTTCATGTAATTGTGAAGCTGGCTAAACAGAGAGAAAGAGAGAGAGAGGGGGGGGGGGGGGGGCAATAGAGGGGGGGGGGGAGAAAGAGAAGGATTGGGAGAGAGAAAGAGCATGTACAGTATGCCAAAAGCGTTAAATCAATTAATATCTACATTGTTCATGATGAGCCACCGGCTCTCTTCAAATAGACCAGTTATGGGCCGTTGAAAATAGTTGTGCCATATTTAGGTTGTCTTGCAAAGACTAGTCCTTGTAGGGGATTGCAACAGGCACGGCATTATTGCCACACTCTGGTATGTGACTGTGTAGACTTGAATTGCTTTGTAGTGTTGAGTCACATGAGTGATGTGAGATATAAAAACACTACGTGCTACAATGTATTTGTGTGCACTTATCCTTTGCCGTTATACTAAAGACCAACCATACTCAAAGAAAATGAGTTGAAATTTGTAATTTATTTTTTACCACTTATTCCATTCCCATTGCTCTAAATGTGCAAGTTCGTCAAATGCAGCTCAGTATAAAACGTAGTATTAAATAGAAGTGTGAAACTGAATAGAAACTGAAGTTTGTATGTTTGCAAACAGAAAAACAGCAAATGAATGGGTGAAATTAGAGAAAAGTTGCAACATGACATCTAACATGTGTTTGGAAGATTTGGAAAAGTAATGTATGATGGCTGCAAAGAAATCAGAGAAAAGCACATTATTAGCATGAAATTACCTTATTACTATTTTTCATCTTTTAATTGTATGCAGCTCATTGTTTGTTGGGCATGTTATTGCTAGGTGTACATAGTGGCAGTAACCAGAGGACTTTCAGTGCATGCATGTTTTTTTTTTCATCAACTTTATGGGAATTACTACATTTTTGTAGACCCCATGTGATAAACAGTCACTTAGTTCAACTTGAAGATAATTTTCAATTTACCTTCTCACTGATATGCTTTTGATGATATATGTTTATGAGAAATATTTGTTTGTCCAATATAACAACTTAGGATATTCTGCCTACAGAGATTATTTTAAGGGGAAGTTTTGTTTCATTTGTTGTATCACTGCATCATGCATGATATGAGTGCTCTGTTCAATGGGACGGGCGTAATCAAACCATTTAATGTACAGACTAACTTGAAATGTATATTGTTTCTTTTGTTTGTTTGTTTTACGTGTATATTAATAGTTCAGCATTATTGGGGCCCCAATCTACATACGTGTATAAGCACCGCTTCTCCTGGGGTAATTCCCACCGTCAGGTTTAATTGTTTTTATTTTGATTTTGTTTACTTTGTATATAGTTTTGTATCTTTAATATGTGTCCTTTTATTGTACACTCCTAAATTGATGCTATGGTGATGAATAAACTGAACTGAACTGAAATGTCTGTGTGCATGTAAAACGTATATACATTGTAGGTTGGTTGTAGAATCCTTCAAAGACTCACATAAATATGAACACATAGGACCAGTAGACTGATTGTTGCTTTTGAATCAGTGATTAGAAAGGAGCTACAAGTACGAGCGAAGAGTGTGCTCTTTGCTTGGCCTCCGGCTAAATTCCACAGAAATCCAGATGGCAAGGGGATTAGCGCATGGCATCGCCTAAATACTAGTTAGGCGGCCAATCATCTAAGAGCAGATGCCAGAAAATAGATTATATTTAAACTAGACCCCCCGAATCATTAAAAAAAAAAGGATGAGAAATCTTTGCAGACACATGATAAGTTGACTCTACAAGGCTGAGTATGGCTTAAGGCCTAGCTGTTACTTTGTGTGCCCTCAGTGTTAAGAGGCAGCTACAAAGATATATCCAAACGAATTAACTTTCCAGCTTTGACTTATGAACCACAAGTCAATTAGCTGGCATTTATTTGTTTGTTTCAAAGCTGGTGTTAGTCATATTTGTCTCAATCCAGTGATCTCATGTGCTTTGATGAAAGATAACAGTCCTCGTCATTGCTTTAAAGTACCCAAATGCTTTCAATTGCTTGACTGCGTATCAGCAGTGTCAAATTTGACAATTCTGTGTATTCTGTTTTCAGTCAGCCTAGTGCAGCTTATCTCCTTTTTGTTAGTTCTCGATCGAGAAGCAGAGTTGTCTTTTTAAGTCAACTTCTCTTAGTTATGTGTGTGTGTCCTGAGATTTGGGTGCAGTGAATTGAGCTTTAGGCATGCTGAAAATTTGCCAACAATATGGTATAATGGATTCAGAGTGCTGTTTTGATCTGGGCTCTGTCACAGTTTCATTGTTTCTGCTGGAAAATTGTCAAATGATTGTCTGAACAGAAGCAGAATGAGGGGACACCCTATGATTTGATAGTGGATACTCAAAATTGTGGCCACCGGCAGCATGCAGTCAGTACTTTTTGACACAGATGACCATTACCTGGAGCCCATCGTTGGACGGATTGCCATCAGACATGTGATTTTCATTTTCCCGCTGGACTAGGACAGGTTTTGACGCTGTCCCCCCTCTGGCCTGGTGGAGGGATGTGTGTTGAGGGGGAGAAGGGGTGCCGCACTGCTAGTCACCTGATGACAGGATAAGAGTGAAACGTGAAAGATTTAGTTTGGATGATGATGATGACGATGAGATCTGCACCGTTGTTACTGTAGCAATGGCGCGCAGCTCACCTGACACACGCTCTGCGAGCCACGTGAAACATCTCTGGTGACATCCATAAGGCCAACTGAACTTTGGAAGGGACGCAATGGTGCATTTCACGATAGATGTTCGGACGATTTAACGGCCAACATCGATCCCTCTGGAGCACAGCGTACCTGCCATGTGACAAAATTTGCCTTTGCTTTTCATATCTCTCTTTATTTCGAGATCTTTTAAGCAGGCTTCTCCATCCTTCATCCTAAGATGTTTGTGGACACAGAGCTGCTTTCACTGTTTTTAATATGGGCTGCTTTGATTTAATGTTTTAAATTTGATTAAGTATTGACATTCTGTCAGTGGTATCATGTTATGAATCATTGGTGTGGCAAATACATTCGCAAATTGACATCCATGGTTAAAACAAGGGAATCACTTGTCAGCCAGGATTTTTGGTAGAACAAAAGATTTGATATTACAGATAAATGTCTGATGACTGAACCTGGATTTATTGTATAATCAACGACAAAGCTGACAAGCTCTGAGATTGAGGATGGAAGTCTAATGCATTGCAGTGTGCCAAGAGTCACCAGGAGGGGCGGAGACGCATACAGGCCCCACCACACGAGGGCGCTGCCCATCATCATGGGGAACCGACGCAGTCAGCTGATGGGGGATCCGGAGATCGAGGTGGAGCCGGCGAAGTGGGTGCGCCCGGAGCCGCGCCCTGAGACGTGCATCCACACGGGGATGACGCGGAGATGGAACAATAGCACAGTGAAGCAGGTGGAGGCAATGGCCGACCGGATGGACAGCATCCTGGGCATGGCCAAGGTGGACCGGCCGGTCAAGCCGGTCAAGAGCATGGGCGACCTCATCGTGGAGAACACTCTCAAGTATCCCACTATCCGCATTGCCAAGTTGAGGGCACCGTCCAAGAGACTTGCCATTGTAATGAGCATGGATTTTGCATTCTGTCCTTAAGCATGTTGGAACCAAAGTGGATGTCAAATATGATTATGAGTGAAATAGAAAGTGCTATGGCTACTAAGATGTTGCTATAATACTTCAGTGAAATGACACATATATTTTGTTTTTATTATTATTTTAATACCACTGACTAACAATGTTCCTTTTCCAGATTGCCTTTAATGTTGTTTGTCTTGTCATGATACTGTGTGATTTATATAATGAAGCACTTCTCATTGTGCTGTGCGAACAATGACCGTTTTAGTATGGTATGATATGCTGATTGTAATTGAATATTAATGGCTTTTGAGAAAGACATCAATCTGTATGTAACCTACAAATGCTTTATAGATAGAGATATTAATTTTTTTGTGTTGTTTTGTTTTTGTCTACTGATAGAAGATGTTAATTATGATTTGGGCCATTTAGAAAAATAGTCTTTGATTGCAACTGATTAACAAATTGCCCTGCATCGCCAAAATAAGCACTGAATTGATCAGTGTTTTTTAGTGTATGACAGACAAACAAAAACATGGGCATACATTCTTTTGTCACGGCTACTAATGAAACACTGATCAATTCACTGCATATTTACGTCAATGTAGGGCAAATTGTTTAAAAATCAGTTACAATAAAACAACTCGGCGGAAGAATTTCATGAATTTGAATAATCTTCAAGTTCAGTGAATTCACATTTTTCTTCACTTTGTCGTACAGGGTGTATGTAAAAAGGTATTTGTTTTTAAACAGTGAAATGAGTCGTGGAAGATTGATCCAATCACTTGTTTCACCCACTCTTTTCTTTCCCCAGGAGGCAAGCGCTTCTTCAGACACTGGTTTGCCGCCATCGTCCCAGCCACCAGGACACCAGAACATGATTGCCAAGAAGGCCATGAAAGTGCCCCGCAAGATGCAGAACAACCACGCCGGCACCAACAACTTCCAGGACATGGGCCACGGGATGCACTCCAACACCCTCCCCAGGGTGGGGGATCCTGGAGGTAAATAAGCCCCACCTTATAATACTCAATAATTTTACTCACATGCAGACGTTTACTCATACACAAACACAAACACAAACACAAACACAAACACAAACACAGAGTGAATCCCCTCTCTCCCTCCCTTTCTTTCTTCTTTTCTTTCTCCGTTTTCTACTCTATATCTCAGAGATACTCAGTGATCACTTCTGTACCAGGGACTTTTGACAATGTGTAAACACTGCGGGGTTTTCTGTGCCAAGCGGCACTCGTATCACTTAAAGGGGATGGCTAGTAAGTGATTAATGGGAATCAGTGGGAATGCTGAGGGATGATTGTTCCAATCCTTGTGGGATTCATTTAAGAGTACATTATATATCTATTGTGTGAAAATTATTTGCTTCAGAATGGTCTCATATTCAAGTAATGTGCAGTTTAATGTTTCCAGGTTAGCGTGCCTGGTCAGTGACGGGGCATTAATCTGCACATTACTTGAATATGAGACTGTTCTGAAGCAAATAATTTTCACACAACAGTAGATATATAATGTACTCTTAAATGAATCCCACAAGGATTGGAACAATCATCCCTCAGCATTCCCACTGATACCCGCTGATCAGTTACTAGCCATCCCCTTTAACGGGTTAAGGCAGATTTACTGTACAAAGGGACATTTTTACACGAGTAATTTTTTTTTTTTTTTTTTTTTTTTTGGTGTTCGGTGAGGTAACATGGATTTTACATGATTTTTTTTATTCTGTGGAACCAAAATATGAATAGTGTTACAGACAACAAGCAAAACATACTGTGTCTTTTATCCTTCACGCCACTTTCTTGTTGCGCAAAATGTGTGAAAATTTCCACTTTTACAGTAGGCCAATCATAATGCCTGATATTTATCCACTCATTTTGCGTCCCTATTTAATTTGCACTGCCTGTGCCTGCAAGTATTAGCCATACCAGGATAGGCAAACCTCTGCCATATGTTGGGCAAACTTTGATTTTGCCCTAGCTTACTTTCTGTTGTTATATAGACCATCAGTCTCTGGAGATTGTGATAACTTAAAGGGGAAGGCTAGTAACTGATCAGTGGGAATCAGTGGAAATGCTGGGAGATGATTGTTCCAATTCTTATGGGATTCATTCAAGAGTTCATTGTATATCTATTGTTGTGTAAAAATGATTTGCTTCAGAGCGGTCTCATATTCAAGTAATGTGCAGATTAATGCTCCGTCACTGACCAGGGACGCTAACCTGGAAGCATTAAACTGCACATTACTTGAACATGAGACCATTCTGAAGCAAATCATTTTCACACAACAATAGATATACAATGAACTCTTGAATGAATCCCATAAGAATTGGAACAATCATCTCCCAGCATTTCCACTGATTCCCACTGATCAGTTACTAGCCTTCCCCTTTAACCTCGCAGATAAAAAATAATGGAGAAATAGAATGCAGCAGTCAGGTAAAACTGGCAAATAATGAACAAGTATGAAAAGAAGCGAGTGTAGTATGAATAAGATATACACTGTATGTACACTTGGTACACTGTACACGTTGTACCTCTCACAGATATAGTGTTTTGATCAATACCAGGATGATTACAACGTATGTAAGACAATACTATATATACATGTATACAGTGTAGCTGTTTTGCTAAAGTAGAAGCACAATTCTTTGCATAATTATAAACTAGCATTACGGATTGTTTCTCCGAAGAAACTCATACAATGTACTGCAAGATACTGGGTCCATGAGGTTCTTGCGAGTCAAGAACTGCCATACAATGTGCACCAGCAGTACAGCCATTAGTTTGTAAATGCCATACTGAGTTTCCCATAGGACTCCAAAGTGGCTTTTGTGCAACTTTCAGGCACTTGTAACTTAGAGAAACTGCTCATTACCTCGGACATGGCATATGACTGCAGTTAGCATAAGACGTTGTGTTTTGATTTTGTAGACAGCATGTCGAGCGTAGATGTACCACATATAGAGGCAGAACCCCAGGAACCAGGTAAAAACAGTGGCACAATGTTTTTCTCCAGAATATACATCTTTTCCATTCCCACTACAAACCTGGCTCTGATTCCATACCAGATTCCATACCAGATTTGTAAACTGACATTTACCGTCTAGTCCATTCACACATGCAATATGTAGTCATGATTAGATTGTGATGCTATTAGAAATTAGTTTTAGGCTGCTTGACCTCGGAGCAACAAGCAGGCTCTCTTTAATATTAAATCATATATCATCTATGATGTTCTATATCAAACTCTACTAATATATACCCGAATGTACTGGGCAATTGAAATATGGTTGGCTGCCTCATTATACTTCAATACAACTTGTGTAGATGCACTCACAAGAGTTCATCCTGTAGGGTTGTTTAATCATTTCTTGCTTTGGATAAAATTCCATCGAATGAACTGAACCGATTGTGTCTTTCCCATTCTACCTTATCAGTGTTTTTAATGTAAATGAAAAAGCAAAAGCAAACAAACCTTCAAAATAAGTCATCTTCTATTGGGCTTTTCCTTGATTTAGATTGAAATTCCTTTTCAAATTCAAATTCAAATTGAAAAAATGAAATTTTAGATTTGAATAATGCTTTTATTCATGTGTAATCAATGTGCAGTAACACTACCACAGTAGATTCATACTCATTTTCTGTGGAATCATACAGCCTGTATTTGCCTCAACACTGATGTGCTTGAAAACAGCTTCATAAGTTTCAAGCAAGCTGTTCATCATAAAGACATTGCAAATCTGGCATGGATACATGCCTCTTTTACATATTGATGGTCAACATGTGTATGTTATATATCTGTTGTCTGCTCAACACATTTACATGTATGCTGCTTTCATTCAGTAGCTCTCTTCAAAGTAAAAGTTTGTATACTTTTCACCCTCCTTCTCAATCCCTCACTCCTTTTATTTCTTTCTCCGATGCCTTCAGTTTCTAATACAGAGATGCCAACTGTTTTTTTTTATTTTTTACTCAAAGTACACTGTACTGTAGCTACTGTAGGTTTCCTGGAAAGTACTGATTTTCCCAAATTGTAGTTTTTTCAGGTGTTCATAGTAGGAAAGATAAAAAGGCTTTTTATTCTTATTCATTTTTTTATTTTTTTAGAAATGTTTTTTGATGTGCAGAGAATTGCAGTGCCCTGGCTCTCTGATCATACCCACTCCAGGGTGGCTGTGCCTGTGGGTAGTCTAAACTTAGCAAAACCTCCTGAGAATCTGCAGTGAGTGATATTGGCTACGCATACATCTGCAACCCAGGTTGAACCTCTTTTTCCTTGGCCAGCAAAAAAAACTAGGCCATGGTTTTGGCACATTACAACGTTGGTCAGATGACCTGCTACCAATTATTAGACCAATTTTAAATAATCATAATCTCTGTCATGATATGGCGCTTTGCTCTAGTTTCTTTTGCTATTTATCCATTCAACATGAAGCTATTATGTCATCCTTATGGCCAATCATACTTATCACTTCTATGTGCTTGTTTAGTGATCAACATGAATGGAACCAACATGTTATAGATTTTGGCAGGTCACTTCCATCTCAAATTCTTACAAATTAATATTCTTCATCTGTGTATCATGTCTCATAAATTCATAATTAACATGTATGCCAATAGTCACATTTTTATCTTAAAGATAAATTATATGCATGTACATGTACAGTACACTCGTTGATCAAGTCAGTCACAACAGACAGAGCTGTGGAGCTTTATGCTACATGTATGTCTCAATTTGAACACTAAAGCAGGCATTTTAATTGTCAAAATGTGACACCCTGTCATTGATAATCTCTGCAGTAGTCTTCTTGCCCAGAGTGTGTAAGTCCCCCACTTAATATCAGCTGGGAGAAATATTTCCACCATTCCTAAAAATGAAAATAAAATGCATAATAAGCTGCATGTTTTGTGTAGTTTCATCAAATGAAGATATTAAATCACTTAAATATGTTAAAAAAAAAATGTTTATATGCAATCTTTATGCAATATATGTCATACACTGTACATTGTAGTAGATCATTTTCTCTCAGTGAACTATATCTTATTTTAAAGGCTATTTCATTGTTTATTTAAAAGTTTATCTCAGTATTAAACATCTGTATAAAAACACATATGATACATGTATGTATGATTTCAGATTGCATTTTTTGCATTAAAGGCTAATCCACAGAAGTTGATTCACTTCATAGAAATAGAAAGAGCTGTGGTATCATTGCCTGTTAAATAGAAACTCCATCATGTACAATTCTTATTTTATGATACCTCAATGGAAAGCAATGGATGGAGGTGAACAGGGTGCCATTTTCCAGCAGAGATTTTATCAGTAATCTCTAGCATTGCATCAGCCAACACCCTGTCAAATTTTAAATGGAGGGGCATTTCAATAGAGCAGCCAATTTTATGACTCTCACACACACACAGATAAATATTGTAGATCAAAATGCCCATTTCACATCCATTGTACCTTTGCTCTACAAAGCTTTCTCCTTTCTTGGAGAAGGGATAGGAGGTGGCCCTGAGAGGGGGGCCCTGGGAGGGGGGCCCTGGGAGAAAAAGAGCCGGCGGTGTATTCAGATGGAACATGTGGCTCTCATTTCCGTGGTAGCCACTATCGCTGGCATCAGATGGGAGAAGCTTGGCACACACATGCTGCCGTACATGGCCTAAACATAGCGTCCGGAGTTGAGAGATGTTCCATACATACAATGACTGTGTCCCTTGTTTTGTGGCATACATTTGTATATACTCTCCAAGCTTTCAGAGGCTACCACAGACCATTGCAGGGGCCTTGGAACTTTGGGGCTGCAGTGGTCCCTCCTCCACCCCACATTTTTTTTTTACTCTTTCAATCAAAACAAAAACAAAAACAACTTCACAAAACCCAGGACTCTTTGAGAGTTCCAAGCCAAGATTCTTCCCATCAAAGCAAGGGGAGGGGGTTACGTGACATTGTACATTGACCTTTGACACCCCCATTGATCCACAGCCCCCAAAGAAATGAATGAATGACTGAATAAATAAGTAGATAAATAGATAGATAGATAGATAGATAAATGAATGAATGAATTGATAAATTAATTGATTAGTAAATGAATAGATAAATAAATAAATTAATAATTGTTTGATAATTGAAGTAAAGTTTGTATGGGGGTGTATTGGGAAGAGAGAGAATAATTATTGTAAAGTTACACTAAATTGTACCTGTGAAATTTGTCAAAACAGTCATTGCGATATCTCAGGTACAAGCTGTATGTGTACTTTGTTACTCCAGTGTTGAGATTACTTTTTATTATATATACAGCAATAGAAAAACCTGTAGCCATCAGCGTTTTCCTCCCCCCCCCCCCCACACACACACACAAATATGACAGATGTATGCATGGACTCCCTGCCTTCCGTCGGGTATTTGTCATCAGACTAAAGTCCATAGTTTGTGTGCCGTGCAGTTTGTTCAAAGATTAAATGCAAAAGGCGCGTGATTAGGATGAAGCAGCATTCATAAGTTCCAAAGTTCTTTGCTGAGTATCATTTTGCAGGCTGGCCAATGTGGGTGGTGTTTCACACATCTGTATTATGTGTAACCATTCTTCAGCCCCACTTATAAGAAACCATGTAAGCGGTGCTCTGTGGACATTCGTAAACTACATCTAGCCAGTTTTTGGACATGGCTGCTCCAAAATGTATGTATTATTTGGTGTCCTTACAAAAGAGCAGACATGTGTGCACATGTTGTTATTAAGAGTCACTAATTCATGAACAAGAGTTGATATCTCAAACAAATCTTTCTGAGTGATTGCACTGCAACATTTGTGAGATTACTCTACTACTATTATTTTTGTCTGTATGCTCATGAAGGTATACAGTTATCTAGGTCATTTTACTTTAATGTGACATGTGATATCTATTTATACATGTCTTTCAGCCATTGTACATATGTATTTCCAGCTTCATTTGAAATCACCTGCCATATGCTCTCTATGTACATGCATTTGTGAGCATGTAATATATCTTTTTTTTTTCTCTCACAGTGATAGAAATATTAGCAATTTCAGTCATGACTTAATTGCAGTATACAGCCATCACAGACATTAATTTGTCTATTCAATTTCAATCACAACGTCATTGTATCTCGTCGAGCTCCTCTCTGTTTTCTATCCTTTCCTTGTTTTTTCTTCTTTTTTTTTTCTGCTGTTGCTTAATTGCAATGAGCATTTCTTTTCTGTTCTGCATTTGTTCATACATAAGAGATAATGCTTTGTTTAATATTCTGTGCCCTCTGGATATCATACATTGTACATGTATGCCAAACATCCCTTTTACCTTTTCTCAATCTCAATCTCAGTTGCTGTTTTATATTTCTTCTACATATATTTCACATTGTTGTGAACATGCTGTGAGTCAGGATCAACTTTCTGATCCTGTAATGTCATGTTTCATACCTGCCCCTTTCTTTGGCAGAACCAATTGTCTGTTCTTGTCTTACCCAACATATACATTATTTATATCTTACTCTGTTAAGATTTATCTGTATGTCTTCTTCTGTTTTTCTTCTCTCTCTCTCTCTCTCTCTCTCTCTCTCTCTCTCTCTCTCTATATATATATATATATATATATATATATATATATATGTATATATGTATATCTGTCTCTTTGTTTGTCTCTTAGTCTCTGTCAGTCTCCCACACACACAAAACACATGCTCAAAGAAGTATACACCATGGTACACAATTTTGATCCTATTCATGCTTGCATAATTACAGGATCAGATTTTACTATTAATCCTTGTGCTTGATACTGTATATGACATATATCACAGTATGATATTTTGCAAATGCGGACTTGTAACGCAATTTTAGTCTAGTGGTTGTATTAATAATTGAGAACCACATTGCTAGAATGAAAAAGAAGTAACATCACCTTTCAAGAGAAAATTTTATTAGCAATTTCCTACCTTGGAAATGATTTTAGATTGCATAAAACAGATTGAGGAGGCAATATTTCGAGAATTGTTGATTTCGATTGACTTGCAGAAATTTGCAGAAATTTGCAGAAAATGAAAACACTGTGAAACATACAATGTATAGGGTGAGGTAACAATTTCCTAGCAAATCATATCATGATGCTCAAGGCACTTCAAAACATATCATTCATTACCTCCAGCTACAATGTACAACCTGGAATCAAAGCCATACCCACAGAGCACCCATTCAACTCTGGGGGGTTCCATTCTAGCCAGGGCCCCATTTCATAAAAAGTTGCTATGTTAGCAACTCTTGCTTGAAAGGCATTGCTGGAAAGGCAGTGGTCGTGGCAACGACAAGAATCCACATTCCTGATTGGCAGTTGCCACAGGAAGTTGCTATTCTTGTGAGAGTTGCTATTCTAACATCTTTGGTGAAACGGGGCCCAGATTTTCTACTCCAGTCCATGCACTAGCTGAATCCAACCCTATTAATGTTCAGCTTCATACTTGGTACTCATTCATACAGCTGGATGGGGAGAGGAGCATTGAGCAAAACAAAAAGTGTCTTTCCTCAAGGAAATAAGCATTATGGCAGGAATTGAACCCTGAACTCTCTTACTAAATGTACAGTGTACAACCATCAAACCACAACACATGCCTCTCGTTATACTCTAAACAAGAAACATTGACAGCATGAAACTTTTGTGAACTAGAGCTTATGGCCTTTTTCCCCGTCATGAAACTTTCACAAATTGCCACAGGCATTTAGTGCACTGTGTAGATAAAGCCTTTTGAGTGCATTTTACTTTCACCAATCTTTAATAGCTCCTTGTGAAATTTGCAAAAGTTTCATGCATGGAGAAATTTCTGGTTTTACTGTAATTCTTGTCCAAATATTTATGATATTCCATGTGCCATCCTGAAATAAGTGTATCACATCCATTTTTTCTCAATGACCTTTTGTTATTTTTTTCTCTCACTTTCTTTTCTTCCACCTGTGCCCTTTGTTGCTGTTGTTTGTTTTTATCCATAGTACACACCGGACAGGTGGCCATCTACCAGCCACAGGTAGCCCACAGCCAGGCCCAACAGATGGCCCCCAATCAGTCCCACCTGGCCCATCAGGCCCAGGCAGCCGGGTTGGGGCTACAGCACGGTCAGCAGCCCCTAGGGGTGAGTCAGTAGCATGGGTCAGGTCTGTTTAAGAGGCACAATGAGAACAAACGAAAACAGAAAAAAAAATCAATTTCGGGGCCCCTGTCCTAGAAAAAAGGAAACAAGACAAAAAAAGAAGAAAAACAAACAACCCTGATGATGATCCGATTACGGTTTGATTACAACTAAAGAAAATCAAATGAATATCATGTGACTGGTTGCCAGTCAAGAGCTTACTATTCCTCTTTCTTCATGTATCATTTTCTTCTCTTTTTTTTTTTGGGGGGGGGGGGAGGAGGGGGGGTGGGGATGGGAAAAGGTATAGGGGAGTAGGGGAGTATTAATTAAGGCACTGCCACTGGCTTGGTGTAATATCCATTGTCTATTCTAATTCTTACTCCAATCTTGATTTTTTTTTCCAAAACTTAGCAGTAATATCTGTAGTTCCACTTGAGACCCATAGAGCTTGGATTACAGATCAAAAATCACTATTAATGTGACTAATAATTCACCATTGGGAAATAAGTGATTTTCATTTATGATAGCATACAACTTATGTTCAACTGTTAAAGAACTGTGCCATTCAATGGGAACATCATTAATAGTCAATTTTGCAAATATGTAGATGTCAATTTCAAAGATAGATATTTCAGTGATAATCAACCTGCATGATAATTTTCATGAGATATTTGCCCACAAAGTAGAAGAAAAGTCAAGAAACTTTGTCAGTTAGAGCTGGAAGCACCTACCATTATTTTGTTCCACAAACCTGTACAAACTTGTATGTACAAATGTGGTGCAACACTTATGGGGACTGGGCAATATCAAACAAACAAATACAGAGCCAACATTTTAAAAAAAGGTGTATTTTAGTCATTTCAGTCCTTGACTTTCAGCAGTAGGAATGGGCTTGTGAAAGCTTGATGCAGGTGACACAGCATGAGTGAGGCTTTTAATTAGTGAGAGCTAATCAACCCGGTACCTCTTGTGTCTGACTCATGATCCCTCATTCAAGCGTACACTAATGCCGAGCATTTAGCATTTTTTTGGAAGCCATGTGACAAATTTTATGCGGAATCTCTCTGCTTATCGAAGTCCATGGCAAATACGGTGGGGGAAACGTCATCATGACTTTGTATATATGCATCATGTACATTTTAAACTTTGTGAATTTTCGGACCTCACAAAGCTATCACTTTAGAACATTTAAAGCTTAAGGAATGTTTTTATTTTTTTGTGGGGGGGGGGGAGAGGGAATCATGTTCATATAAACAGATTGTCTCACATACAGCCGTATTCATATTCATGTTGGTTATCTTTGATATGAAAGGCCTTCAGCACTTCTTTGTTTTTGGTTTTATTCTTGTAAGACTTAAAGCAATCACAAGGCATCTATGGCTTGGAATCTTTTTGTAATGGGCCAACTTTTCAGTATAATTGACAGCTCTCAAATTCTTCCATGCGCAGCTTTCTTGCCAAAACTAATCACAGACTTTCACAGAAAACATAGCATTGTCCCTACGCCCAACAGTTGTACCAAAGGGAAAAAAATGAAAGGTATACAGTAGTTGAAGAGATATTTGTGAGACATAGAGATAGAAACAGTATGATTCATGAGCTGTATGTGCTGCATTGATTTCAGTGATGTGCATTTCAACTTCTTTATTTTTTATATGACAAAAACTTGATTTATTCAAACTAGGAGAATCATGGGAATGTAAAAGAAAAATCAATCTAGTTGACATGATATGTGGGGGGAAATGGTGTGAATACTCCATGGAAACATTAAGTTTCTTTTCTAGTGGTCCGTGTTCCATGCCTCTGTATACAAATGAAACCAAAGAGAGAGATGTCGGAAATGGTACTGAGTATGACGTGCCGTAATCAAGTTGTCTCTTTGTAAAATATTGTGTACGATACAAGTGAATTGTTTGTTGGGTTCCAGAAAGCTGTTTACTAACTCCACATAGACAAAACAGTATTTCTTTATATTTTTCATGGAAAGGAATATGGCATTCAGTATATTGAATATCATTTCTATATCCATAGCATGTTGTATCAAATGAGGAAACATGGACTTTGTGCGCAATGATGCATGTTCGTCAAATTCAAAGGTAATTTTGCAGGTCAAACCTCCCAAACAATCACAGTGAAAAAAGGGCACGTTATAAAATCATTTAATAGATAAGTAATAATGCTGCAATTATGTGGAATCGCCAATTCTAGCTGGAATTGACAGATTGTTATAATCTGTGAGGATGACACCAGCTCACTATGATGGGTGGATGACAACTAAAGAGGTTCTGGTCCCCAACAATGATGTCACTTGTCTTGAAGAAGAGCACTGGTGTTTGTGCATGCTGGCACCATTTGATTTCAGTTGGTGTAGCCCATGCACTGTGGTGACATACAAGCAAGATCTTTAGTGGCAGTAGATCAAGCTTATTCCTCCTTAAGTTTGATAGTTCTTTTTTTTTTTCTCAAGTTTGCCACAGATCATTTTGTGTCTTGTGTTAACTCTCTTACTTCTCTGTTCTGTCTCATGCATGGGCGAAATCTGGCTTGGATCACCGGTTGCATGTCAATCCGCTTGCTCCCACCGTCCCACCCCGCCCCGCTACCGAATGGTCCCTCTTGCACCTTGCATCAACCCGGTGGAATGCCCCCCCCCCCCCTCCTTCACCTGTTCTGTCTACCCCATGCCCTCCTCCCCATACCCCCATGCCCCTTGCCTTGCTTTGATGCATCACTGGTTACCGTGGGCTGCGATGCGTAGACCTACCCAGTGCCTCCCCCGCAGCAACAGCCTCAGCAGCAACACACGTATTACCAACCCCCACAACACATCCCCCCGCAGACCCCCGGCCAGAACCCCATGCCGCACCAGATGGCGCTGCACCCTCCCGGGGCCGTCTACCCGGCCACCTCGGCCCAGCAGGCCCTGGTCACTCAGCAGCAGATGGCCGACATGCAGATGGTGCCCATCGTCCTCTCCGAGGCCCGGCAGCACCACTCGGACATCAGGTCAGCCGTTGTCAAGGTCTCCGATCGCATCGAGGATCTCTGTAAAAAGGTACGAACCTTGAAGATTAGTGGAACTTCCAACCACTTAAAAATTTGTAATTAGAAAAGAAAGAGTAAATTTAACGAGCACAACAGCAAAAATTTGATCAAGATTTGATTAAAATTTGGAAGAGAGTTACAGAATTTTTTAGATTTGCTATTATTTGCAAGACAGTTCGTGAACAGTTGATAATGAATATGCAAATAGTGAGCTCATGATGTTAGCACCTCACAATTTTGTGGCGATCATTTACAAAAAAAAAAAAAAAATGACAAAATGCAATCCTTCTGGCAGAAAAGTATACAACATAATGTATTCCTTGTGGAATAACTCAAAAATAATGATCAGTCACATATACAGTATTCATCGCATAATCGGGACAGGTTGGGAGTAGCAAACACGGCCCCTTTAAGCGAGGTGCCCGATTTCGCGATGAGCATTCACCATACACTAACGGCATACGACATGTACATGTAGTGCACACACACACACACACACATGCATACTAACGTACTGTACATGTGCATGAATACACTACCACGCTACCCCTCGGCGCGACCCTCTAGCTCATTGACAACTGAGGAAGATTGTGACGTACGCACAGATCACAGTGTATTGAAAGTTGAAACACTCAGAGACGAGGAATTTGGATTTTGCCCTCAAAGTGTATGACTGAGATTAAACAACGTACACAGCCTGAGTTGTGTGAGCGAGGCATGTTTTTTAAATACATGTATCAACAAAATCAAAGATCGCTTGAAGAAAAATTGGCCCGTTTATCAGAGGTCCCCGCCCGATTATCCAGTGAAAATAACGTGCATTGGAAATGTTTCTGGGAAGCGTATGTCATTTAAGCGAGGTTCCCGATTATCAGATGCCCGATTATGCGATGAATACTGTATTATGAATTGAGATGGGGGCATAATTGCATTTGAGCACAAAACACACATACAAAAAAAAAAGAGCAATTTTTAAGATTTTTTTTTTCAAACAACCTTTTAGCAGGTTTTGAGTTGATGACATCATCAACTCAGTATTTGCATATTCATACAGTATTGACTATTCATGAACTGTGTCTTGAAAATTGACAAAATTGTATGAAGAAAACAACTGTCAAGGTTGACAGATATAGTACATACTGTTGTACTATGCAAATTCATTGAAAAAATAAAAGCATATTATGGAAGAAAATAAAAACTCTGATGATAGAATACTTTAGATCTGTACCTGTACTTTATATGATCTGAAATATCAAGCCTTATACATAAATGGAATTTACCACAGACATGTATGCTTATTACTATAAGCTGTATGCATGTTTTTATTATCATTATTGTGATCATTATTGAAATGAGTATGATTTTTTCCTGATGGTGATCATTATCATAAATTGTTACTTCTACTGCTACTACTAATTCTTTTTCTACTTCTGCTGCTGCTGCTACTGCACATTACATATCAATAAAGATAATTATCATGATGATATTTGTTATCATTTTCATTGGGAATACATGTATGTATCATTATCATTGCTGTTTGATATACACCTGTAGTATCCTTGAAATTTACAGAAATGCAGAATAGAATGTATAAAAAGTAAGAAACAAACTTCTCAATTCCATTAGTTATGCAAATCACATATTAAATACATAATTGCGATAAAATTTGCTGAGGTCATCGTTTGAATTTCCCTGTGGGGAGCCCAAACATGTAAATTGGCATATAACAATGGATTTTCATTTTGCATGAAAAGCTCTCAGTCACTGCCGTAGAAATAACACATTTGTAGAAGTCAGTCAGTGGATGGTTAGATCACACAAGTATTAAGATTTGGCCCCAGTAGAAGGTTGCTGTGATATTTTAAAGAACACACCCTTTAGATAACATTGTTATGATCCCTGCCCCCCAGTTGACTTAGTGTGAAAAACACAATAGTTGGATGCTTTCCACGACAGTCTAAAAATACAGAGAGAGAAAATTGAATAAGATCAGTAATCCACCGCCAAGCATGGCTATGTGGCGTTGCGGGTCAGAGGGAACATAAGATGCACACTTGTGGTAATAGTGTGTCCTAGCATGGTGCATGATGCTTGCCCTCTTCCAAATAAGCCTAAAGAGGGAGCTCTTTATAGAACCATTGTCAAAATTTGGATGCATTTTGCCACCTGTGCAGAAAGGGGCCTCTTGTTA
Source organism: Diadema antillarum (assembly GCF_040938485.1). Taxonomy (NCBI): domain Eukaryota; kingdom Metazoa; phylum Echinodermata; class Echinoidea; order Diadematoida; family Diadematidae; genus Diadema; species Diadema antillarum. The sequence goes on from NW_027270983.1 coordinate 1,403,789, forward strand.
GTAACAGTGTACAACAGGTTTGCTCTCTTAAAAAAAAAAAAAAAAGAATTCAGCAATGATAATGATTTTTGTTCAGAAGTACAATACAGGTGGAAGTCACCCGTGAAAAATGATGAAGTCAGTTTGAAGCAGATTTGCAAAATTTGGCAAGATTGTTGCCTTTGTGAAAAGAAGCCAATGAACTTTGAGTGTGAGTATTGGCTTCCATCAAATAATACAGCAGGTCTCATGATTGATGTGCTTTGCAGTATTGACATACAGTTTACAGCACTCAGATGTGACTCTGCTTGGGAAATTTGGGAGGTTGATTGTATCTGTCACAGTCACAGAGTGATATTTGGTGATAGAATCAGAAATGCCCATCGACCCTGTAATCCGTAATGATGTGGCACGCCGAAAGCGCTTTCACCTCATCCGCGATGCCATTCGTCGACAGGTGGACCACATCCAGACGAGCGCGCCGACGACGACGCAGCCGCAGCTGCCCTCTAACTCACCGTCGATGGAAGCCACGGTGCTGATGTCCAACATCCAGCGCATTGTCCAGGAGAACGAGCGGCTCAAGAAGGAGGTGTACGAGAAGAGCGCGCGCATCGACAACCAGAACGAGAAGATATCGGAGCTCCTGCAGAAGAACCAGCTGTGAGTATCCCCTCCATCCCTGGACTTCTTAACCCCGTATTTGCTTTGAGTGCTGTTTAACATAGAAAAGCCCCATAGCATAGTACACACTGTCCAAAGTCCCTGGCACAGAAAGGATAATAGAGAAATTCTACTTCATCTTTAGTGTGATCTAAATAGAATATGAAGGTCAAAATTTGATATTGTATTCATGTTTATCTGACAGAAGATGTTTGAAAAGTCATGGAATTGGCAGTTTCAAGTATTTCCACAAAATGGTGATGTTTCCTGAGATCTCCTATGCATATCGTATGAGGGGCCAAATTTATCACCTCATACAAGTACATGTACATCTCCCAATGCTTGCACACAAATCTGCTCCAGATACCTAGAGTGTTTCATTTGAAAAGAATTTTGTAAGAAATATTCATTGTGGATTGAGTCAGTTCCGCGTTACAGTGCTTTAGAAGTGATGACCTTGGTAATGAGGGAAGTCTTGGATGCTGATAGAAGCAATTGACAGCAATATTACTGATATTACTGACCTTATATTGTGGATGTACAGTACGAGGTGTTATGCTGGCCAGAAAATATATTTCACACCGTTCATGTTCTGTCTTGTTTCTTTAAGCTTTTTTTATTTTCAACTGCATGTAAAGAATTTCATGTTTATCATGCTGACTGAGATTTCTACATTGCATATAAGTGCCAGTGAACTGAGTGTTAGTCCAGCACACATGTATTGAATGTGCTGCTGTGATGATAGCATGTTGCAGTGATTGGGGCTCGTCTCATATGTGAGATTCATCATCTAGAAATCCTGATAGATACCTAGACAATGAATGTCTGATATTGGTATTTTGAAAAAAACTTTTACAAAGCCCAGTCGCACAAGCATTAAGGAAGTTGGTCACCAGTTGAATAATGTTTTTAGACAGTGACATTGAACTTGTTATGTAGTGAAGATTAAGAGAGAGATCATAAGAGTTATGCACATGCAATACTCTTGATTGTTTGTTTGTTTTTTGCTCTTAAAGTAGAAAAATTTCTAGAAAAAAAAATTATAAAACCAATTTCATTCACAAAAAATATCTATCAGTGTTTGTCTATCGAAATTTACACTGTACCAATAAATTTTTGACAAAATTTTAAAAAGTGTTCCAGATGAATTTGCAAATGTTTTCACCAGTATTTTCTTCTCTTTATTTTTTTTTTCATGGTATTCCATAATTTATGACAGTTGGTCAGATTTTTGACAAATGCTAAAACAACTTGCTTCAGAAAACAAGAAAATCTGTATATTATCATAAATTATGTTTTTATGGACAGAAGGTAGTACTGATATGTATCACAATTCCAAACTTTAAAGTCTCAATCAGAAATCGCAGTTTTTCATTGTCATCCTCCAAGCCACCTCATTTTGCAATTTCCTTTGCTTGAGGGTCTGTGATTTTATCAGGGTCTTGTGGTGATGGGAGGCACACTTTTTCTCCCTTGTACCCTTTTCAGAAGACTCATTTTAGACATAAATCTGTCATCATGCAATTCTATCCTCAATAGCATTCCACTAGTCCTGTTCTAATTTCTGAGTTGGGGAAGTACTTGTGCTGTTCTCAGATCATTACAAGATAAAAAAAAATAATGTTTAAAAAAGATTAGACTTTTGAACAAATAGAATTGGTTGTGCGTTTGAATGCCAGCCAGGCCAAGTGAAATTGCTGCTACTAAAATATCACATATTGTGTGATATGATTTCATCATGGAATTGTCCTTCAATTTTATTGTGTTACAGGTAGATACATGTGAGTCAACTGATATTGCTGGCATAGGACAGTATCATATTCCTCTTGATATGAATAATTTAGCAGTCATTGCAAATTTAAACGTACCTGTATCTTTCTTGACCAAAAATAGAAAACCAAAATTGTTGAGTCTTTAACATTGTGACTTTGAGTCATTACTCTTTAACAAAGTCAACACTTAGCAACATACTTCCGTCTTTGCCAGAAGACGGCTTCTAAACATTTCTTTATCAAGTAAGCATGACTTATTTGGGATTTACACATTTTTCATTGAATGGAAGGAAACTAATTTCAGCAATATTAACTTCAAGGAAAGTTTAGGGCATGTTTGTGCTCTGAGGCGACAAAGTGTGATGTGTTTTTCAACTCCAGTGTTGTGCTTCATTGCCCACTGTCGGTTCGACGGCATGTCTAACCCCATGTCACCACCTCGGTTGTTCGCTTCTGTGCAGGAATAATTCCAAGGGAGTAAACCACGATGGCTTACCTAAAAAGTGGGTAGCATTCCCAGCATCGTGGCAGACACTCATGCCAGCTCGTTTGCACGTTTGCATGCCATGTTTTGGAAGTCTGGATGAAGATAAATCCCGCCTTTATAAAGCAACTCCTTTTTTATGCCTGTCCTTAAACACATAGATGATGACACTTTTACATCAGTATAAGTTTTCATTTGAAAGTGGAAATTGTGACCATTCAATGGAAGCCTTTAATCTTGCAAGCAGTACAACATACATAAAAATGCCATATTTCAAACCTTGGAATATGCATTATTTCTTCAACAAGAAGAGGAATTGAAATTCCATTTCTCTCAAGTATTTTACAACCTGTATACATGTATATTTATTTGCAAGTTGTTGTCAATGACATTCCTCCTACATGTAAAATGACAATAACCGTATTGACCGTCAACAACAACAACAACAACAACAACAACAACAACAACAACAACTATAAAAAGTATGTATTTAGATATATTTGTAAAGTCAATAAAAACAGTAAACAGTCATTATTGTGATCAACAATGGAAAGAAGGCATGTGCTATTAACATTGATACACCGTGTTTATTCCGGTTGTCTTTTAATGCTGAGAAGTCTTCCTGTTAGGACAATATGTGGTTTATCAGTTGAAGTTTACTAGGGAATTTTAGACTAGGGGTATGTAAGTTGAGTTGATGCCTGTTTGAGTATACAATGTAACATGAATGTTTCAGATGGACTAATATAAATCAAAGCCTGCTTCCTTTGGTAAAATGACACTGTGTTTGTAAGGTGCTGCATGCATGATTTTCAGCATGCTTTCTTTTGAAAACCTCATGCACATTTGTGTTCTGCAGTTTCATAACAATCTTAACTTTCAGGTGGTCTCTTATTCTTCAATTTTTGCCCCAGGAAATATCATTGTTTTTCTTTTCAGACTGATTTATATGATATATTCCATCTCTTTGCTCCTTTTTATAAGTTACAAGATGTGGATTTCCTTATGTTAAGTCTGATTTGATGAAATTGTCTGATAGGAAGCATGCCAGGATTTTTTTTTTCTTATCGCAAAGCAAAATAACATAAATTTCCCAGATTTTGTGCAACATTGTGGGAGAACTTTTCATAAAGAGAAAAGGTCATGTTGGGTCACAAGAAGGGACCAAACAGACAACAGAACTGTGGAAATTAAGAGAAATCGCCTAAATATCAAAGGACGTGCAGCCATTTGAATATCAGAGAGAGGCTTCTAACATGTAATGTGGTATAGGCATTACAGAGAAACCCTCAATCCATCATGTTTTCAGTAGGTTTAATTGGATGGGGGATTTCAAATTGAATGTCACTTATGATAAAAGGATGATATAGTTTTGATTGAGATGGGGATTTGAATTGTGATTTTTTACGAGATAACTAGAAACCACTAAAATGAAATATTAAAGAGCATACAATTCTATGAATTCAAAGTTTATTTTATGAAAATGGGTTTTCAAATAGCTGAGATATTCATCAATAAAGAAGTCCTATTCAAAGGTGGGACCCACCTATTATTTGGACCACTTTGTTTCACTTTGATTTTAATATCTCGCAGCCATTTCAAAACCAATTTTCATCAAATAAACTTTAAATTCCTCTTACACTGTAGAATTGTAAGCTCTTTAATATTTCATATATTGAAAATGGTTTCTAATTATCTTGCAAAAATTTAAAACCTGAATCCCCATCTCAACCGAAACTATACCATCCCTTTAATATTACTTTCCTGAAAGGAGCACTTCTACACAGTAATGTTCTTGAGATAGCACTGTCTTCAAGTCCATAGACACTCTCCAAAATGATGGAAATTTATTCCTTTTTCCAAACTACAAACAGATATTACGGATCTCTTGTATACGAGAGGAACAAGGGATTATATGCAAAGATGTCCTCGTCAAAAGCCTTGTCAAAACATTTTTGTTTTTAAAGGTGCCCATAATAAGTCACAAAGAGATGATATTACTATCCTTCGATCGTACATGAATTCCTTTCTTTGTAATCGTGTGGCAAAATTCTTTTCAAAATTTTCACAAATCTTGTGCATTGTATATCAACTTGTATTTTCTGAAACAACTTCTTCTGTGAGAATGATTTCTCTTCTTAAGTCCCCTCTCTGTTTTTAGCTGACCAAAATGATCATACACGTATGCGTGTGGCAGTCAAATCTACTGGTTTGGGAATGACCTTGGGAGATTTGAGCGCGCAAGAGCATTGCACATGTTTGAGGGCTATGTGGGCTCACCACAACGTGTGGGTTTTTCAACCACATGGTAACATAGACAACAGCTGGACCTGGGGTGGGTCAGTTCACCACATATACCATTTTTAGAAGCCCCTCTGTCAATTCTTGCTCTGAATTTCCGCCTCTGAAGTGAAAGGAGGTACAGCTTGGAGTCTGCAAGTCTACACAAAGTGCAGATATGAATTATAAACACTTACTTTTTTTGCAGGGGGGCTGTGGGCGGTTGGAGCCAAAATTCTTCCAGAAAAATGACCAGAGACTAATTCTAAACATGGCATAATAGGGAGTGTCACTTGAAGAATACAGAAAGAGCAAAAAGATTTGACCTACTTTAATTATATAAGGTTACTGTAGATACTAAAAAAATAGTTCTCCACCATGGAGCACTTTCAGATTCAAAGATTAACTGATTTTTAATCAAAACAGAAAGATGATCAAGCTTGAGCGACATTGCAGTAATAATATACTTTCCGTAGGAATTATTCAAAGAAAGTTTTAAAGTCTTGAAGCTAAATTGATGCTCCTTTGATGTCTCATACATGTATATTCAGGAAGGCTCTCAGAGGAATTTTGAATTTGATTATTTTCTATAATTAGCATTTGAAATGTCCAGACCATACTGTATATGTCCGTATGTATAACCTTGTGACATGCATTAGGATGGATAGCCTGACAAAGTCTCACTTTGATTTCTGTAGATTTAATGACAAGCTTTGTTTCTAGTGAAGCTATAATTTTACTTGCAGTGGGGCTTAACAAATCCAACCCAGATTTTAAAGCATGACATATTTAACATACTGATTGAACTTCTTTTTTTTTCTTCCATGAATGTGACAACATGCTTGAGGAGATGATTTAAAGGGGATGGCTAGTAACTGATCAGTGAGAATCAGTGGGAATGCTGGGGGATGATTGTTCCAATCCTTGTGGGATTCATTTAAGAGTACATTATATATCTATTGTTGTGTGAAAATTATTTTCTTCAGAATGGTCTCATATTCGAGTAATGTGTAGTTTAATCACCCGTCACTGTACAGGCATGCTAACCTGGAAATATCAAACTGCACATTAGTTGAATATGAGACCATTCTGAAACAAATAATTTTCACACAACAATAGATATGTAATGTACAGTGTACTCTTAAATGAATCCCACAAGGATTGGAACAATCATTCCCCAGCATTCCCACTGATTCTCACTGATCAGTTACTAGCCATCCCCCTTAAGATTTTCCTTGCATGTGCAGTGGAAACTTGAATTAATATTTGATTTCTAAAGTATTACAGTTTCAAATTAAATGCTTCCTCTTTCTCATTTTGATGTTTCGATATCGATGTTTGGTTCTGCACTAGATTTGTGGAGCAGAGCAACTCATTATTGGAGAAGACCAACGACTCCTTCAAGCTGACAGCCACTCAGTCCCAGCAGAGGGTTCTCGAGTTGGAGCAGGAGAAGGTAAAGAAATCAGCACACATCCAGGAATTGGTAATTTGACGTGATTTTGATTTAGTCATGCTGGTTTTGGATGATGCTGCCGATGCCTGGATGATCCACCCGCCCGGTTGCCTGGACAATGCCCCACTCTGGCCCGTATCACCCGCCCCGCCCCGTCCTGCCCTCCCCATCTCTCTCGCATTCGATTGTTAGCCCCAAGCCACTCCTCCACCACACCCAGTTGACCTGCTTGACCCTACAAAGACATGCGGACTGGTAGATTTTAAGCCCCTTCCACAGTAGTTGATTGATGAACTTGATTGGTAGATTGATGGCCCCTCCCCCATTTTGAGATGTAAAATTACTGAAGAATGTTTCCTGCGATGGTCTGCTTCCAAATATCATAGTGCAAGAAACTGTTGCGTAGTGTACATTGTATAATCAATTCCACTCAGACAATGCATAAGGACATACTTCAAGCATGGAGCCTTTGACCAATAGCCCATGACCTCATTCAATGAAAGACTTTGATATTCCAACAATACTTCATCTTACTAGTGATTTAGGCCCTTTACCCTATTTGATCATAGTAACACGTAAAAGAAACTTTAATACGCCCCATTCTCCTTGTCCTGTATACAGTAGCAAGCAATCTCTTTATACTATTTATGCTTTCCAAGTAGGACAACAAGTTTGTACCTCTATTTCCATATAAAATGTCTTACAGATACATTGTGCAAGAGACCCTCCGTCACAAAAACCCAAGAATTTTACAGGTCAATTTCCCAGCAGGCTTCAAAATATGTGTTTTGAGTCAGCAACATTAATACCTGGTTTACTCATTTCCTGAAAGCATAATCATCCCCTATTTAAATCTGTCATGATTTTTGTAGACCTACAGCGTGCAATGTATATGTACATTTCTTTTCTGTCTGATGTTGCTTGATTTTTTTTAATCCATAGTTTGATATCCCTAATTTGTGTATGTGTACAATAAAGGGGGAATTGGTACACTATCAACAAGCCCTGAACTCCAATGCCCCCTTTTTTAAAGTAATGTTTCAGAAGGTTGGACTTTCTATCACTCATTTTAGTTTGGTTAGGAACTTTAGCAACCTTTCTTTCTTTCTTTCTTTTTTAGGGCAGACTTGATGAAACTTCCACCATCTTGTCCGTCTGATTTGTACTCTGCCCATTAAAGCAAACTTCAACTTTGTGTGGAATCATACTTTCAGTCGATCATGAATGTTGCGACGAATCCCAATCAGTGAATTTTTCCTCTTCTCCCGACAACCCCTCCAGGTGCACATGACGTCAGAGCTGAGTAACGCGACGTCCAAGATCAGCTCCCTTCAGATGGAGCTCTCCAACGTACAGCAGAGGGAGAACCAGCTCCGGGCACAGCTCAACGGCGCCCTCAACAACTCGCATGAAAACAGGGGCGAGCTGGACCAGCTAAAGCAGCAGCTTAAAGGTCCGTCTCTTAATACAGTGTAGTCCCACTAATATGTAGAACAGTCCCACTGTAGAGAGAGAGAATAGAGTACGTATACATACAAGTGATGGTGTCACAGTCTTTTGTTATACATTGTAGCTTGGGTTGGAACCAGGTAGGCGCATTAGTACTTGGGGCCAGGTTACGTTGTTTAGAACCAGTTTGCATGGCAATGAATGGCTATGACAACCTGCTATGACATCATGATTTGGTACTCTGTATTCTAATTTGCATACTCATTGTCACATTACAGAGATTTTCCTACTGAGATGAAAAAACAGGGAGGGTTGATTTTGAAAAGGGGCATGCAACACCAATTTGTGTATGTGTCCCCATTTCTAAAGAGACTCGCTGTCATCAAAAATTACAATGATTTCTACTGATTTTGACAAGACAAAAGATTCTTGCACATGATACGTAGCCAAAAGTAGATCAAAGACTATGAAAATTATCGAACAGTGAATATTTGTGCATTTACAGAAGTAGATTGAAAGCGCACCCACAATATATATGTCTGACCCCACTAACCCCCTCCCCCCCCCCCCCCATACAGAAAACGACAACCGATACACGGAGGTACTGAGGTCGCTCAAGGATGAGAGACAGCTTAAGAAGCAGTTGGAGAACCGCGTGACCTCGCTGGAGGAAGAACTCTCCGAGATCAAGATTGAGAAGGATAATCTGGAGAAGGTTGGTGTTGCTTTAAATAACAGGGTTTACCCTTTCTGTGCCAGTGACTTTGGACTGCGTGTACAATGCTATGGGGTTTTCTGTGGGCCAATCAGGACTCGAGGTACACAAAGCATTAAGGTGCAATTGCCACTTTTCCTCAGTAGCTCTTAATGTATGTGGTGTGTTGGTTTTTTTTTTTGCTTTGTTTTTTTTTCTTGTTTGGCAGTCAGCACATTTCATAGTCCGTTTTGTTCTCTAGTCGGCACAGTCGTCCTGTAACTGTCATTGTTTGGGGATTGTGTAATCCTCATTGTATCATAGTGGCCTATATGTGGGACTGTAGCATACAGTATCTGTTACACATCTGAATGGGGTTGTCTAACTGAAATGAGGATTGAGATATGAGGAGTGTAAATGTAAAGACTGATACAGTACGTGTATATCTATTTTTTTATCAACTTGAGATATTTGAGATTCAAGCTACTAAAAAACAAAGGAAATCACTGAAACATATGTGATGATTTTAATGATATCTTCAACTTTACTGTAATACAAAGTAGCTTTGAAAATGGTGTTCATTTGTTTTTGCATTCAAACTTTTAATTTCTTGTTGCTGTTTTAGGGGGAGTTTTGCACTGAATGCAAATGACATTGCCCAAAAGTTTGAGCTTAGTGCACAAGCACATCAATAATTTAATCCAAGCAGTTTTTCACAAATACCTTAGAAAAAAAAAACTTTTTGAAACTTTCTTTCATAGTCTTATCAAACACCTGAATGAGTCAAATACAATGTCTTTTTAAGTCTACACTTGTCAGACTTTGGAGGAGCAGTTATCTGAAAAGTTTTTGGACATTATTCAGACCATTTCAGGTTTTTGTATCATTCAAAATGTATTATGCAAATTGTATGCATATTGAAGGGAAAAAGCCAGTGTAAACTGGGATGTTGCAGACTTTCACCCAACGTTTTCATGTCTCCTCTGCGAGAAATTAGACCAAATTCTGCAATATTTAAAATTTCTGATTTAGTATTAGTGCCGAATTACTGTCCAAAGCAAAAATGAGTAAATTGAGACTGGTAATTAGTTGTCGGACGTGAGATATTCCTTGTTCCTATGTGTAAGTTGTGAAGTGTGATATTTGTTTATGCATGCAGCAGATATTACAGATATTTGTGCGCATGCTTGTATCGGTGAATATATGTCGTGTTCTGTGATTTGCTCTTTTGGATTTGTGTGAAAATACCTTTGCTTGCTTTCTGTGTGTGAAATTGAGATGACCCAAATGGAAATGTGTTCAGAGCTCTGGTATTCATGCTCTCAACAGAAAAGAAGAGAATTATGGACCCATAAGGATGATACAGAGGTGAAACAGGGGGTGCCAGGCAAAGATGCAAATGATTGATTGGATGAGGTCCTTAATATTACTGTGGAAAGAAAGAGAATGACATGCACTTGTACACGTACCATGGAAGCAATTGTTGCTTGTCAATGCTCCGAAAGGAAATGTGACAGCAATGATAAAAAGGGAACAACAGTTGGGGAAAATCAATCATTATCCATCAGAGTTACAAGAGGAAATGAGACGAGACAATTGTGACAGAAAATGAGGAAGGAAAAGAAATCCCTCCTCGTCAGAGTTGTACCGAGAAGAAATGTAACAGGAAACAGACATGACGTCAGCCATTTGCCTACAATATTGTCTGCATGTGCCATTTTGCCTCTAACTTCACAACCTCTCAACGTGCCCCTAAGACTATGTAAAGAGCCCATTAAAGGGGCGATATTCCCATTCCCCAGCATTTAATGAGAAACACCTGACAATTACTTCAGGGCTGTATTTACAATCCAGACACTTTAACATTCAGCTGACTTGAGATGAGTGGCCTTTAAAAACACACCTCTCACCTGCCATTTTCCTCTCTCTTTCCCCACGCTCATCCTCGTTCCAACGAAACTTCCAGAATCTTATTGACCGGAAGAGGAAAGCAGCGGCCGAAAAGCAAAGATCCGAGGAGGATGTAGATGAAATGAAAAGGACGTATGAGGTATGGGAAACTTGGATCTATTCCCACCCATTTCTTTTTTCCATAGAATTCATCATTTAAGTTAAAGATTTTTAAATCACCCTTTCTTTCAAGGCCATTCTTTCAATCCATGGAAGTTGAAAATTTCAATTTTACTTAGTCGTCCCTTTGAATTGTAGTTTATGTGTTACTAATCAAGACTTTCATTTGAGCTAGTGTGTGCAACTAATACAATTTCTATCATTTCAATCTATGTTTTGATTGTTCAGTTATTTTCTGCATGGCATTTATTGTTTCATTTGGAGAGATTTTTATTTCTTTATTTCCTTTTGTCTTTATTTTGATATTAGTGTAGTCAAGAACTACTGTAGTTTACCTTGTTAAGTTTATTTGTTATTTCAAATGTATCAGAATTCTCTCTTTTATTTTAATTTTCTTTTGAGTGTAGCATACATGCACCTGAGTTGTATTTCTCAGTGGGTTGATTTCCTTATTTATGAAGTTATGAAATTAATCTCTATCTGTAAAGATTCGAATGTCAGACAGTGTTTTGTTCTGTTTCCTTTTATTTTCACCATAGTGCTGTAATTCAAGCAATATATAAAAGAAGAGCAGCAAGATTTTGACTGCAGTCCAGGCTTCAACAGGCAACTCGTTGTCAGTTTCTTTTATCAGAGCAATATCTCTTGAGCCTAACTTTTTCTCCTGATAATGCATGTCAAATTTCACTTGAAATCTCTGTGATCTGCCATTTCGATTTCATCAATTTTCTATTTATATCCAAATTCATGACATAGACCCCTCTCTGGGCACCAGTAATCAATGTGTACAAGCTTGTACTTGATTTATTGGAAGAATTTTACATATTTTTTCAACAATTTTCCTTTTTCTGTTGGTGAATTGTGTGAATAGGATGAGATTAGTCAACTGAAGAGCAAATTGAGACTTCAGAAGACTTCCACTGATGCCATGGCTGCAGAGCAGGTTAGTATGATTATAATGATAATGATAATAATAAAGATAATGAAAATGACATTGATAATGACCATTATTGACAGTACTGATAATACTTAAATCTACTGGTAACAACAAACTAAAGATAATAATGACAGTGATAATATCATTGGCAATAGTGAAAATAATGATATTTCTACTTCTTATAAAGATGATGTCTTCAACAATAGTAATAATAATGATAATAACAGTAATGATAAAACTAATTCTAATAATAGAGACACACATGTAACAATAACCTAGATAACATCATTGTAGTCATGATTGTAGTTACGATACTGATAATACTGCGAAATATTGATAATGATAAGAAGTATACTGATTAACAGTAATAGTTATTGTTGTTACTGTAAAATATCTCATTACATTCCTTTACATGTAGATTCTTGAGCAACAATCATAGTTTCATCACCATCATAATTTTAACATGCAGAGTATAATAGAGAAGCAATGGGTGCTTATACTGTAAAAGTGAATATTTTCATGCGAGTAATTTTTGCGCTCAGCCAGGTAAGATGGATTTCGCATGTTTTTGATTCTGCGGAATCAGGACATTAACTACTGGAACATATGGCATGCAAAAATATTCGCATGCTTCTATTTTTGCACTAGCGTCTGGTTGCGCGAAATGCGCGAAAATTTCCACTTAATTTCCACATGTACAGTAATCACCATCAGGTTTGTTGATGACATAATTCCTTTCATTTTTATTCTCTTTTTTCTCTCTTTTTCCCTTATTTGTGTATTTCCTGTTGTCATGGTTACCAGGTTGCCCAGGTGGAGAGAGAGCTGGAGGGTCAGTGGCGGGACCGCTCTGACCGCCTCCTCCAGCAGGCTAAGGAGAAGCATGACCGGGAGCTGAGCGACCTGCGGGAGGAGAAGGAGCAGCTAACCAGGAAGCTGGCCTCCACCGAGTCCAAGGTTGGTTCCCCCCACGAATCCATCCATCCCTCCATCCATCCCTCCATCCTCTCATCCATCCATCCGTTCATCCTTCCTTTCTTAACCAATAGTTTTTGTCAATTTTTTTTTCATACATCTACAGTAGATATGAACAGTACGACTAACTACATGAATTGTATACTACAATTTTACTATTTACTGTGATTTGCTACAATTGCAGCTCGGGTGTTCCGTTTGTAAAACACAGACTTCACAACAGTTGCAACTTCAAGGGATATTGTTGCTATGGCAACTGCCAGACAATCCTTTTGCATCTAGTGCATTTAGGTATAAAGAGTAAGACTGACTTTTCTACACAATCATACTCTTTACATCAATTCACTGCAATTGCAGCTCTGGGGTTCCGTGTTGTAAAACACAGAGTACATAACAGTTGCAACTTGAAATAGATGCGGTTGCTATGGCAGCAGCCAGACACCTTCCAATCAGGTGTGAGCTCTTAGTTTATTAAAGGCCATAGTAGTTGCAGTTACTGTAATTCATGATAATTACATGTCTCTCTGGGCCTCTGACACACTATATGAGGCTACAACTACAAATCATTCAGTCCATTTTGATGTTGCTGTGGCAGTTGCAATTGTACATGTAGTAAGTTGTATTGATTGTTCAATGTGTTAACTTGTGTTGCAGTCCTTTCCTCTGTCTTATTATAGTGAGAATTATCAGTGTTGCAAAAATTGATCAGTCATACCACTCAACGAAAGGGGCACACCTGTTCCGTTGCCATGTTTAAAAAAAAACAGAATAATATAAAAGTCAGCTTGCATGAATAAACAACTATGAAGAAGTGAACTATACTTTCAGGATATACCTGTATCTAGAAGAGGAAAGTACGAGAGCCATCCGAATGTCTGTAGAATGTCAAAGGACCATTCATTTCAAAAATTCAACCACAATTTGTACTGAGTAACCATCAATCTTGGAAAGAATTTTTCAATGCAGCCATCACAAAATTATTCCAAGGTCGGAGGGAGGGACACCCCTTTTCAAACGCAATATCTTCCCAAAGGCGACATCAAGGTTCACGTTTACTGAGACTTTGTTCTTGTTTTGTCACCACTTCCCAACTTCCACCCCACCCCATCCCCCCGTCAGCTCTCCTTACCCCCAGCTTCAGGCAGCCCCGCCCAAGACCCTGACGATGAATCCGTAAGATACGATAGTGCAGCTTTCCATGAGCAGAGTCATGCCCTCATTGAGTGATGAATGTTGTGCTCAGTGTCAATTCAAAAGAGGGATACTAAGAGCATTACACCAGAAATCAGATTATGAAAGACCTTCAAATTTCATCTATCTCAATTACAAAACAGATTATGTTCTATCAAAGTGCCCTAACAAAAGTGACAGCCAAGTGATGAATGTTGAGCTCAGTGTTGGTTCAAAAGAGGGATATTATGAGCATTACACCAGGAATTACAATATGAAAGACCTTCAAATTTTATCTACGTGTATCTCAATTACAAAACATTATTTTCTATCAGAGGGCCCTAACAGAAATTGTATGTACATGTACCTCTTGACAGCCAAATGATGGATGTCGTGCTCAGTGTTGGTTCAAAAGACAGGTATTATGAGCATTACACTAGGAAGTAGAATATGAAAGACCTTCACATTTCATCTATCTCAATCACAAAACAGGTTATTTCTATCAAAGGGCCCTACCAGAAATTGTATGTACCTCTTGACAGCCAAGTGATGCACACTGTCAATCAAACACCAGCTCAAAATGTGAAGGAACAACTTCTGTGCCTTGTCTGGTATGGCATTGATTCTAGCACATCTACGTGTAGTGTCACTGTTATACACATGTAGACATACTGTTATATTCTGTAGGATGAGACATGTATGAACACGCGAAAACTATCCAGTGAAATACTTGTATCTGGTGTGAAATGAGGGGAATTAGATTCAGGAAAGTGGCCTGTGAAGGTCTGTAGATTGCCAAGAATTTCAATAACTCTTTTCATTAGGTTTTTGCCGTTCTTCTTTGCCTGACGTTCATTTTGCAGCTGCTTTCTGTTTGTATTTTTTGTTTGTTTGTTTTTTTGTCAGTGGCATTTGCATATTTAATTTTTGTTGAGTGTGATGTTTTGCTTCTTTTTTTTTCTTTCATTCAGTAGATTTTTCTTCATATGTCTGTGTCATTATCATTTATATGATGTCATCATCATCAACATTTTTTACTCATTAGCCTTCCCCATTTTACAGATTTGGTGCCACCAACTTTTAGACATTATATTTGTGGTTCCTTGCAGGGGATAGTTGTACAAACAGGCAAACCATCCCTAGACACTGGAGTTATTGAATAAGATAGTGGGCTACACAGTGATGGCAAATTAAGTTTCAAACCTGTTTTGTTGGTCATTTTTGTTTGTGACTGTCACCAGTATCTAGTTTTTCTCACATTTTTCATTATGTAGAAAAACAAAATTTTCCCAGGGTTTCATAGTTTTAACCATGTCTTCCCTCTTGTGTTTGTGAACAACATCAATATGCAGTGTTTGTTTTGTTTGTTTTATTTTTTTTCATCGTTATTTGTTATGAAAGAATTCAATTTTCTCAGGGTCCCAGAAATTTAGCCATCTTTTTCCTCTGTAGTGTGTCATTTACATTGTATGTTTGGGATCAATCTAAACTTGGCAGTCAACAACACATTTAAAACTGTATTGCGGATGCATTGCGTGTATTTGTCTACACTTTGTGAATCATGCACTTATCAGCATTTGCGTGGGGGAACATATATTTTGATGATCACAACAACGTCCATGGTACATACTCCTTGTCGCCTCAGTGACAGTGGAAAGGACATTTATCTTCAACATTGTAATCAGTGTCATCATCATCATCATCATCACCATCATCATCATCATCACCATCATCATTAACAACATTACCACCACCTCATCATAGTCATTTTTGTAGTTGCCCTTTAACATCAATACTGTTATCAGTGTCATACCCATTTCTGTTACCATCATCATCATCTCACATCAGAGTCTTAACAACTGACATTGTAATCACCTTCATACTTGTCATTACCATCATCATCATCGCCATCTTTATCAACATGATCATCATCACCTTCACCATCATAATTACACGTAGTAATACTGTCACCAATGTCAATTCCATTGTCATCATTCCTTTCACAACCCTTATCTTTATCAGTATGACCATCATCATTCTTCTTCATCATCATCATCATCATCATCATCACTATTGTTTTATCATTTACCACTGTCATCACCGTGGTTACAATCACCGTGATTTTGATGCCTGCAGCAGTGCTCCCACAAAACCCAAATCTTGCATCAAATTGCTGGCACCACCTGCAAACTGCCTGGCTTTATCCCCACCTCTCTCCTCTCTCTCTCTTTCTCCTTCTCTTTTCTCTCTCTCTCTCTCTCTCTATCTATCTCTCTTTTCCCCCTGGCACACAGATGATCACGCTCCGCTCGAACCACGACAACAAGGACGAAGTGGGATCACTGAAGAAACAGCTGGACGAGATGGAAGTCTGGAAAGAAAAGGTGAGTGTGAAAGATGCTTGCTCATTCTGTAGACTTACCATTTGCCAACACGTTCCTCTTTTGTAATGATGATTTAATACAAACTGCACTGAAGCATTTCCCATATAAGCTGATGAAGCTTAAACAAAAAATAAGCAGGGCAAGAAACCTTCATATGTCTTTCCATTTGATACGGAGGGTATGTCATCATGCCTAGGGATCAAATTTGATAAGTGTGTGAAGAGAAATTGCAAATAGTTATTCCAGAGAGATAGGGGGCTTCATAAGTTTCATCACTGCTTGTCACTGCCCATTTCAGAGACTTCATCAGTTGAAAGTAGTATGGAGGAGATTACATGGTGTTATGTTCAAAGCACATTTTCAGAGGGCAATATTACTATAAAAAATTGCTGAGTAAAGGGTCTAGTCAAATGGACCGAAAAGATGTCTCAGTATAGCAGAGAGGCCACCGCTTGTATACATAATAAATGCGTCAATTTACTTTTGCCAGCATTCAAATGTAAAAGACAATGGCCTTGAAACTTCCTCTGTATTGAGAAAAGTATATATTTGTTACTTGTTATACAAAGTTAAATGAGTGCAAATCAATAGGCACTTGAATTCCATCAGTCATAGGCGAGAGTTTGGAGAAGGGATGAAAGAAAAGCTCATACAGAGCACATTTGGCCAACATTTTGTCCCCCAAGGGAATTTACTCTTTGACTAGCAGCCCGTGAATATTCACAAGTGTAGAGAAAGAAATTCCTGCATATTTGTTCCTCTGTTAGCATGACATTTTCCAACTTATAGGTGGTACTTAAAGGTCCAGTTTACCTCTAGGAGCAGTGATTTCAAAAATTTTCACAAAATCACATTTGATGCATATGTGTAGGTCTGTTGTATCACAAAACATCCTACTATAAAACAGTTTTTCAATAAAGCCTAAAATATAGGGAAATATCTGTATTTTTCTCAATAAACCATAAATGTAGACGGTTTAGTCAGGAAGCATTTTTATTATACCTATTGTTCACATTTTATGAATTTAACAATACTTAACATTGATTATACAGATTCAAATTTTTACAGTGGTTATTTTTATCTCTTTATCTCTTTATCTCTAACTCTCATTTTAGAACTACTTTAAAGTACTAATGCTGGGGTTTTGTTTCATCTGCAAATGGTAAACTATGCCTTTAAGATGATACTGCCTATTACAAAACAACCTCTGTCCAAGGGAATTCTTTCTTTTCTTTTTTTTTTAACTTGCTAATATTTTGAGGCATGGAAAAGATTCTGTCATTTCCAAGATGCAATTAAGCTGGCACTTGATTTGAAGATACTGCCCCAAAAGTATCAGTCCCTCTGCATGAATATCTTGCACCTCTTCAAATTGTAGATTTACCATACATTTGTTGTTTCATGGCAAGCAGAGCATGGCAATATTTGGAGTGAATGTTTGCATCTCTCCACAAGCCAGTTTGCACAATGGCAGGCATCAGTCATTTGTCTTCGTTGATGTCCTTTTTGTTTGATTTCTCACCCAGTACGAGAGTCTGCACTCTGGAGCCGTCAGCATGAAGGAGCGCTACGAGACGAGAATCAAAGAGCTGATCCAAGAGAAGGCAGCTGCTGCCGCATCGTCAGCAACGATACCACAATCCAGCATCGTGGATGAGGTTAGCCCCCCTGTCACTCACTCTATCTCTCTCTCTCTCTTCTCCTCTTCTCTTGCTCTCTCTCCCTCCATTTTTCTTCTTTCTTCATTGACCCTTCTTCTAGCCTTCACTCCTTTCATTTTTTTCTGTCTATATCTTTAATATCTTTATCCTTCATTTCTCCATTTCTTTTCCATTCTTTTTCCCCATCTCTCTGTCTCTCTTTCCCTTCCTTCTCTCTCTTTGTATTCTTGTCTCTCCCACTGTGTGTTTACTTCCAAATTTTATATATGTGTTTTGTGTATGTTTTGTTTCCTCCACATTGCTCTTTATTAAAGTCTTTGTTTATCTCTGGAAAAAAAAAACCAAACAAACAAAAATGCATTTCTATCACAATTTACAAAATGACAATTTTCACTGTCTCAAGAATTTGACATGACTAAACAATGTAGATGGATGTGACATGCATATTTCAATCCTGATGAGTATGAAAAGAAATTATTCAGTACCAGTGAATAGAACAAAAATGGTCTTGTCAAAGTGGGAAACTGTTGCAGCTCAGTGGTTAAGATCACAGATTTTGAATCTTAAGGCCACAGGTTTAAGTCTGCCAGCAGCATCAGTAATACATATACCAATAAACACAGAAAGGTATTCACATTGCCTCTTTGCTCAGGAGGGGACCTAGAGAGCCTTTGGCCCTTTGGTTACCTATGTTCAGACCTATTATTGCTTCCTTTAACCCGTTGAGGACGAGTCCCAAGTGTACTCAGGCAGGTGTCTATGGAAAATGCGTGTTGTAGCAAAATCAAACCGTCCACAACGGGTTAATAGTGGTCATGTGAAATGAATCCTTGCAACTCAAACTTTGAATGGTGTTACTGAATTACACCCCTCCTGCAACCTGTTGCTTAAAACTTTTTACATGAAAAAGACTCAGGTTGATTTTTAACAGAGTTTTTCCAGTGTTGAAATCAATGGCAGTATCATATCAACCTGAGTTCTCATTTCTTGCCAGAGTTTTTCTCAGGTTATTACACAACAGACCCCTGGAGTTCTCACCAGGAGCTGAGTTCAGGGGCAGCATTTCATGAAACTTGTCAGTCACTGACAATTGTTTATAAGCTACTGAAATTCTTGCTTTTGATTGGCTGAGAGCAGATTTGTCAGCAAAAATCACTCACAAAACAGTTGATGAAATGCCCCCCAAGAAGGGACGTGAATCCATCAGCCCTGTGCTTGCCTACATTCAGATGTATTATTGCTTCCTTAGCAGCCATGTGAGATGAATCCATTTCAATTGAAATTATGAATGATATGATTGAATCACACCCTTCCGCCTGGTCTTGACCCACACTTTTCCTGCCCATTCTTTCACCACAGGTCAAGAAGGTGATGAACAACGTCTACCACTCCCTGCGCAGCGAGATCGACGCCAGCGAGAGCTACAAGGGCGGCGAGGTCCTCAACCTCATCATGAACACCATCAAGGTGAGCGTGGCAAAGGTCGGCAAGTAAGAGCCCCGACCCCTGCACAGGTTTGCTGCGTACGACCCTTGACCTTTCCCCCTTCCCAACACAGCCTCGAGGTTGTGCCATGTTATCTCCCTCTCCGAGGCTTGTGTGGTGACGGCATTTACAAATTGTGATTGTGCTCAGTCAAATTTTGTGTGGAATGGCAAGAAGTGCCTTAGACTGGGATACAGACTTTAGAGTGTGACCTTATGACCTTATGACCTTATGTCAACCTCAAGTGCTGAATGGATATTCTTTTCTTCAGACTTTTATGTGGCCTTGAAAGACTTCACTGTTAATGCAAGATGATTTTAAACATCAATTATTTATCACACACTAATTGACCCTTAGTGGGGTCACGTGACCAGAAATTTGATTTTATCAGTGAAGTGGAGCTACCATTTTTTTGTAGAAAACAAGCAGACTTGTTTGATCAGCCAAAGTCTGGTTATACAATGTTGTATTCATGTTGTGGACGTTTTATTTGGCATATTTGCAAAACTCATTGATAGCATGCAAGAGAAATGTAGTAGTGCGCAGACAATTTGCAGCATAATTTCTAATAATAAAAGCAACCTTGAAACCATTGGTAATGATTACAGTATCACCGTAATCACTACCAGCGCATTAACTTTGACATGGGGTCATGGTGAGGTCGTCACATGGCTGAAAGTTTTAAAGCAGTGCCATTCTTTAACTGCAGGTGAATTGAGAGACAAATGTGTTTTGTGCAGTTTGACACTGCCTATGTATGCTGTAAATGAGAGCTATTTTGCTATAAACCGTTATATATGAACATATTGTATTATTTCACCTGATTCTAAATCAGCTATGTGCTTTTACTTTCCCTGGGGGATATACATATATATCATATTTTTATATACTCTCATCTTCTAATTATATTACTCCTTTTTGTAATCTGTCTATTGCTATCCATATCTTTCTGTGTGGTATTGTTACTTTGCCCTTTTTTTTTCTACATATCATTCATATTACAGTTACAATGTATGTACACGTATAACTATACTATAGCAGTCTCATTATTTACCGCACCGCACACTATTACTGACATGCTGGTTGATGTGTTTAGTATTGATGTCATTTATTAAAAACTTGTGTGATTATAACCTGCATCCTGCAAGAAAGGGCATTTGATATGTATATTTCACTGCTTGAGGTGGTTTTAAGATATCTGGACTTCAATTGCATTGAGCTAGGAAAACACACACACACACACACCTAGACATGAAAGTACCAACATAAAAACACAGTTAAATTGTCCTTGACAAGTACGCTTTTTAGTTGATCAGGACTTTCATTGGTTTTGGATGCCTGCAGTGGTGAAGTGCTGACGTAGTACGAGATTTTGAGAGCATGGGGCTGAATTTTCCAAAAGCTTGGATGAAACAGATTTATCATCACAGGCAAAATTCTGTGTTGCATCTGTGATTTTTGTTAACTGTTGTGTATGATACATGTAGATATTATGCCATTCACTAGAGGTTAATCGTGTGAGGAAGGAATATTGCTGCAAAGCTGCTGTAAGCTACACTTTGAATGTCGAAACCAGTGCACTCCAACTTGCCTCCTGCGCTGAGTCATTTGTCGAACATGCGTGTATTGTGTTCAGATAATCTGAAGTAACTGTGCATGCCAACTCGCAGGTTTTGTTTTGTAGGGGAGAATTAGTAGATCATGTTTTTGAGGAGGTGGGTTTTGATTTTGAGACTAAGTATTCCAAGATGATTGAGTATATTATGTGTCAAGAACCATGCATGATTGTGCAATATTAGCCATCTTTATAAGCATAACAGCAAATTTGCGTAGTTGGATCACTGTGACCTTGCCATGTTTTCATAGATGAGGTGGAATGCATTGTTACGCAGGGGACACAAAGTAAATGTCGTAAGATGGATTATCAAAATTGTTTGTCAACTTCTTACAATTTCTTGTGGTTTTTCAGTTCAAAATATATCCATCAACATTGATTACTATGTTACTGTGTGCTTTGTTGAAATAAATGAATTTTGATATGAAAATTTGTTCAGAATGATGACAACAGTATTTTTAGGGGGAAAAAAAAGTAAAAATGCAAATTTTACAACTCTGTTTTTTTCTCTTTGGGAGTGATGCTTTTTCGTGTCTTATGTTAAATGTAAATACATATATGCCTTGATTTTTCTCTAGTTTGATGTAGCCAGCTTTTATGCTACAAAACAGATAGAACTCTAGTGAATCTCAGAAGAAGGAGTCATAAATGTTGATTTAAGTAGTGAGTAGAAGTATTCAAGTCTATGCAACACTTGCAAAGTCTTATAATTTGTAATGTCATTCTGAAGAGAAATCAGCAGTGTACCTTTTCTTTTAGCATATAGTGAAATAACTTTTTTTCTATTTGATTTTGCTGTTTTGATGTCGCCAATCTTCAGATAGTGTCATCAATGACTGATTTAATTCAGGCATAAAGGGAATTCATAGTCACAAACTGCCTGCTTTTGTCTTTCCTGCTGAGGTGTGCATAGAATGACATTTTTGAAAGTCATTTTGCATATATAAATATATAAATAGGGAGTTATATATTTACATTAAAGTACATATCAGTATATTCTAGTATGCATGCATGCAAAAGCTCTGTTTCATTTTGTTGAATGAAATTCTTTTAAAAAATGTATGACAAAAAAAAATAAATCGTGTATAAATTTGATAAGTAATACCGTGGTAGCTCAGCTGTGAATTCATTTGCTGTGTGTTTAATTCCCAGCATGCTGTATTCCCTTTAATCATCTTTTCGTTTTATCTGATTTGTATTTATATCATTTAATTTGTGTGGTGTTTCGTGTATGTCTGTGATGACAAAAATTAAGTGTTGTATTCAAACCATACCTGTAAATATTCAAAGTCACTCACTTATGACAGAGTCAGATACTAAACTGGACAATGCTGTGATTACAATAATGTTGGGTTAGGTGTTTGTCTTCTATACACTGGGACAGTAGTCTTCAACACAGTGTTATAATTTGGTGTATCAAAGATACCCTTCGTCATGGCACTGGCAGTTTTAGTGTATGATCATATACATAAGAAACACAATAGGCAGAAACAGTGATCGGAAGTCACTCTTAGTCGGTTTTATCCTCATGAATTAGATGATCACAGAATTCTATTATTTATTATAGGCCTACCAGTATGTGGTTTTATGCTTTTGAGTTTTCCAGTGATTGGTGTCTGTGCATAACTTGTATCAAACCAGAGTGATGCCAGTAACTCAAGGACTGTAAGTCAGACTACCAGAGAACTATACAGAAACCTACAGCCATGGATTGGATGCTTTTGGTTTGTTAACAATTTATCAGAGGTCAAGGGTTAATTGTCTATCAGGAAGATGAGAATCGAAACAAAATGAGACAAAAAATGTTGATACGGAGCCATATATTTGTAGTAGGGTATTATTAAAAACTTGTATCAAAAACCGACAGCTCTTGAAAATAATTAATCATCACAAGAACAGAGACTGCTGGTTTATCTGTCTCTTAAAAAGAAAAAAAAAAGAACATCACAGATCAGTACTGACAAAAGGGTACTTATCACATAATGTAGACATCTACGATATACAATGTACAATATATACACAAACAAGTATTATGGTCTCCAGATGAGTAGAAATGATTTTGAAGTGAAAGTGGCAATGTGAAAGCTGGACAATTATTGCTCAACTGGGGGTCATTAAACTTGGGTCGGCCTATAGACAGAGGTGTGACTGGACATTTCTGACCAGAAGGTGGCGCTGTTGTAATCCAAACTGTGTGAGTAAGCCTGCTAGCTTGTAAAATGCCCAAAGGAAAGAGGTTGCAACTCACTTGTTTGTTTGTTTTCAAGAATGCTGCAAGAAAACTAGAAAACTATGAGAAATCCTTTCTTTTTGTTTCTTAGATTTCCTTTTGCATGAACATCAATAGTGCAACGTGGACATGGAGACAGAATTGTGATAAAGTAAAGAATAGAAAGTTGTCTTCCCGTCATGAATTCTACCGCAGAAGATTTGCAAGAACGAGACATGATAACATTTTAACATAGCATGCTGCCTGTCAGAATTTGTGCATGATATAAGTCTGATTGTTATGAAGCTGCTATGAAAGTGCAGTTTCAAAAGTAAATACCAAGGCACTCAGGAGTGTTCAATTCCAAGTGATTACTTGATTTGAATTGTAGATGTGATAATTTGTCTACAAATTTATACCCAAGCATGTTATTGAGCTTACTGAACAAGGCAAGTTTATTTGTGTATGATTACATGTATGTAGAATTTTGTTAAGGTAAAGCAATCAATATGAACAAGCAGGGAATAGTGTGTACATTATTATTATTGTTATTATTATTATTATTGCAAAGGAAAGAAAGATTGATATAATACAAAGTTTTGCTTAATGACTGGAGGTTGATTTCTTAAGTATTTCAAGTTGTGTTCATACACATTGAAGTCACTCTCTATAAAATTTAAGTAATCTGCAAAATTTCTCTAATTTGAACATCAGCCACAATATTATCATTCTAAAAAAAAGAAGAAATATTCAAATCTGTTTTCAGAGCCCTGGAATGAACAATGGGTGTATAATATGGTGATCCACCATTTGTTGCTATCAACAATTTTCTTCACTGAAGTCAAATTGTTAAGTGGTTCCTGCCTTGGATTCTGTCGTAAATTGTTATTATGTGACCAGGTGAAGTGCTATGTGTACAAGCTGTATATATTCAAAATTTACCTCGATATCACTGATGCTGAAATGTTATGTTGAGAAGGTTAAGTTTTTGCTATTGTTGGTTTGTTTGTCTGTATGTTTGTTTTCAAAATAAGTCAAAAGTTATGAGTGGATTTGGATGAAATTTTCAGGAAAAGTTGATAATGACATGAGGAACTGATGAATAAATTTTGGTTGTAATCTGGTTGACCGTCCGAATCCAGGGTTATAATTTTTTTTTTTCTGGAAGTCTTATGGAAAATAGGGCCATTTTCAGCATATGTGCTTGGCAAAGGTCTGCGCTTTCCGAGTGCTTTTCTAGTTTTGTTTGTTTGCATCCTGTAGGCCTTCTGCCCTTTGCCCTAAAACCCAGATGTTCAAGTACATGTATATGAATCTGTCCATTTCTCTTGATGCAAATGGGTATAGGCTAGATGGGAGAATGATACAGAAACCAAGAGGGAAAAGATTGCATCCTAAACTCGTGGCATTTTAAAGGAGATGAGTTGTACCTTGTATGTTGTATGAAGCATGTTTCTACAACTAGGCATGATATAATCTTGACAGCTATTTGATCACTAATAATCTTCTCTTCTTTGTTTTTTCATACTTTTGTTGTGTGCAGTCATTGTAAATGCTGTGCAAGGTTGCAACAGTTTTCCTTTCTTTGTAGTGCATGTGACGGGTTTATATCATTATAGAGATTTTTGGTGCTGTGCCATTAAAATTAGAATTTAATTCACTTGTAGAATGCTTTTTTCCCCCCCACCACATTGTTATCTCACAATCCAAGTCCACCAAAACTTGGATGACTTTGCTACTGATAGACAAATTGCCCTACGTCAATGTACATAAGCACTGAATTGATTAGTGTTTTAGTAGTAGCCATCATAAAAAAATCATGGGCATACATACTCGAGCAGGATTCAAACCTACAACCTGATCTCCAGACAGGTGTAATCTCCACTAGACCACCGAGCTTCCGCCCAACAGCAAGTGTTGTCTCTAATCCTTATAGCATGCAGCAGATACTGCATAATTACTTGAATTCATGAAATTCTTCGGTTGAGATGTTTTCATTGCAACTGATTGACAAATTGCCCTACATCGATGTAAATAAGCACTGAATTGGTCAGTGCTTTAGTAGTAGCCATGATAAAAAATCATAGGCGTATATACTCGAGCAGGATTCGAAGCTACGACCTCCTCTGGACAGGTGTCATCTCCACTAGACCATGAATTCGAAGTTGGATGGCTTTTGTAAACTCTTTTCTTACCAGCCCGTTTTGCCTTTGGCATTCATGGGTAGTCATTTACTGCATCATGTAAACTAATTGCACCTTTCTGTCTTTCTCCCTCTATCTGAAATAAAGTCTTATGATATTTTTTCTTTTCCGTTTCTACAAGGTGACCATGATGAAAGTGATGAAAGACGCTGCTAAGAAGGCATCACAGGAAGACGATGAAGATGAAGAGGAGGAGGAGGAGGAGGAGAGTGAAGAAGAAGAAGAAGAGGAGAGTGAGGAGGAGGAGGAAGAAGAAGAGGAGGAGGATGGTGAGATGTTCTTCCATGCACATCAGTGAAATGCTGGTGTTCAGATGTAGCTACCTGCCAAGAAATTTGAAACAATAACCTTGCAATATCTGTACAAAATACAATACAATGCAGTTAATCTTAAATATGCTCTTCCCTCAAGGCTCTGATTACTGTAACATACAAAATTACATAAATAGGAAATTTATAAACATAATTCAAAATAATAGTGAAAATAATTTTGCGTGAGCTTCAATCTACCGATTGGACATTTGGAGTGAATGTACATGTAGAATACATTGTAGATATGTTTTCAAAAGAGTTGACAAATTGTCCGATGATCAAGAGAAATGAATCCACAGCTTCGACGCATTGACTGTGAAGGTCCTATCACTAGCTAGATTACAAGTGATTTGGTAGCTGAGTTGAGAATTTGTGGGCAAGTACACTATGATCATTTTCTATTCAGGATAGCACCCCTGCAGATGCAAGTCTTAGCTGTTATCTGACAGAGTGTGTAGGTGAATGTTTGCTGATAGTAAAGGATCAGTATAAGAGTAGTATCAGCAGAAAAAAAAGGAATATACATGTATGTCTTCATGATTTTAGCTGGTCTTTTCTAAATACTTATAAACTGAGTCTTCAACTGTGCCCATGGTGTAGGGTCTTTCTTTTTGGGTTAGATATTGCGTGACAGCCATGAATGAAATATCGATTTATCACCAAATCTCTGCCACATTTTTCAATATGAACTACCATAATCCGTGAATAAAAGTTAGTACCATAAGGACATACTCGTTCTGTATCCTGTGAGAGTTGTTTGTTTGCTTGTACAATATAAATTAAGTTTTTTTTTTCTCTATTGTGAAAGCTCTGAAGTACAAATTTGTGTCCCTTGCATAAGGCTGCGTGGTGGCTGGAGTATTATCACGTATCCCATGATGCTGTAGGATAAATAATTTCCTTCTGCAATCTGCTTTATTCAGCTGAATATGATGTTTGTCACTTACATTTTATAACCTAAAAATGCTGTGTAAAGACTTAAGGTTACTTAATATGAGAAATTCATCAACCTATTTCATACAAAAAAAAGTTCAGATTTATTGTCACAAATTCATTGAAAACTGCTGACTCATTTCCATTATTTTTCATTCTGGTAGAGGAAGAAGTTGTCACGAAAGCACCAGCTAAGAAGACTGTCAGCAAGTCTGAGTCAGCTGTTCCAGTGAGAGCAGCCCCTCCCTCTGGACAGACCTCTCAGCCTCAGGCCTCAGCAGCAGCAGCAGCAGCAGACAAGAAGGCAGCTATAGTGGAGGAGTCTGTGAAGAGGGTGGAGGAGCAAGTGGTGGAATCAGCCAGACCTCAAGAAGAAGCTCCCGAGGAGGCTGATGAAGAAAAGGAGGAGGAGGAGGAAGAAGAAGAAGAAGAAGAAAAAGAGGAGGAAGAGGAGAAGGAGAACAAAGTGGTGGAGGAGGAAGCAGTTGTCATGGAAACGAGCCCTGCAACAGAAGCTGCGCCGTCCAGTCAGGCTGTCCCTCAGGAGGTTGCCAGCGAACCCACAAAAGATGCGGATGTTGACGGGGTGGGAGAAGAGAAGGCTAGCACCATGGAGGAGAGAGAGAGAGTGGACTCGTTGAAAGAGGAAGAGGAAGAAGATGCGGATGCCGATGATGAAGGAAGCCAGCGGGACGATGACTTCTGGTCTGCTGAGGGCTCAGAGGGAGAAGAGGAGGAAGGTGGGTGGAATGGGTGCAAACAACAGGGGTAGGTTTCTTACCATCCCTACTACATACTGATTTTAATGGCAGCTGGAAATATCACAT
Organism: Diadema antillarum; assembly: GCF_040938485.1. Classification (NCBI taxonomy): domain Eukaryota; kingdom Metazoa; phylum Echinodermata; class Echinoidea; order Diadematoida; family Diadematidae; genus Diadema; species Diadema antillarum. Next base: position 1,431,347 of record NW_027270983.1, read on the forward strand.
GACCGAAAATTCAAATGTAAATTAATGCATGGTTCTGATTGGGTTCAAGAGCAGAGCACATTTGATGCTCTTGAAATAGATATAAACTCTATGTGTTCTTGGATGATGTTCATGAATACAAATTCTTGAATCCTAATAGTGCTTGAAGACTACATTTTGGGTCACTGTGGAAGGAGTCAAAGCTTGCCAAGAAATAGTTGTGGTGGTCATATATGCGCCAGTTTTATGTTTTTATGAATGAAAAGAAATGAGCGAAGCTGTCGTCAGAATGAGTTTTCACTGCCCTGCTAGTTTGAAAGTTTATACTTGCAAGACCAAATGTCCAATGTATACAATGCAGGTATAGCACAAAGAAATACATGTACATGTATCTGTCCAAGTTTTTTTTTTTCATTCTAGTGTAGGCATTGTCCATATTCAAATTATATAAACAACTGAACAATGTAACTGAACAATGTAACAACTGAACAGGTAAGGTCCATGTGGTGTGCATTTGAACACTCAAGAGGAAAAAAGCAAATCAGTGCTTAATGTATGACCAAGCGTAGTTACAGTTTATTCCCCCCCCCCCCTTTTTTTGAGTTTGATGCACGTAAACTCAACTAATATCATTGTAGCAAATGCTAAAGATATTAGTCCATATACCGAGGTATACATAATACATGTATGTCTCTGGTAGTTTGTCAAACATAATACACAGTTGGTTGAACATGCTTCAAATTTCTGTTTGATGCTTACAGCGAGCACCACGCCAGCTGTTCTTCTACCCCCAGGACCACCTGAGGCTCCGCCCGAGCCTCCACCAGAGCTACCCCCAGCCCAGGGTGGGGCAGACATGGAGGAGACTGATGCAAGTCACCTGGATGTTGGAGGCGAAAAGCTCCGAGCACTCAGCGACATCCCTGACCTACCAGGAGAACTGGATGCCCCCGCGGAGGACAAGGTATGACCTCTTAACCTCAGGAAAGGAAACTGGATGTCAAGCAGATGAATGCATACATTATGTTATACTGTACATCAAATAGAATGCTTGAGTACCAAAGTGTGATATCATGACCATTCTTTGCCATGGAAACGAGTTCTAAACAATCTTACCTGACCTGAATATCTATGAATGCTACTGCTGCTACTCATGCTTGCACCTGGTTCTAAACCCCAGCTATATCAAAAGACTGCGACATCATCACTTTGGTATTCTATGAAAGCAGAAATATCATAACAATGACTTCATAGAGGGATATAATAAAACAACAACAGAAAGAGACTTGTGACTTTAAGAATTGTTTTTGGTTTATTTCTCTTTTCCCGTCTTTTTTTTTTAACTGACACAGAAAGAAGAAGCTGAGGATGAGGATGCAGATCCATTCTCCCCACCAGATGCTCCCGATGGAGATGCGGTGGAAGAGGAAACCAAAGAGGAGGAGGAGGAGGAAGAAGAGGAGAAGGAGAAGGAGGAGAAGAGAGACGAGACCAGTGGTGTTCATGCTGTGGACGTGCCATCCCTCCCCACCGTACTTGACCGTGAACCCCCTGAGCTGCCTCCGGAGCTGCCTCCAGAACTCCCTGAGGATGAGGAGGAACCCAAGAAGGCGAAATCCAAGAAGGAGGACATCAGGTACAATGCTGTCATTCACCCATTTCCCTTTGCTGACAGAAGGCAGTAGAGGGCGTAGTTCGTTAGCTGGTTTACCAGTGACTGTACAAGTCCAAGAAAAATTCTTGCTGCAGTTACAGAAATCTTTCCTTCGTCTCTGTAAGAAGTCAGACTACATCAATGGTAAAGCGATGATTTGTGGTAAACTGGAACTAATATCTTATTGCAAGGATGGCAACACTGAGTAAATTTATATCGGCCCTGACTTTTGCGCTTTAGTTGCGATACTTTTTTCATGTACAATATTATGAATACTTTTCTTTAACCAGTATTTAAGTGAAATATATTTGATGTGCAAACACATCCATAACAAATTCTTCTAATCTGTGACATCATGGTGACATATGTTGGCTGTAATCTGGGAGACATGCCCACATCTGGATGCTCATCAATTATACAGCATCTTGTATATAAGTCTTCTTGCATTATTTATTCGCATCCTGCAGCAAAGCTTCCACATGTCTTTATGTGTGCATGCCTTGCTCTCACTCTTGTGCTGTGCAAACTCTGATATAGATATGATTCATGTCTGCGTTTTCACTACCCATGTGTAAACGTCTTGGCAGTTTCTTGGACATCATGAGAACATTGGCCATTAACCCATTGAAGATTTTGCTACAACACGCATTTCCCATAGACACCTGCTCGAGTATACTCGGGATTCATCCTCAACCGGGTAAAGGTCCTGTTTACCTTTGGGAGCAGTGATTTAAGAAATGTTCAAGACATCACGTTTGATGCATATGTGTAGGTCAGTTGTATCACAAAACATCCTACTATATAAAATTTTTGCAATAGAGCCTAAAGTATACAAGGGAGATGTCACTATTTTTCTCATTAAACCATAACTGTAGACGGTTTAGTCTGGAAACATTCTTATTGTAACTATTATTCACATTTTGTGTATTTAACAATACTTAACATTGATTATACTATTTCAAATTTTTACAGTGGTTGTTTCTATCCCTAACTCACATTTTAGAACTATTTTAAAGCACTAATGCTGGGTTTTTGTTTCATCTGCAAATGGTAAATTATGCCCTTAAGATTGTCATCATTATGAACAGAGTGTGGTTGTGTCTCCTTTTGACATCAGTTTTAGTGAATCGTTCCTCTCTCATGCCTATACATCCTTCTCATCCATGCAGTAGCGGCATCTTTGGTGATGATGATGATGACAACCTGTTCTCCATCCCCGTCACCACGAAGAAGAAGGCGGAGAAGAAGAAGCCCACACCAGCCAAGACTACCAAGAAGACCGAGGATGAAGAAGATGTGAGTAGATGTTAAAGGGATCATATAGTTTTGGTTGAGACTTAACTTCAGGTTTTTATCACTTCTTGGTGAGATAGTGAGAAACCTCATATGAAATTTGAAAGAGCTTGTAATTCCATAAGGATTTCAACGTTTGTTTAATGAAAATTGATTTTGAAATGGCTGAGATATCCAAAACAAAGTGATCCTAATAAAGTGTGGGGCCCACATTTTATTAAGATCATTTTGCTTTACTTTGTTTTTGGATGTTTTAGCTATTCCAAACCCGATTTTCATTAAATAAACTTTGAATTCCTCTTAAAATGGTATGCTGTGTACTATTTCACAGTGTTTTCTTGATACATTGTACCTCGCAAAAAACTTAAAGCCCAATTTTCATCTCCACCAATACTGTACCATTCCTTTAAAACATCATTCCTGTTGTCATGGATACCAATTCCAAATTGTTCCCTGTCCTCTTTAGAAAGCATAGCACACCCAATAATGTTTATTTGTAATATGTAGACAGACAAAACTTATTCGCTGAAAAGGACATGCAGAAAAATAATTCTCTAATTATATACCAAGAACAGGTCTGAAGAAAATTTTTCCAGTAGAAAAATGAAAATTGGTGATGTTTTGACAAACCAAATGAAGAGCTGCTCAACACCTACATCACACAGAATTGCCAATTTGTCATACTCTATGAACCCGTTGAGGATGAGCTGACTTTGCTACAAAATGCATTTCCCATAAACACTTGTCTGAGTATACTCGGGACTTGTCCTCAATGGGTTAACTTCGTCGGTTGAGAAAGGTGAGGGCGTTATGAGTGCCACTAACCCTATGGTGTAAGTGGTACCTTAGTGGCCTTATCTTTCTCTACAAACAACTTTAAGAATTCCCAAGTGTTTGTATATGTCTGATGTTTTTCCCAATTTTTTTGCTGCTCTTTTTATGCCTCCACCAACGAAGTGGCCGGAGGCATTATGTTTTCGGGTCGTCCGTCTGTCCGTCCGTACGTCCGTCCCGTTTTGTTTTTGTCGATATCTCAAGAACCGTGTGGTGGTTTTACATCAAACTTGGTCTGAGGGTATATCCTGGGGGATAATACTTTGTTTGGATTTTAGGGTCATGGGGTCAAAGGTCAAAGGTCACAGGTTATTTTGTAAAAAAAAGGTTGAAAATTCATGTTTTTCTCCATATCTCGCAAATGGTTCAAGGTATATTCATGGAACTTAGTATATATGCTTGTTCCAATGGGCAGTGATTATCTAGGGAAGTTGGGGGTCATGGTTCAAAGGTCAGGGCATCAAAGGTCAAGGTCAACTCCTCAAAATATCACTACTTTCCTTATATTTGTGCAATGCCTGAAGGTTTTTTTTTTTTACTTGATGTATGCATGTATTACCCGATATATATTCTGTGGGAAGTTTCTTGCCAAAAGGTCAAAGGTCAAAAGGTCAAGGGTCAAGTGAAAGTGTTGAATTGCACTTTTTCCTCCATATCTCAAAAGTAACTCAAGGTATCATCATGAAACTTACATATTTATGCATGTTCAACCTAACAGTGATTCTCTTTGGAACTGTGAGGTCAAAGGTCAAAGGCCAGATTTAGATAATGCTATTTTCCCATTTGATACTGAAATTATACTTTTTCTCAATACCTTGAAAATTACTCAATGCATAAACTTATAAAAGGGTCAAAAGTCAAGTAAAAATCATCAGTTCCCCCAAATACCTGCACTCTGACATTTTAATCATTCATCCAATTGAACCTAGTTCTAGGAAAGTGAACATTCAGCACATTTGTGGCAAACCTGTCATTTTAATATTTTGCCAATTGTGTGAAACTGTCATCACACATTGTCAAGACATTGTACTATAGACCTATTAGGAGAACCATGCATTATGGCGGAGGCATATCAGTCGCCGTAGCGATATATCTAGTTCTCTGATGTTTTTTTCATTCCAAGCCATGTAATATCAGGGTGAAATTTTCTTTTAACAGTTAATTTCATTTCTTCTACTTTCAGCCATTCAAGCCTGGCCCACCTCCTCCACTCTTTGGGGACGATGATGACGATGATGGCATGGACTGGTTTAGCTGATCCCGTAATCGTCCAATGTCTTCCGTCGTCAATTTTTGCAATAGTAGTGTAATGTTATCCAGCTCCCAGCATTGCTAGCACTCGATTTCGTTTTGCAAGTTGTCTTGGATGAACTTGGCACCATGGTCCAAAATCGTGGTGGAGGAGTTTTCCAGCTGTGAACTCTTTAACCCGTTCCATACTGAATTCTGAAATCCCCCCAAACTTAATACACAGACCACCAGGTTCCCATATGGAACGGGTTAAAATAATTGTCAAAAATTATCAAGTGCCTTTTGGATAGCTGGAATGAAAATGGCGGTATTCAAATTTATTTTGATCCGGGCCATGCCTTTTTGTGAAGATGTGAAATCCGCGAACTGACAAATGTCAGACCCACCTTATCTTGAATAGCATCTGGCAACAATATTCAAGATTAATGTCTTGAGAGAGGAAGATATATAAATAAGTTCTCTTCACTCCTTACTATTTAGGCTCAATTCAATTCAGCTGAGGAAAAATGCATTAATTTGGCGGTATTGTAGTTATTTATGAAGTCACATACATTTCCACATTTAGTACGGAAATTTATGATGACTTCAACAGGTTTAATTTGAATCATACAGAGTTGACTGTACAATACAGTCTGACTGTTCCTACATGTGTTTTACATATTGTGTGAAATTCATGCTGTAGAGCTAACCTTGGCACAAAGATTTTGCGCCATTTTGATTAAATGTGTATGGCTTGGATGTGGTATATCAATCCTGACTGAGTTGAAATCATCTTGATAGTAAACTGTACCAAAAAGATATTCTTTAATATATACTTCTTGTTCCAAAGTGTGCACTCCAGTTACACAGATTGTATGTCATCTCATTGCAATTACATCAATAACTGTACATGGGATTCTAGTTCTGTTCTGTGTCAATCATCAGATTAAATCTAAAAGGTTGCTAATGCCATAGATTTTGAACGGTGTTATAAATCTCGTCTTTACCCCCTCTGCTAACGTGATGTCATTGCCCCAAATGAAAACTTGGTTTCTATGGCAACTATTGTTTTTCATTGTAAGTTTACCTCCATGTGCCCGTTGTCTTGCTGAAAACAAATGGGACAACTTCTGACCAAATTATGTATCTTGTGTTCCTTTTTCACCCAAGTGACAAAGAAAGTATTAAAGAAAACATATGAAACAATGTTCTGTGTGGTAATATAGAAGATAATTAACAAAAGCAGCATAATTTAGACTTATGTCTAGTTTTCTCTTGTAGCGCCTTTTAGAGAGCACATCCCACTCAAAAATGAGTTTAGGTTCTTTTCAAACTTTTCAACAAATCAGGAGAGTAAAAAAGACAGAATATGTCCCAGTAGAGCAAATTGATATTTTTCATGCGTGCCGTGCCTTATACACTGTACTGCCCCAACATCTTTTTTTTTGTTTGTCATTCTTGTTTGTCATGTGGAAGGCAAGCCATATGTGTGACTTTAAATGCCAATCACTTAAAATGCCCATGTCTGTAAGAGTGTATCTTAACTGTGCGCAAACACACTTATGGCGTAATGTACATGTATATGTGATTTTAATGTGCATGCAGTCGGATTTGAGGCGATAAATGTGACTTTGCTTTTCAAGTGCACGTAAAGTCTTCTGTCCTGTTTTGTTGTTTTTATTTTTCCCCAGAAGATGCTAAAGACAGATAAATTTAGGGGTGGACTTGTTGGACAGAATCTTATGTATACATAATGAGTTACAAAATAATAATGAGTTACAAAAGTAACGTATTACCCAAAATTACAGTTTCTGCTAGGAATGGTAAAACCACTAATTTATGAAAATATTTGAAATGCTTATCATAAATGTATATAGGTTTGAAATTAACTAATCCAACCCTTTTTCTTTTGTGAAAACATTTATTAGTTAGGTATTCTAACTTTGCAGTTGTATGAAATCCCTAGCACATCCCAACCCAGCTGCTTGGAAAGTTTGTTTTGTTCTTTTATTCTTTTCTTTTTTTTAATCATGGGAGTGCATTTTATGCAGAGTGGGGGAAAGTGTCCTGCAGATACAATAAGCATAACAGAGTATACAGCAAAAAGTGGTGAGTGTACATTTTGTTATGTTTTGTCTTTTGTCTAACATTTTTTGCTCTTGCAATCATACACCTGAAGTGATGTAACCAGAGCAATGAATTCATGCTGTTTGTCCTTCAAGGGAGATTGTTTTGGAGCGGTAGATTCAAAAGTCAAACCAGATAAATTATGTCACAAAATAAGTTAGTTCGTTATCAAATGTATATGACCCTGTGCACCCATATTAGTATTATAGTATCCCTGTATATATCAGGAGAGGTGAGGTTCAGGAGTTGTTTCTGATTTGTATTACATTCCTAATGGGGTGCACTATTTGTTTTATTGACATTGTATCATTAGCATGAATGAGGCAGGAGTGACTGCCTTGAAATTTTATTTGCTTACATATAACTGCACACATGGGACTAACTATGGAATGAAAAATACTTTACTGCATGTAACATCCTTCATTCCCAAACTGCCCCCTCAGGGGGAAAAGGAGACACCCCCCCCCCCCCCAAAAAAAAAAAAGGGGGGGAGGGGTGTCAGCTTGACATGAAATAGGCTCTTTAAACTCCTGCAGATATTTTGCAGAGGAAAATGAAGTAATCCGTAAAGGTAATGATGATGATCGTGGTACTACTGATAATACCCCATTTTGCACATTCACTCTTCACTTTGTACTTTGTACTTGTTTTTCTAGCTATCAAAAGCCTGCATTTCATTTGAGAATCTTCACAAAGTTAATGCTACCCAAACCACCCTGTGATATCATAGAGAAAATTCAGATGAGGTACCTTTCTTCTTCTTTTTATTTCCAACTTCATGCAGTCCCATGTTTTTGTATACTCTTTGTATCTATCATTTTTATGGATTTGCTATCAATAAGAGGATGCAAACAAGGGCTTGGTTGTAGAATGTTCTCGGTGTGTGGAATTGGGAGAGGAATACTGCATGCCAATGTGCATCTGTCAGCTGGTCAGTCTGTGTTCTGAGGAGAATTTAAATGAAAAATAAAAGAAAAGAAATCGCACACTCAGTGAGTGTAGATTTCCAGTCGATGTAAGTGAAACATTCCTTACATAATTGTAATTTCTGTAAATTCTGAACAGTCCCCTTTGTACATGTGAATCAGAGGGATGTGTATGTAGCTTTGGCCTAACAAAATAGCTTTGGTGAGGATGAGAGCCATATGTATACCTCTATGTGACTGTGTATTCTAAATATCAAGTGATTGAGGCATTTCTAAGTCATTGACAAATCTATTTTTGTACTCTGAACATGCTCTAAAATTGCAATATTTTGTGTGAGTGGTATCATTTATGTCAAAGGATGGTGAATTGTGTAATAGTGCTGGTTGTAATAGATGAATTATGAGTGTGAGTGGAAACCTTGTCCCAAAATTGGTGATATTTTAGTTGAATTACAATTGGAATCACACTGTAACAGTAACTACCACTGTAAATTGTCTTACTTTGATGGTGTATATTCTTTGACAAAATGTCATGTAAATCTGCAATTAATTGCATCATTTATCTTGAACATAATTTTTTGAGAAACATCAGTATGATGCTGCAGTATGATGAAATTGTGCATACAATGCACTGTTGTGGCAGTAATTCTCCATTCTGCATTAACCTGTTGTACCTACGATGGAAACAAATGGTATGATATTAAACGTAATCAGAATTTTACTCTGAATGACTTTGTTCTCACTCATATTTTTCTCAGCTGCCTTTGTGGATGCATTGCACTTTGCGTACCCATGAATGTGTATTTCTGCAATTTATGCTGATTTGAGCTGCAGTGGGATCCAGGAGGGGGCACACCGGGCGCACACCCCCCCTTATTTTTTGTTAACAAAAGAAATAGAAAGAAAATGATGGGGGCACATGTGCCCGCCCCCCTTTACGGAATTCTTGGATCCGCCCCTGAGCTGTGCCATGAATGCGTGGTTAAGTTGTAGCTGCACTACTTGAACTATTTATTGTTCTGATCTCAAAGAACATTTTAACCCTAACCAGGCCGGGCTTTTTTGGGTGTTCTGTGGCCGGGGAGGGGTTGATTCAACCCCCCGAGATCTCGGCCGTCGATCGCGCAATCGCCATGAAATTTGGCACGTGCATTACCTGTGGCGTAATCTACCAAGCTATACAAAAAGAAATGGAAATTTTCGTCACAATGATTAATTATGCTATTATGCATAAAATCATACATTTTTCTCTAAATCAGAAATTAAAGCTCCTAGAATCATAATTTTTGGTGAAAACATTCTTTGTAGCACTCCTAACAATGTACTTGAAAAAAAATTTGGTATCAAAATCAATTTCTTATGTATTTTATTGTTTTATGAATTTCTTATTTATTTCCTTGTTTTTTCGACCTTTTGTTTCATCATTTTTTCAGCAAAATTTATAACAGAACCTATTTCAAGCATAATTATGCTAAAATTAATTAGTTTCAGCCTATGAAAGTGAAAATAATCATATCTTTATGAATAAGAAGAGAAAACTCCATTTGCATAGACTTTATACACAAAATCACAGTTTTGAGCCATTTTCGGTCTGACAGGCATGTATAAAACGTTATGCAGCGTCGTAACGGTATGCACGATTTTCGCGAAAATGGTGTCAAAAGATGCACGAGACTTGAAAGTAAAAAGTCAGCAAACGGCGCGGTCAAAAATTTTCGCGCGGTGGAGTAGTCGCGAAAAATGTTGAGGGGGGGTTGATTCAACCCCTCCCCCCCCCCCCGGCCTTTTTAGGGTTAAGTACTAAGTAGCATGCAAGGCATATACCTATGAGAATTGTCAGTGACAATGAACCCTAATTTTCCTGCACAGAATACAAGTGTATATCTGATGAGTGGAATGTTGAACATGTGACATCAAGTCCACACTTTTCAAAGAGCATGTCACTGATTCGTGGAAAGAGCAATACAGACAATCAAATCACCACTGGGAAAAGTTAAACAATCTGGAGGTGACCCGTATCTCTCCCTGCTGTGTTTGCGAACAACACTGATTGACAGTAGTTTGCCCTCACCAATAGAACATCTACAGGGGAGGAAATACAATATCTTATTTGTATTGTGCATTTCCGTGTTTTAAATGACATACAGTTCATTTTGAAGAAATAATAAGAATCCCAGAGAAGAGAAGTATTTTAGAAAAAGCACACCAAACAACATTGAATTGATAATTGAACCTTAAGTCCAGGACTAAGTTTGCTGTGATGTAAATATGTATATATATACAACTGTATATATATATATATCAGGGCTCGACACTAACTTTTTTGTTTGGTGGCCCAATGGGGCCACCAAAATCCTCAATTTCAAATTTTTGGTGGCCCGAGAGAAAAATTTGGTGGCCCCCCCCCCAAAAAAAAAACAATAAAAAAACATTAAAAGTCCTGTTTTTTTTTAATGAGTCAAATATCTAAGTTTTATCCAGTCATAGTAAGAATTGGAAGTAGGACATACATCTACTCATAAATAAACCTCAACAAACTCGCAACACTCACTCTCAGGCACTCATTCAGTCCTTTTCATCCATCCTTTAAACAAATATACCTGCTAATTTCCGGCGCAAAAAGTTACGAATTAATTGACATACTTTTCAAAAAAATTTGGTGGCCCGAGGCGGGCCACCAAATTTGCCCTTTTTGGAAATTTGGTGGCCCGACTTTCAATTTTGGTGGCCCCGGGCCACCGGGCCACCGTTAGTGTCGAGCCCTGTATATATATATATATATATATATATATATATATATATACATATACATATATATACATATATAAGGAGTCTTGAGTATACCATTTTTAATTCCAACAAGGTTTTTATTAACAAAATTTTTGGTCCGCCTCGGGCCTTTGTCGGTGTATCATTGACCTTGTTGGAACTAAATGGTGTACTCAAGACTCCCCCAACATGTGGATAATTCCAAGATATATATATGTATATATATATTCAATTTTCAATTCAATTCAATTCAATAGTTTATTTATTTCCATCATCACAAAGAAAAGAAAAGAAAAAGTTGACATAATCCAAAGTGATACAATTTTTTTTCATTTCTCTTACACTCGTCTGATAAAGGATTTTTTCAATGTAATATAAAGTATATTATACACGAATGATGTCGTAAAAAAGAAACAATACACTTTGTCATGGCAACATAAATAGTAAATAATCACAATGATGGAAAACAGTGTTCCACTAAAAAAGCCACGCTTGTAAAACTTGGAACACTGGAACAAAACAACAATAGCACCAATTTGTTATACCAATAAGATATATTCATTTTAAATTCTTCTATATACTATTGTACATTTTACTCATTGATATAATGATGTTGATACTATAATGAACAATACTTACTAGGATTTTAGGATGCAAACGTATATGTATATATATATATACATATATATATGTATATGTATATATATATATATATATATATATATATGTGTGTGTGTGTGTTTGTGTGTGTGTGTGTGTGTGTGTGTGTGTGTGTGTGTGTGTGTGCGTCTGTGTCTTGTGCGTGGGCAGACTTGGCAGAAACGGTCGCCATCCCATCCCATCTGATTTGTGTGTGAGTGTGTGAGTGTGTGTGTGTGTGTGCGTGCATTGTATATGCTATGCACCTTTAGAAATCAAATAAAACAATTAAGATGAGAAAGAGGGATGGATACAATATTGCCATGGTAAAAAAGTAATGTCTTAATCGTCTGAGGAAACGAATATACCCTATCAATGTCTGTTCCATAACGACATTGTATGACAGGATTTCACGACGAAACGTCCATAAGAGCAGATTGCAAAAGTTCAATGCGGAAGTAAACCACGACTGGATTAATATTTGAAAGGGGTGAGTGAAATGTATTTTGAAACTGGCAGAGACGAAGGAGAGTCATTCACGTGGTGTCAAATTATGTTTCTTTGGTTTTCTTACAACGTGTCTCCTGACAAAGTCAATACGAACAGTTTCCTGTGTTTTGTTAGGTAATAAGAAAGAACAACAATCCACTGCATGATATTATGACATTACGGAAATCTTGGATGTAAGTGCTCTGTGATATCCGATCATGACTTAATGTACAAATCCAAAGAGGAAGTTCGATTGATTTATTCATTTTATATGGACGCGATGAATGTACAAACACTATAAGCGGTGAAAAATTAAGCAAATTGCACGATTTTTCTTGTCAATTTGAGACAACATAATTATAGCATTGATTTTTCTCTAGCTGCTGTTCCTGTCTTAGTTGGACAGAAACAAAACATAGAAGTCTCAGTCAAACCATGGTAAAATGTGACAAAAAGCACACAAACTTGATTTTAATTTGTCTGTTTTTAAACAGCAGGAATATGTGTCCTTTTTATATTAAATTTGTATATAGTTGATATTCAGATTGTAACTTTTTCCTTACAAAACAAAATAGATTTATCACAACTCTGCAGTAGTCGATGAAATTGAAGTTATGGTGGTGTGTGTGAAGTTGTGAATTTGTATTTGTCAAAATATACGAAGGACTGGAGGTATAAGGAAGAAATAGATCAAAATGTCGATAATGTGTTTCTCCACTAACTTTTTGAGGCAGTGTTCCAACGTATCACAGAGTACTTCGTCAGGTGTACTGATACTTTATGGACTTTCTCAGATAGTGACACTAAATTAGGGTCTAAAATTGGTCTGCTCTCATCAGAAGTATCCACACGTCAATATACTTACACGCAACACATCAGTATGTTTTGCTTTGTGTGTTTATTTGTTTGTTTATATTTTCATTTCCTATACTATGTATAAAATGCTGTAATTTGTACTTGTATGGTTTTTAAATTACACGGACTCACGGAAGAACAGCCATTGGCTGAAGCGAGTGACCCGTGGTGACATAAAATAAGCTCAAATTCAAACTAAACTCAACAACCTGAATCTCAAAATGGTCATCTAATATTATGTTGACAGTGTAACAACAAATCATACACGTCGTCTTGAATTTTGAAACCAGGATGTACCGTATTGATGACACATGTATGACATCAGGTTATTCGTTGTTACGGGCACACAGGAAACGGGGGTTCATGTATCAAACTGATATACTTTACAACACCGATTTACATCATTATCAATGCGTCATGGCGCAACTAAATAAAGCAGTTCCACACACAATTATTCACATAGAAAGCCTGAACAACTACATTCATACTGAAAAGGACGATAACAGCTTACACATATTTAAATTTGATATGTTACCTCGTGTGTAATATTCATTGGGCAAATGTTTTGAGCTGTCATACTAGTACTAAACAATAACTGCAAACGCGGATCAATCTTATGTAGGAATAGTGTGCGATGGTCGAATGGTCTACAAGCACGCAAGAATAAAAGACCACCAGTGAAAGCGGACATCAGGCGGTCGAGCTTGCCAACATTTTAACGCCACATTGCAGCGTAAAGTGTTCATTCTCATTAATTTTGTATCCATCAATTCGGCATTTTTCAGGTTGAAGGTAAACTTGGGTTAGATTCGGTCTGTCTTTGATAGAATGTATCGGTGATAAGTTTTGGAAATTCCACGAAAGAAAAAAATTTGCAGCCATTCCGAAGTCTTTTACACAATGGCCGGGCTTACACGCATAAGTTATAAAATCTCTTTTTAAGCACTAATACAACCTCCTGTATTTTTTTCTAATGTGGCGCTGCAAAGTAGCAATAGCAATGTAAATCATTTTCGATCTTTCAGTTTGAGCTGTTATCAAAGTTGCTGAATACTTATATTTTCCCCTTTTCTACCTTCTATCTTTCATAAGCAGGATTCATCGGCGTTTGAGAATGATGGCTGATAGACGAAGATTATTTCTACTTGGACTATTATCCATCGCCACCCCCTTTATTGGTAAGATATGAATATCAAAAAGGTTTTATATATTTATTTCACAGCAAACTTAGTCTTGGACTTATGGTTCAATTGCTAATTCAATTGGTTGCTGTAGTTTTGTGTAAATACTCCACTTCTCAGGGATTCTTTTTATTCTTTTTAAAGTACGTTTGTATAAACAGAGAAAACAAATGAGATATTGTATCTAAGGGGGAAAACACACACACACACACACACACAAAGAAATCATTCAAATGACAGTGCTTGTGCAATAGTTTAAAAAGTGGTAAATTGTTGGGGTTTTTATCGTTTGTTCTTTTTTTTTACTAAAAGGACAATTACATCTGGTCCCTGAAAAAAAAAAAAGCTGGACGAGTGAATTTCAAGTATGATGATTTTTGCCGTAAGTCCATCAAGCCGCATTATTCTCTTTTTCTTTCTTCTGTTATTATCTTATTTAGGTGGAACCAGCGTGACTCTCGAAGTACCAAGCCCTCTGACACCCAACCAAGAAGTTACAGCCGTCTGTACAGCCGATAAAGTGTTTGGCTCAGAACGCGTGTTTTGGTACTTAAATGGCGTACAGATTACCGATGGCGTGCAAACAACGAGTACTGTGGATAGTCTGATCCACTATTATAGAGAGTCTGAAAGAAAATTTGGACATAAGTTCTGGATATTTGAAAGTGCTCATTTACACTGCTTTTTAGAAGCATATCTTAATCCCATATATTCTTAATCATAGTTTTTTGGCATTCTCATGATATTTGTGAAAAACTGGTTGGATTTCGGCATCATTTTCTGCCTGCCTTCGCGCCTTCCTCTCCCTGGAACGTTGCCCAGAATTTCGCGTCGTCCTTTAAACCCGTGACGTCAGATGACGAGTGGGATTCCCTTTCCAAGGTCTTTCAAGCTAGATGAAATACGACAGTATGTGTTCATTTTGGAGTAGGTGAACGGAATGTGTACGTGAGACGGACAAATCAGTGGTCAAGTTCTAACTTTCTTTCTTCCTGGCATTAGATAAAATATGTCTATTCTACAATCACGGAGATAAAGTGAAAATTGACACTCTTTTTTGTTTTCATCTCATCGCCTATAATGTATGTGCAAGTAATTGATTTTTTATATCAAATGTCAAATCAATATTCTCACTTTGTTTTAGATTTTGCAATTTCACTGTAGTTTAGTTGATAAATCATTAATATCATACATGTGCAGTTCCTCTAATTTTGTCAACGAATTTTGATGAAAATAAAGAATACACCTCCCCTCTACGTATCATTAAGCGCCAACCTACACACTCACACGAATATAAACACCAAAAGCCATAAAAAAGTTTCATCCATAATAAAGGTGCTCTTGATCTGCTGATAAAAACAAAAACAAAAACAGGATATAATTTAGTCCTGGCATGTTTATTCATGAAAACGAGAGGAGTAGATTCGCTAACTCTCTATTGTATTTTGACAAACATCATAATCTATGTTGTGGGTTTGTTGAATAATAATAATAAGATACATTAAAATATCGTGTAAGGAAATGTGGCATACCAAGCAGAATCAAATCGCATTACTTTTACAATGTAATAACAAGAACGACTAATATGTTGCTTGCGATATAAGCGATCTTGTACCCAGAGACATAGAAATTCAACCTTCGATAGATTGTACTCTGAAAAGCAAAAAGAAATACAATGTAAACTGTTCAACATCTCATTTTCTACATACTCTGAAAAACTGAACTTTAGACGACAGCAATCTCGCACTAAAAAACACGGCTTGCCTTGCAAACTGAGATGGCATTGCTGGGCCCCGTTTTTATCAAAAGATAAAATCGATTTAAATTTCCTTACCACACAGGCTGGTACAGGTGAAATCAGCTATATAATCAATTTTAACTCTTTGTAAGACAGGGCCTTGGTAATATATCAATGTCAGCAACAACAATCAGCTACTTCGTAGTGCGCATGAGCAGAAGAGGTCAATTGCCATAACAGGCATGTTGGTTTTTAAATTCACTAAGATAAGCATCTGTGATTTTGTGACAATTCAAGAATCCTTATAAATAGTGCATACTTGCCAACAAGTCCATCTGACAGAAACGAAGTGTTCAAGGTCTATAAGTATTTGGTAATAAAAATAAAAAAAGTTTGATAATGCATTCAATGCAAATCTATGGAATGGTTGCTTCACCAAGTATCAATCGACTGGGCCTTTCTAGTTACTTGGTCTCCGAAGTTTGTTCTTTGTTTGAATATGAATTCCATTAGATGTTACGTCGGGCTAGTTTATGCACTATGTTGTTTGGAAAATGCCTACATAACCAACTAGGAACAAAAAAGAAAAAAAAAGGAAATGTCAATTTCCAAAGTACACGTGATCTAACTCGCAAATGGCGTTTTGATATACTGTACTAATGGCGATATAGCGAAATAGCAAGGGAACAAGACATGTAACGTAGGCCCTACGAAGGCTTGTCTGCGCAACGAAGTAATTCACATTCGTTGGAAATTAAGAATTTACCTGGGTTTGAAATCAGGATTATCAGTTTTCTACATTGTATAAGTGCACGAGCTAAGGTAATAGGCCCTTTAAATGTAGTGACAAGTTAAGATTTCTTACTTATATGTAATTATTTATGTATTTATTTATTCATTCAAGATTTCATGCGTGTTCACAAAATAGGAGTGCATACAAAATGTATACAAGTACATCTCATATAGCCAAGACAGAATATATACAATAAGTATACATTGATAAGAAGCAGTTACAGAAATAGTATACAACTCTAAGAGAGCTACATTATACAAGGTAACGAACACGCAAAGGAATTTCAACATAAGCTTAAAGCTTGAAAATCGTTGCAACCCCCGTGCACACAATCTATATGCTTGCAAATAGTTTAAATGATGAGTTGGGGGGGGGTATTTACAAAGAAAGGAACATGAGGGGGGGGGGGGGGGAGAAGAAATGCATGTGTGGTGCCTATTTGTCCTGTCGGACATTGACAAGAGAGAACAAAAACAAAGTTTAAAGTGTCAAATCATAATAAGCTAATTATACTGATTAAATTTCTCATAAATCCCATTCAAATGTCGATTTCAGGGGAAATATATGATCACAGCAAGATTAATAGTTGATAGTACCCAGGAGTTCAGCGTGAAGCTGATAATAGAAAATATAACATCAATTCAGACAGCAAGAGGGTGCAAAGCATTGGACATAAAGAAGACGAGAAAACGCTTCCATATTCTGCAGGTGGAGCCAAATAAAACTCATTCAAGAAATGAAAACTTCTTCCCTCAGTTCCATCCGCAGATGATAATCATTTGGGATACCCGAACCAAATTAGATGATTCATCATCATGGAATATCCGCTCCTCATCCGAATCAAAACATAGAGTCAACGATACAGAGTTTTGTGCGACGGAAGTGAACTCTCACACAGATACATCACCACACTCTTTCAAATCGAATTTACCGTACCGTGAGAGAGCAATACTGTTAGAAAAACACATGAAATCGATCAGGGATATCTCTGACGAAATAATCTGTGAATATCGAAACGATGGTTTTCGTCGTTAAACCAGAGAGAACGGAAATACCAAACATCTACCCTTAATCTCCCGTAAGGGTTAAAAGGCAGAAATTTGCCTCACCCTCATCGGAATCTCTGAGGATATTATAGAGAGGACGATGTCAATTTGAGAACAGAAATAAAGTCGACTAACATATCTGAAACAAATTCTGTTTACAACCAACCTTACATAAATCATAATGTCACCTGACATGGAAACCACAAAGTACTTAAAATGTAATTATTTTCGATACACCAAGGACTGATTTTTCTTCCTCCCATTTTATGTGGTGTCTATGTGTCCGTTATTGCACTGGTTAGTTCCTAGCAAAATACGCCTGTCTGGTACAGTCAAGAGCTGTTTTGTGCCCACGCGAAATATACCTCATTTTTACAATCTTCTCTTCTGAACACGAGCTTCATACATTTAGAAGCATGCTGCTACGTATGTTGTTCAATGCATCCAAGAAGAGACATTACCACTGATTGGTATACTTCATATCAAACACACACAAAATATCTTTCTCTTCATTAATTCGATAATTTGTGATAAAGGTACGAAATGAGACGGAAATGAACTTTGGTCTCATGAGAGTGGAAGGAGATATAATCTGTCCCCTATTTTTATATCAAGCATGTGTTTTCTCCCAGAGTGCTCAATAAGCAAGATATAAGTACAAAGACTCTTACTGACAATTTAAAATTTTGATATCAGGGATAATTACCGTCAAATCTTCAGATTTTACGAGACATGCGACCAAGGTTTCATCGGGAGTTAAAAGACAGAGCAGCTTCCACTGACAACGGTCTACATACGACTATACTTAGGATGAAACGAAGGAATTTTTGTCTATGCCATAATCACTTCCCAATCATCATCGCATATTTAACGTGACATTAATAAACCATAACGATCATAACCGTCAAGACAGGAAGCTTTTGTAAGCAATGAACTGGATTTGATCACCGTTAAGAGCTCAGAGTTTTTCGTCATGCTCTAACGTTGCCTGATGCTGTCCGTAAGTTACATACGAATATCGGGTGTGTTTTCGTTAGTGTAGAAGAGCAAAGAAGACATTAACTGCTCAGTAAGTACAACAACTCGATGCGAATTAGTAAATGCGTCCCTTTTAAGAGTGGTTAATATGAAAACTCTTTGTGTGAAGCTAAAAAGGACGAAATATCCTACATTTTTGTGTCTTACTCCGGTAAATCCTAATGCAGTGCATCAAGGTTAATAATTCAGTGATATTATGCAGGTTCTCCAAATTTCTTCTATAATACCTCAATCGGTTTGTAAAAACAGTAATAAAAGGTACTATTCTGTAATATGCAGTGGCATAAGATGAAATATCGACGTCTTTGAGCTAATAATAAGTCATGATAATCTGTCGTGAAAAGCGTGTCAATCGAGGACAATGCACACCACGTATCCTACAACCAGCAAAAGGAAGATAATGTTCTTTTATCAGCGTACTCTCTAAGGGTACCTAGCGATACTGGTAAATCTTTTCATCTTACACTTTAAGGTTTTGAAAAGATGTGGCAGAAAGATGACAATACCTATTTTGTAATCATTACCTCTCTAGTCGGATATGAATTGGTGTGAGTTATGTAAAAGAATAAATCTATTCAAAATCAGGAGGTTTTTTCTGCCCTAGGATCCCATAGGTTTGCGTGTAAGTTATGTCTCAACTCAAAATACTCATTCCTGTTTATTATGTGACATTGACGATCATGACTGGGTGTTATGGGTCATTTTTCGAGTAAAAGGCAATATTGCTGCTGAGTTTCGATCGTATTGTTGCGCTTTTGTGAGAGAAATTTGACAGATACCATAAATCATTTTAGTCAAAGAGATCAATTTTTAATCAATTCAAGTGGTAAAAATTAAAGAATGCTATAGATCACTACATTTCAGACACAGTTTCTCTAAGGCATTAACCTGTGGGAGCATAATGTATTGTAAAATTGTTTACTTTTGACTTCCTTCTTCATCACTTTTGTTTGTTTGTTGGTTTTTCTCTACGAACGACGGAAACGAAAATATTTCCTGAAATGTGTTTCTATGAACAATTGTCTTTCATTTGATATACAACTAATGTGCAAAACGAAAGCAAGGTTATAATATGAGATGGCATTGTCTAGAAGACAAGTCTGAAACTTGATGAATAATTTCTGGAACATATTGCCATAATATTTAGAGCAAAAGGGAATGAAAGAATAACGAACGAGAAACACTGACATGGCAGATGCCAACAGTCGCCCAGCGGCAACCTTAGTATTATTACAATTTCCGAGGAAGTCACTGCTCGAGGCCGTGCGATGGTAGAACTGGTGAGTACAGCGAAAAATATGGATTCATTCCAAATAACCAGACTTGCACACAAACGAATAGATAGGTAGTTGTTTTCCGCGTTTTAATCAGTTCACTGAAGTTCGGATCCTGTATTTGCAGGTCTGTTGATACATCATTTCCACCTATTCACGTTACAGAGCATGAGGTGAGTAACAATTAAGCATGACCGAGTTTTAGTAAATTAAATTCTATTTTTAAAGTAAATTTAATTCTAAAACTTAAATTTGTTCCTCTTATTCTGAAAGTACAAGTCACTCACAAAATACTCTGTTTTGAAGTGATATTTAATATTGCATTAGGTTAAGTTCACTCGAAAAAAATGAATTTCAGATTTTTCCCCATCAGCAATTGAAAGCAAATTTTGCTCACAATAAATGCATATGTGTTCATTAATTGAAAAACAAATTCATATACCTAATATGACTACAAAGCCCGTGATATTGACATGTTATGATATATTCCCTATTTCTTAGGACAAGGACATGCTCTTATGAAATGGAAATCATGAAGTTCAGTTTAATGTAGCTATTCTAGCACGGCATCTGCTCCAGCCTCAGGCTGTATTCCATACATAGGGTGTGTGAAGCTACTCGTTGATCTATTCCCATAATTTCGTAGACCTGGGACTACATTATTTTTAACGGCAAATTTACTTCTCATAACATCTCTTTGCTTTTAAGGACTGATATTTTCCAACCATGGATATTTAATCGTGTGGAACTATCAAAATTTTCCTAGTGTAATTGCAACGTGTTTACTTTGGATGTATCGGCCATAATTACATCATGTCAAATAAAAAAAAAACACGAAAACGTAACGCTTTTATGACAATCTTGTTAATAACCCATCCATTTCATCGCATGTTATTCAGTGTTTGTTAGTTACACTTTGCATCATAGCGATGTAAAATATCGCTTGTTGCGTTATAATGCCAATGTGAATGTGGTCTTATTATACTAATGTTAGCCAAAAGTCTTCAATTTTCTTTTCCGCATATTGAATGATTCAGATTTGAGATATATAGCTTCCGCATTCATATGAGATTATGCTTTTTGTAGGAAAAGTACTTTTTTAACAGGAAATACAACGCGATATTTGTTTTTATAAACCATGCATTTCATGTCTGAATGCGTTTCGAATGATTAATTTTCCTGGCCCAGCCGCGAAATTTGGTACTGCCTCACTATAATTGATATGATATGATATGATTTGATTTGACATTATCAGTTACATTGGAATCTGAATTTTCGATTTGGCATTCACTCATGCTCTGTAAACTTGTAAACATTTCTCCAATATTTTGTTCTTTCTTTCAGTGAGACTTGTGGGAGGGTCTGGCGACCATGAAGGCCGAGTGGAGATACTGTGTGACGGAGTCTGGGGCACGGCGTGTGATGGGGGTTGGGGTACTGAAGAGGGAAACGCTGTGTGCCGACAGCTTGGGTACTCATCGGCCGCCTCGGTCCATCACAATGCCCATTTCGGACAAGGATCCGGACCTATTTGGTTAGACAGTGGAATTTACTGCCCCACATCGGATAAGAATTCGCTGTTAGAGTGTTTTCGAGGGCCATGGGGATGCTACTCTTCTTACTGGGGCTCAAGCTGTGGGCACGACGATGATGTGGGCGTAAGATGTGCCGGAGAACGTGAGTATAACATAGTCTTTAGCTTCGAGAGAAATAGTGCTGTTTTATTCGTTGGTGATTTGCAAGTTACATCTTCCTGTACGTGACGGTATCACGAATCTGCCATTATCCAAAACAAAAATCTGTTAACAACCATACAGGGCTCGATATTAGCGGTAGTCCGGGGCCACTAAAAATTGATGTTGGGACACCAAATTCCCCAAAAGCTTATCTTTTGGTGGCCTGATCGCCAACTAAGTTTCAAAGTGGATTGCTTTGTTTCTTTTAGGACACCAAAACCCAAATTTAAAGATTTCAGTCGCCCAAACGGGCCACCAAAGGAAAAAAGGTTAATGTCGAGCCCTGCCTTATTGCACTATACAGTACGTTTTCCCGTATCGATATTCTGGTTCCAACAAAATTATCGAAAATTTTATTGATTATTGGTATATTGATATTTCATTTGTTGAAACCTATATTCCGCCTGATTTGGGCTGCTGACATCACTATTTTAGCACTAATCTAATCAATTTGAAATCACATCTTCGGAATGCGAATAGATTGCAATTTCTGGAAGACCTATGATTAAGATTCCTAGCATTATTTGCTTTGAACCATCCATATCGGATACATTAATAACATTAGTGTGAATCATACAAAGGGAGTATTTCCAATTCCAATCCATATAAATGGGGAGGGGGGCATGTACTCAAACTTGAATTTTGTTGGTTGGAAACAACGTATTGTTTACCATGAAATTAAACATGACTGGAACATCCGATAATTATCAGCATGAGCAGTATAATGGCATACGAGATGCTATGCACTAATGCCATTGCGACGACACCTCGTCGGTGTTTCAGTTTTTAAAGCATTTGTCTTCTTCCTGAAAGAGTGCAAAAGCGGGATTCACGCTAGGCATCAAAAACAGATTTTCTGATTGAAGTATTCACACAATTTTTCTCCATGGTGACACACTTAATATAATATGAAAAACCAGCGCCTATGTCAAAATGATAAGGCTGAATGAGATCCAAGAAGTAAGAATCACCATATCCTGTCCTCTTAATACTCTCACTGCAGTCTCTACTTTAGGAGAATATGTCACATGATACTGACCAAAATGTTCCTGCATGATGTTAGATGTAAACGTTTTACCAGTGTACCAATGTATTGAGTTCGTTATCATTTTTTTATAATTCTGTACAATGTGTAGGAAACTTGAGTGCTGCGGCCACAATATTTGCCAACGCAGACTTGAACGAAGGCCTAACTTACGGCGTCGATAGATACACTTATTACGACATGACGAGTAGATTGACATTCACCCCAACGACAGCAAACCACGGCGATACACTTCAGTGTCATGTGTACGGTGTTGTACGCTCGGCCACTCTGGAGGTTGCAGGTGAATTTTTCAAATTTGCCATCTGTACAAACATTATCAATTATAATACAATAACATACTTCATACACAGTGTGCCGGAAGTAGTACTGGATGAAAAAGTAATATTCAGGGGGGGGGGGGGGGGGGGGGTTGAACGAACAAATCGTGGTATCTGTTACATCTTGATCCGCGTGTGCGTCTTCACTGTGTAGGCCTATTAAAGCCTATTTCATGGATGTGGATAGCGCTCACCGGCAATGACAACGTAAGGACTGTGAATGGAGCCGTGACAGATAACACGATATAATGGCATGAGTATTTTCACACAAGACTGACGGGAAATGTAATACTGGTAAGCCAACATAATGAGAAAAAAGAACAACCTAAATTATTTAATTGTTACCTGATTTTCTCATTTCCTGTTCAAAATATTTGAAAATCTTACTATCCGAGTGTAAAGAAAAAGTGGGGTTTCAATATTTCGGTGCGGGTTGGTGGGAGAGGGGAGGCAACTGATCACTGGTCTCCCGCCCCACCCCCTGATGCGCACGACCATGCACACAGTTATAATGAATACCACTTTACTAGGAATGAAAAATATACTAGTGTGAGCAGTAAATGCAGGCAAAAATTTACCATTCATGTCTATAACTATGTCGATTAAAGTTGCGTTTGCAAAGAGAATATCTATAACTGAAGCTGCATAAGAACCCAAAGCAGGGGCGGATCCAGGAATTCCGTAGAGGAGATGGGGGGGGGGGGGGGGGAAGGGCGCAAACAATATTTCTGGTGCAACTTCCGGGTGTCATCTCATTTTTATCTTTTCATTTCTTTTTTTTTTTACAACAAATAAAGAGGGCGCGTGCGCCCGGTGCGCCCCCTCTGGAGCCGCCACTGCAAAGCTCAATACGTATCTTACAATTTGATACTGACACGTTTTTCCTAGGAAAAGGTACAACTTGTTCAACGCAAACTGAGATAATCTGTTCGCACGTGAAGCGCGTAGAAAAACAGCGAAATGGCTGCATTACTTTCCTTGTACTTTGCACTTCTAGACGTGCACTTTCTAGACGTAACAAAATGTGCATTCCATTCCATTCTTTTCAATACGTTTTTGGTAATCGCAAACGCAATTCAGTGTCAAATTCTTTTTCATGCAATGTTCTCGACTTTTTACTGTACCTGTACATGTATGTTTTTCGTGTTACTGCTAAAAAAAACTTTGAAGCAAACATTTGCATGCTGCTGGGTGAGCATCTAAAGACTGATAGTCTAAGAACCTTACAATTATCATTCATTCGTAATGCGTTTTATTTAATTTTTCTTTTCTATTGCTGTACTTATCATCATAGACTGTCCTATCAATATCTGATTTCCTTCTCAAGATGTGTCGTGTGCTGCTAAATTACATTGAACGCATTAACAAACAAGGTGTCGATAAAATTTGGACTGACTAAACAGGTGGTGTCGATGTACCCCGGTCCATTACTCCATGTATCACCCCAAGTCCCGGTACCCCTCCAGGAGAAAACATCTTATCCATCGATGCTGTAGAGATCAAAGGCGAGGATAACCTGGTTAATCTGGTCATCTCCTGTCACGTTAACTTCACTGATCAGCCGTCCCCGTACCTCCACACCTACACCATCGGGACTGAGACTACAACTCTATCGTCATCAAGCTCCGGCTCAGCCATCCTCTCACCACGCCCCAACGCCTGCATCGAACTCACGTGTTCCGGGACAAACGGGATTGGAACGACCTCAGCCACACTCACACACTGTCCTCGAGGTAGATAGTCTTCATACTATATGCTCTTTTACACTGTGACATTTCTGTCTTTGCTTTTGTTATGGAGTAACAACGGAACTCTTAATTCGCAATAAATTTCCATACAATTTCCTCTATTGTAACCTTACAATATTTTTAGTGTTACATAAACTTAGCAAAACAATATCAGATATTGATCATGCTCGCTCAGACATCCATGCCTACACGTTCCTTTTCATTTTTGTCTTAAAAAATCGAGTCAGCTTAATCATGTGAACACATCTTTGTTATGGCATTGTATACTTTCCTGCTAGCTATAATGATAACCATGATAATCGGCTGGTGTTTACTCCATGTAACACATGCTTTCGAGAGGTCTTATACGAAACTGAGCGTAAAGTATATTGTAAAAGTCCTCCCCTACCTTTTCTGTTCATCTGCGATAACTTTCAGACTTAAGGTACATCCATTTTAATTTCCGATTGGTGATTGGTTCCTGGTTTAGACAGTAATCAATACATCAACTGATTATATTTCATCCAACAGATAAGCCACCAGAAAGAATCATCATTGTGGGGTTTGAGACTCAAGAAGCTGCTGAACCAAGTCTCATCATTACTTGCCACGTGGATCCAGAAGACCAACCCTTTCCACCAATCAACACGTACCTCATTGCAGTCGACGATAGCGTCATTTCCGATTCAGCTTCTCCTACGGTGACGATTGACCTCCAACCCAACACATGCATCGATGTCGTGTGCACTGGCATAAACGAATATGGAGAGACTGAAATGACCAAGACCTACTGTCCCCCACAACCAGGTAAATACAAAACACTTTTTTTTCTTGCTTATATTGAACGAACAGTAAAGTAAGAAAACAATGCGCAATACATACTAGCCAGAAAGCTTGGCCAAAAGTACTCTACATTCTCAGAGCTTACCTGAAGGTTGTGGCTTCGTAATTTGTTACATTCGATTACATACAATACATCTGGCCACAGCGATATCCACGTACCACCTTCGTTCTGCATACCCACTACTGAGCAGGGAGGGCGCTTCAGGAATAATACCGACTTTTATTAAGTTACATTTTCGAAATAAACAAACAAACCTATTATCCCATCAAGATGCGTCAGCCAGGCGATTTCCTTGACAGAGCTTTTCGATGTATAGCAAGCGAATTGAGATGAATTTTGAGCCCTTACAAGTAGTCCTACCATGTCATAAGGTGCCAACAGTAAACATCAAAACTGCTGATATCATCACTTTCCATATCGCTATTGCATCACTGATGAGAGTATGACAAGGAAAATTCTAAGCAGGTTTTTCCATGGTCTGTATTAATATTTAACCATTTTCCGTTTTACTACCTTGTCTCATTCTAGAAGCCGGTCCCGAACAACCTGGTAGCAACATCCTTAGGATCGAGACGACGGAAATCAGAGGTGAAGGAAACCTGGTAACTCTAATCATCACCTGTCATGTTGACCTCTCTGACCAGCCTTACCCACATCTCCACACATACACCATTACAGCTGATAACGACACCTTGTCCTCCTCCAGCTGTGCCTCAGCGATCCTGTCTCCACTCCCCGATGCCTGCATCAATGTCACTTGTTCTGCGACCAACGGAATCGGAGACACGTTGTCATGGATGGAACATTGCCGGACAGAAATTCCTTCTGGTAAGTTAAAGTTGCATGGCTTATCCTTCTCAAAGCAAAGCACACAGTGCTTATATGAACCTAAAAGTGCTCCTATAAGTACCTGACAATCATCATTAATTGTATCGCGCTTTTTTTTTCAAATGTGTGTGTATGATGGCGATCAGAAATCTCTAGTCACTTCACGGGGTACAGAAGAAGGTAATAATCTGTGAGCACTGAGACAAGAGAAGGCGCTAGAGAGTTTCATTGAAGGTCACAAACAAATGAAATACTTGTCACATGATCCATGATCGTCACAGATCACCTTCTGTATCTGTATTATCGTCTGATGTTACTATACTTTCAGCAATTTAAGTCTAGTACGTGTTCAAGTTTTATACCGTTAGGTTGGAACAGCACACTTAATTTGAACAGCACGACAGTTTGATTGTTTGTTTTTTTATGTCGTATTTCCTTCCATAATTATTCTGCGACCTTTTGACAAAATATACAATGCTTTAGATGAGGTAGAAAAATACTTAAATCGACAATTTAAAACAGCTACGTGTCAGCAAGGAATGCATAATTGCGTTCTTTGTGATAGCAATTACACTTAGACAGCGTTTAAGTTGTTGGCTATCAAGTCCAAGCTAAAAACTGCGCAGTACGGAGGGAATACAGTGACACTAACACAGGAAGAAGAAAACACTACCGTTGTCCATTGGTGCTTTATCGATAGGGGGTCCCATAGCTAGCCCTCATCGACGGGTCCTTCAACAATCGTCGACCACGTACGCTCTTCTCGTCGTCGTTTTCATCCTCTCCATCATCACCTGTTTCACTGTCCTCGTGAAGAGAAAAAATGTCTTTTGATTGAGGTGAGTATATTCATAGCGTGTTTTATTTACTGGATCCGTGCTTTGACAAAGTTATTGGGTAGAATGTTCTAACCTTTACAATTATTACTTACTACTTGTTAGGTTTAGTACTTGACAAGAAGCCCTGATAATCCCGGGTAAGCTAACTTGGAATCATAACCCAGATAGAATTACGAGAGATGCAGACGCGATGAAAGCGTTAATCGAAAGAAATGAGGATATTGACTTCCATCGGGGGAAAAATACACTCGTTGGTTTGACATGCTGTGTTCCTCCATAGACATTTTAGAACACGCTTAGCTTCATCTATGTTGCTACTCCTACATTTCATCAATGACTTAAGATTTTATTGCATTAAAAGATAGATTTACCATGTCCCCCTTTTCATGATTTATTTTCTTGTCGCATTTTAGATGTTTATTCACTGCCTTTATTGCGTTTCACTTTCCTACCGCAGAAGTGCCTCAAATGATATTCATTAATTGACTGGTACGCACTGCCTTTCTGTAGAGAAATTTGATTTTGTTAAGAACACACAGTACTGCTTACCATATTTGTTTGTTTTCAGTTGACACCATATCCTGCATGTTTACATGTCTTTGGCAACAATTCTAAGATCCCTTTATGACATTTGCCTGCAGGTATGGAAAGCTGCGAGAGTCAAAATGAGGGAAAGCCTTGGATGCTCACCAACCATATTTTCTCCGAATGAAGAATCATAATTTGTATCTTAACTCACTCTGAAATCATTCACATGTTATTATGTCTTATCTGTAGTTTCCAAAATAGATTTTATTGCCTATCAATAATCTTTATGTCAATGGTGAGTGGCAATGTCTATAGCGTATTTTTGTGATAATTTATTTCATATTGCAGCATTATCTAAGGCCATTTTCCCAGTCAAGCTTTGTTTATGAAGATGGTCCCCTGCTTGTCAAAATCATTAATTACTCAAAACCTTGTTCAAGGTATTTTCTCTGCTAGTGTACCTTCAATATGACATCTCATTGTAAATATTTAGTTTATACGTTTTGACTACAATTGAACACATGATAATGAATATTGATGCGTATAATTCATTTAATTATGCCGACACCATGTTAATTTTTGTTTTATGTATTGACGGTCGAATACAGAAATAGAACAGAACAATAACCAGCTCTGCTTCACATGATTAAATTCTACGTCACATTCCTTAAAAATGTATACAAGGCTCGATATGCACTTGTTCGTTTGGGGCCATTCGGGCCATCAGAATCATTAAATTGTTGTTGTTTTTTTTATGGCCCGAAAAGTAAAGAAAAGCGTAACAAATGACCTATTTTTTTATAAAACATTAAGATAATACAATAAATCATGATAATTATGTGAAAATTAAGAGGTTCGACAATGTGTGTCAAATGCCACGTACTGTGACTAAGAAGTAAGAAAGTAAAACATTAGAAAATTAAAATGACTAAGAACCTTGATAACTATGCGAAAATTGGCAGGTATATCAAAGGGGCTTACAAACATGTAATTTGTTATTAGGTGGTGGCCCGACATCTATTTCTGGTAGCCCCGGGCCACAGAGCCTCATCTAGTGTTGAACCTTGTATATAGTTTTGTCATTATGGAAACGAGGTTGGAGAGCAATTATTTTCTAATGACATCATTGGTGGTAATTTCGGTTTCCTAGATGTATCTTATGTAAAGCAATCAGTAGCGCTTCTGTACTTTTTATAGTGTCATGTGTTTTCATCATCATCATCTCTCTCTCTCTCTCTCCCTCTTTTCCATAATAAAATGTAATGTTCTTTTGAATTTTTGCACTACCCTCCGGCTTCATATGATCTCAGTGAATTAAAGTCACATCAAGAAATAAACTGTTGTTTAAACAGAAAAAAACCGAATGCATCGGTAGTTCTGATTCGGTGTTCGTGTTATTTACCAACCCCTTACTGAAAAATATCAACATGAGTGTTGGGAATTATAAAGAACAAAGATAATTTTGACACTGCGTATAGCGAGAAATTTATGATGAAAGGTAAAAGTGAATAGTGGCTCATAAATGATGACATTAGTACTGTACATACACTCACACACACGCGCGCGCAGACACACACACACACATACACACACACGCATATGTATTTATATATATATATATGCATATATATATATATATATATATATATGCATATATAGGTGTTACAAAAACATTTCACACTTTTGATCCTTAATATTTCAAACACTATATATCAGATAACCCTGACAGTGATGCTGGTGATAGCTGAATAGTGTACAATTTTGTTGGAGGTGATTTAAAAATGAAAGCATAGATCAGTTTTATTAAGTTCAATAACAGGTAGTCTTTGTTCATCCTGAAATGTAGTGTACTGTAAGCACATGATAACATAATCATGCTTACTTTTTCACGTGCATGCATTTTACCCTTTACCATGCATGAATTCAGTCTAGCAGTGCCCGGGCAATCCATCATGAATTATTAATAAAAGCATTCATGTGCCTTGGAGCAAGAGACCAAAAGCCTAGTCAACAGAGGTGTATTTTTGTCTATTGTTCAGGGTGATTGTAAACACACACTCACATACACATCATTGATTCCAATGTGAATTTCAATTTTATACTGAGGGTTAAAATTTGACCAAAAACTGGAACTAAACTTGAGATTTATTTATACATTTAATGAATCTGATTCATGTTCTCAAATTCGAATCGCCTCCAACTAAATTGTACACTATTCAGCTATTAGTCATATCAATGACAGTATTATCTGAAGTACAGTTTCGAACTATAAAGGATCAAAAGTGGGAAATGTTTCTTGTAACACCTATATAGCACAGCTGTATAATGTATATATATGTATATATATATATATATATATATATATATATATATATATATAGATAGATAGATAGATATGTACAGTTTATGTCACACCAGAGGAACGCATTAAATGCCAGTTGCCTTGGTTTTTATTCGGGGGCCTCCCCTTCGTCAGGGATTAAAGTGCTTTCTTAGTTGGTCATCATAGAGCTAATTGCTTTATCGTCATGAAGTGAGAAACAAACAAAACGTCATTTACAATACGTTGAAACTTGCCGTTACACCCATGATACATGGAAATGATAATAATGATGATAATAATAGTAATAGTAATAATAGTAATAATAATGATGATAATGATAATAATAATAATAATAATAATGATAATAATAATAATAGGGATAATACGAATTACGAATCGACGAATGTGGGTACATTGTATGTTATTATGTATGATGTGTGTAGAGCTGTTATTCTGTGTGGGTGTCCTTTTCTTCTGTCTATACATCTTGTGTGTGTGTGTGTGTGTGCGTGTGTGTTTGTGTGTGTGTGTGTGTGTGTGTGTGTGTGGTTTGTTGGTCCACGAGTTCTGTATGATATACATTCGTCTGTTTGAGTGATCTTTGTGAAATAGATCATTGATCAATTTGACCAAACGTTCGTAAGCCAATAACTGTGTGCTCTAAGATGATATGAAGAAAAAAAAAAACACCTGTATGAAAAGTGACGAGAAAGACATTATTTCACTATTGATGAAAGCATACCTAATAATAACAGTAACAATATCAACAACGCAGGGACCTTCTGATCAATATCTACACAGCCAACCAATGTAAACCAATGCTTCCCATATCCCTATACTTGAAGATAATACTCGTGTGAAATATCAACAGTTTGACTATGAAAAGACCCAGAGAAGCAACATATTCGTGTATTATTTCTTTTCCATAAACATATATTGGGAAGAACAAAAAGCAGGGATGTCCAAGAAATTCAATAGGCAATGTACCAAATATTATGAATATATGTAACAATTTTATAATTTGAAATTCACGAACATGCTAGCTTCCTGCGATCCAGATATTGAAGCTTAATGATGAATATAATTTGAGGTACCAAATTTATCACACCAATCCTTTCTTACCATTACACATTTTAAGTAAATATCTGTAAATCGTCGATCTTGAAATTAGTGTTTGCGTCGTGACAGACGCAATGTATGCACGACTGAAGCCTGAATTAGACAATCATGATATCATTGATCACGTGTTTTCATCTTCGTCAGTTTTCGTGAACTTACTGTGAGGAGAAGAAACGGTTAATGTGAATGATATGAATCTTTATTTCAATTTCACACTTAGGTCCTCCATTAAACGGCACACTGTCCATCAGGTTTCATGAGCGAGTAGACATTCAGAACCAAACATCCCTCGACATCGAATGTCACGTGATTTCCAAGGACAAACCCTTTCCGGCCATCGAGTATTACGTCATCTCGGCTGATGACGTCATTTTGTCGCGTTCTTCATCTCCTCGCACTACCATATCACCTCGTCCTAGATGGTGCATCCAAGTGTTTTGTGTTGGAAGCAACGGGATTGGCGAAACAACAGCATCTACGATATACTGTCCAAGAGGTAATATCAGTTGTAATGTCACCTGTAACAAGTGTGCATTATATTCTTTTAGATAGATAAAACTAAACTAAGTTTGAGGCATACACGCTCGACATAATCACTTTGAGTACTTCTTAATTTGACTGTTTTCAAAGATCCACCTGTCGCCGATATACTATCTTTGGAATTCCATGAGGAAAGATTACCCAGCACTGCAGTCATCCTTTCCATCACTTGTCACGTGGATTCGCGAGACCAGCCGTTTCCTCGTCTACACACTTTCATCATCCAAACGGAGACTGGGACGGAGTCTAACTCCAGCTCTCTGATCCTATCTCCCCGCCCCGAATGGTGCATGAATGTCACTTGCATTGGTCAGAATGACTATGGATCGACTTCTTCTATGGAGACCTACTGCCCGACAGGTGAGGGGATGAAAGTAGTAGGATTCTTGTATTGGTCAGAATGACTATGGGTCGACTTCTGCTATCGAGACCTATACTGCCTATTACAGGTGAGAGTATGATATGATAGGATACTTGCATTGGTCAGAACGACTATGGGTCGACTTCTTCTATCGACACCTACTGCCCTAGAAGTGAGGGGATGCAAATAGGATGCTTTTATCGGTCAGAATGGCTATGGGTCGACTTCTTGAATCGAGATGTAGTGGTCTCAGAGGTGAGGGAATTAAAGTACATGTAGTAGGATACGTCTATTCGTTAGAATGGCTATGTGTCGACCTCATCTATTGAGACCTATTGATCGACAGGTGAGAGGATGATAGTAGTACGATACTTGGTCAGGATGACTATGTGTCGACTTCTTCTATCGAGACCTATTGCTCGACAGGTGAGGGGATGATAGTAGTAGGATACATATTGTCGTGGTCATAATGACTATGGGTCGACTTCTTCTCTCGAGACTTACTGCCCAAACCATTCACCGTTGAAGTTTAAATGCAATCTAGCGAGCAGGAGATCGCGCATTCAATCACATACTATAGTAACATTAAAAAACAGTCGGAAATTGCTTCATGAAAATTGACAAACTTTTCATTTCATTCTTAGTCCGAGAAATTCTTGTCATAGGTAGGTAAAATATCATACTTACATTTTCATATTCTTTGCAGTTGAGTCATTTTAATGTGTATATTTCTCATCTTTAATGACTGCGACATTTTCCATGTTACGTGCTGACAGATCACATCTAGAGTCGCTTATTTTTATCTTTTGTTTTCGTCTCTCTCTCTCTCTCTCTCTCTTTCTTTCTCTCCCCATTTCTTTGGAACAAATGTTAACAGATCCACCTCCCCCTGGAATAATCGACATTCGGCTGGAAGAGAAACTGGGCGAAAATAACCAACCAATATTGGTCATAAACTGTCACGTAAATGAAACGATTATGCTTCATCCCCCATTGCATACTTTCGAAGTCAAGGTTGGAAAGAAGACTGTGTCATTGTCAACCAGGCCATCGACCACTATATCGACAAGGCCTGAAAACTGTTCCATAGTAACTTGCACTGGAACCAACGATCTCGGTTCGACAAACACTACGGAAACATATTGCCCTACAGGTGAAGCAGATTCAAATCAAATCATTCGTGTGCTTGTATTATAGATGTGTGTGTGTGTTTTACTTAATTGTAATGTGCATGTATAATTATGTATAATACTTACATGTTATTTTCAGTCTCTTCGGCTCATCGCTATGAACACGTGTTGTCATTACGAACACCTATGATAAAAGATATCGATTCAGTCTCTACGGCTTACAACTACGTCTACCGGAAACTTGGTTACCTGTAGAAACGTCACGAATTTCCTCAGTAAACAAGTGACAGTTTCGGGGAAAAGAGATAATTGATAAAAAACGTAAATAACAAAGTACACATTAGTTAAGAAAAAGCGTCTTTTCTCCTCCTCTTCTCAGTATTTGCCTATCAAACTTTAAAGAAGACAAAGTAATCAGAGTACGCAGAAAAAGGCTCCATAGCAAAGGGAAACAAGAGAGACAGACAGACAGACAGACATACAGAGAGGAAAAACAACTTTTTAAAAGGATCACTTGTCCAGCATTATGTCAGATACAGTAGTAGTTACCTAATAAATCAACAGAGGAGAATGTGCACTTAGATTTGACCCTAGAGGTCTACATGTTTCGAAGTGAAAACGAGATTTTTCTGAAAGTTAAAAGTGCAACAATGTCATATAAAATCCCTTGGTCTACTAGAGAAATAAGAAAAAAGAATGAAAAAAGAAATCGAGATACAATATAGAGGCTTGGAGATAAACACCCGTTACATATTTTTACTGTAATGTTGAAGAATACATTTTAAAACAAAAAAAAATGTAATTCAATGATAATTATCTGCGTGAAAGACTCATAAAAAGTGAAGTTGTCCAGCTTTACTTTGGGAAGAAAAAAGTGTAAGATTTGTGATTGCCGATGTTAAGTTCTATAGTGATAAAACGTTTTCCAACACAACTGAAGCTTCGTTTCAATGTTCATGAAATCTTTCCTTTTTTTTTCGTATATACTGGCACTCTAGTTATTATGAGTATTTGTGGCAGAAAGTCGTATCTTCCTTATTTCTCCTGCCATTCACCCATTACACTCGATCTTGATAGATCCACCAGAAGAAGGTCTGATCTCAATCCTAGTGGAAAAACGACACGGATACCACCAATGTTGACATCACCTGTTTCATCGATTCGTCGGTTCAACCCAAACATCCTATCAACATTTTTGGTGTCGAGGTAAAACGGTGAAAAGTATGATCTCTTCATCGCAAAAATGCGTCTGTCATTGTGACGTCACGTCAGAAACAGGTGTCTTAACATCAGATGCACCGGAAGCAATGTCCATGGGTCAACGACCTCTCTTAGTTTTGCATTGTCCCAGAGGTACGTGATATCTGACTTTTTAAAACACAGACGATGAGTATGAGCCCTTATGATTCATTCAAAAAGATGGCCGTGGAGAGCTTCCCTGTTTACTGAAGTAATTCATGCCCGATTTACATTGAAACCCTGTAAAGCCATTATCATTGTTACGCAAACAATTTATAGATGAAACATTACAGAAAAAGAGACACACAGTTTTAATGTTATCATCTCCTAATCGAATCAATCGTATTAAAAAGTTGCTCTTTCATTCTTTTTGACGATTGCTCTTCTTCAATACTTTCAAAGATGCAAGGCAGGTCATTGCGTCTATACAGCCATAAAAAAAAAAAAAAAAAAAAAAACTGTGTTGGATGATGGTCATCTTCCGGTATAAAAGAACCGGAGAAAAATAATTGTTAATAGTCACTCCCATTACAATTACTGCACAGTAATTACTTCAAGCACTATGAAGATTGAGTATTTTCATTCTTTCCATCTTTAATCAACATTATTAATCTTTGTTGTTCTTTGCATGACCAACCACCGTGAGTAGCTGCTTCTCAAAATTTTCACGGCACTCGTACTCGCTTGTTTTCTCCGATGTCTTTTTGAATACCCTTACAGATGATGTGATTGAAAATCGAGATGTCTGGACTTTCCGTCCGATTACAATGTGACGGT
Organism: Diadema antillarum; assembly: GCF_040938485.1. Taxonomy (NCBI): domain Eukaryota; kingdom Metazoa; phylum Echinodermata; class Echinoidea; order Diadematoida; family Diadematidae; genus Diadema; species Diadema antillarum. Next base: position 1,466,568 of record NW_027270983.1, read on the forward strand.
TGTCGTAATTTCTGTGTCCACGTGGACTGAAGAGTACCAGCCCCCACCCTGATTTCCGCCAGTACGTGATTACAGCAGACAACCTGACGCTCTCAAGGGGCAGATCTACGTGGGTCTATCTCAGCCCTAAACCTGAGAAATGTGTCTCTGTCACTTGTAGCGCCCTTAACGACTTCGGTTTCATCACTGCATCGGAAAATTTATTGTCCAATTGGTAGGCGTTTGGAGAAACAACATTATCATATACAAATTTTCGTGGATATAACTTACATTTACTCTTTAATAAGACGAAGAATGATATAGAGCCATTTCCCGCTTCCTTTTCACGACTTACATATGGTCAGCTCTCTGTCATTAAAAAATGGATTAGGCCCTGTATAACATTATGTTTTCTTTCTCAGAAGCTCAAAAAATCTGTGTCTATGGAAGCATTATTTAACATATTTGTATACTACGCAAAAATGTAGTGGTGCCAATGTCCAATAAAACCTAAAGTTTCCATGGGATTTTGGTTTTCTTAGATCGGATGAAGAAAGAGGCCGTGAGAACTGAAAAAATGCATATCACTTTCAAATCACTTAATAAAAGAATGAGAAAGGCAATTGTTTTCGTATTCTATTTGAGTGGAATTTTTAACGTCCATTTTAAATATGTACGGTATTCGATTACAAATAAAACACGGCGGAGATAACATGTGTAGACGTAATATCTGTTACATAACTTCTAAAATAAATATTAAAGATAATGCTGATACACGATGTTTTCGTGGTGAAATGAAACTGCCATGTTTGTGCAATATGAGATAGGGACTAGGAATTTAAAACGGGGTTTTTACACTGACATTCACAGCAATACTAAATCATGGTAACGACCACTTATTAGAGAGGCGGTGAGAATTATGTAAACACGTTTTCATGGCGGGACGTTTTAATTTCGGTGTTGTGCGATCGTACACATCAAGTTTTATTTCATCTTGGCATAAATTTACAAACAAGAACCACAATATGATGAGATTACAAATTGATGAAAAAAAAATACCACCATTTTTCATAGCATGAACAAGTGACCGGGAGAGTATTATTTCAGTTTTTGATTAAAGCATACCTAATGATAATAACGATATGAATAATAACATCAACAAACTCGGGACCTCCTGATTAATATCAACACAATCAACCACTATATCCCATCAGTGCCTCCCAATGCCTTGCTTGAAGAACTACTCTTGTGAAATATCAAACAGCTTGATCACAAAAAAGCCAAACGGAAAACAACATATTTATGCATTGTTTTCTTTTCCATAAATATATCTTGCTAAGAAACAGGGAAGCAGGAATGACCAAGAAAATTAAATAGGAAAATATACCAAAAGCTGCACTCTTAATGAGAAATTCATGAACATACTGGCTTCCGAGGATCCAGATATCAAAGTTCAAAAGTGAATAGAATTGAGGTGGCAAATGTACCACACCAACCATTTTCTTAACATTACGTATCGTAAGTAATCTATTAATCGTCGATCTTGAAATCAGTGTGTGTAAACACATACGTGACGGTGAAACCAGGAGACAGTCATGAAAATCAGTGATCACGTGTTTTTCACCTTCGTCAGTTTTTCGTGAACTTTCTGTGAGGAGAAGAAAACAGTAAAATGTGAATGATATGAATCTTTTATTTCAATTTCACACTTAGGTCCTCCATTAAACGGCACACTGTCCATCAGGTTTCATGAGCGAGTAGACATTCAGAACCAAAACATCCCTCGACATCGAATGTCACGTGATTTCCAAAGACAAACCCTTTCCGGCTATCGAGTCTTACGTCATCTCGGCTGATGACGTCATTTTTGTCACGTTCTTCATCCCCTCGCACTACCATATCACCTCGTCCTAGATGGTGTATCCAAGTGTTCTTGTGTTGGAAGCAACGGGATTGGCGAAAACAACAGCATCTACGATATACTGTCCAAGAGGTAATATCAGGTGTAATGTCACCTGTAACAAGTGTGCATTATATTCTTTTAGATAGATAAAAACTAAACTAAGTTTGAGGCATACACGCTCGAAATAATCACTTTGAGTACTTCTTAATTTGACTGTTTTTCAAAGATCCACCTGTCGCCGATATACTATCTTTGGAATTCCATGAGGAAAGATTACCCAGCACTGCAGTCATCCTTTCCATCACTTGTCACGTGGATTCGCGAGACCAGCCGTTTTCCTCGTCTACACACTTTCATCATCCAAACGGAGACTGGGACGGAGTCTAACTCCAGCTCTCTGATCCTATCTCCCCGCCCCGAATGGTGCATGAATGTCACTTTGCATTGGTCAGAATGACTATGGATCGACTTCTTCTATGGAGACCTACTGCCCGACAGGTGAGGGGATGAAAGTAGTAGGATTCTTGTATTGGTCAGAATGACTATGGGTCGACTTCTGCTATCGAGACCTATACTGCCTATTACAGGTGAGAGTATGATATGATAGGATACTTGCATTGGTCAGAACGACTATGGGTCGACTTCTTCTATCGACACCTACTGCCCTAGAAGTGAGGGGATGCAAATAGGATGCTTTTATTGGTCAGAATGGCTATGGGTCGACTTCTTGAATCGAGATGTAGTGGTCTCAGAGGTGAGGGAATTAAAGTACATGTAGTAGGATACGTCTATTCGTTAGAATGGCTATGTGTCGACCCTCATCTATTGAGACCTATTGATCGACAGGTGAGAGGATGATAGTAGTACGATACTTGGTCAGGATGACTATGTGTCGACTTCTTCTATCGAGACCTATTGCTCGACAGGTGAGGGGATGATAGTAGTAGGATACATATTGTCGTGGTCATAATGACTATGGGTCGACTTCTTCTCTCGAGACTTACTGCCCCAAACCATTCACCGTTGAAGTTTAAATGCAATCTAGCGAGCAGGAGATCGCGCATTCAATCACATACTATAGTAACATTAAAAAAAACAGTCGGAAAATTGCTTCATGAAAATTGACAAAACTTTTCATTTCATTCTTAGTCCGAGAAATTCTTGTCATAGGTAGGTAATAATATCATACTTACATTTTCATATTCTTTGCAGTTTGAGTCATTTTAATGTGTATATTTCTCATCTTTAATGACTGCGACATTTTTCCATGTTTACGTGCTGACAGATCACATCTAGAGTCGCTTATTTTTTATCTTTTGTTTTTCGTCTCTCTCTCTCTCTCTTCTCTTTCTCTCCCCATTTCTTTGGAACAAAATGTTAAACAGATCCACCTCCCCCTGGAATAATCGACATTCGGCTGGAAGAGAAACTGGGCGAAAAATAACCAACCAATATTGGTCATAAAACTGTCACGTAAATGAAAACGATTATGCTTCATCCCCCATTGCATACTTTCGAAGTCAAGGTTGGAAAGAAGACTGTGTCATTGTCAACCAGGCCATCGACCCACTATATCGACAAGGCCTGAAAAACTGTTTCCATAGTAAACTTGCACTGGAAACCAACGATCTCGGTTCGACAAAACACTACGGAAAACATATTGCCCTACAGGTGAAGCAGATTCAAATCAAAATCATTCGTGTGCTTGTATTATAGATGTGTGTGTGTGTTTTTACTTAATTGTAATGTGCATGTATAATTATGTATAATACTTTACATGTTATTTTTCAGTCTCTTCGGCTCATCGCTATGAACAAGTGTTGTCATTACGAACACCTATGATAAAAAGATATCGATTCAGTCTCTACGGCTTTACAACTACGTCTACCGGAAACTTGGTTACCTGTAGAAAACGTCACGAATTTTCCTCAGTAAAACAAGTGACAGTTTCGGGGAAAAGAGATAATTGATAAAAAACGTAAAATAACAAAGTACACATTAGTTAAGAAAAAAGCGTATTTTCTCCTCCTCTTCTCAGTATTTGCCTATCAAAACTTTAAAGAAGACAAAAGTAATCAGAGTACGCAGAAAAAAGGCTCCATAGCAAAGGGAAACAAGAGAGACAGACAGACAGACAGACATACAGAGAGGAAAAAACAACTTTTTTAAAAGGATCACTTGTCCAGCATTATGTCAGATACAGTAGTAGTTACCTAATAAATCAACAGAGGAGAATGTGCACTTAGATTTGACCCTAGAGGTCTACATGTTTCGAAGTGAAACGAGATTTTCTGAAAGTTAAAAGTGCAACAATGTCATATAAATCCCTTGGTCTACTAGAGAAATAAGAAAAAGAATGAAAAAGAAATCGAGATACAATATAGAGGCTTGGAGATAAACACCCGTTACATATTTTACTGTAATGTTGAAGAATACATTTTAACAAAAAAAAAAAATGTAATTCAATGATAATTATCTGCGTGAAAGACTCATAAAAGTGAAGTTGTCCAGCTTTACTTTGGGAAGAAAAAGTGTAAGATTTGTGATTGCCGATGTTAAGTTTTATAGTGATAAACGTTTTCCAACACAACTGAAGCTTCGTTTCAATGTTCATGAAATCTTTCTTTTTTTTCGTATATACTGGCACTCTAGTTATTATGAGTATTTGTGGCAGAAAGTCGTATCTTCCTTATTTCTCCTGCCATTCACCCATTACACTCGATCTTGATAGATCCACCAGAAGAAGGTCTGATCTCAATCCTAGTGGAAAACGACACGGATACCACCAATGTTGACATCACCTGTTTCATCGATTCGTCGGTTCAACCCAAACATCCTATCAACATTTTTGGTGTCGAGGTAAACGGTGAAAGTATGATCTCTTCATCGCAAAATGCGTCTGTCATTGTGACGTCACGTCAGAACAGGTGTCTTAACATCAGATGCACCGGAAGCAATGTCCATGGGTCAACGACCTCTCTTAGTTTGCATTGTCCCAGAGGTACGTGATATCTGACTTTCTAAACACAGACGATGAGTATGAGCCCTTATGATTCATTCAAAAGATGGCCGTGGAGAGCTTCCCTGTTACTGAAGTAATTCATGCCCGATTTACATTGAACCCTGTAAGCCATTATCATTGTTACGCAACAATTTATAGATGAACATTACAGAAAAGAGACACACAGTTTAATGTTATCATCTCCTAATCGAATCAATCGTATTAAAAGTTGCTCTTTCATTCTTTTGACGATGCTCTTCTTCAATACTTTCAAAGATGCAAGGCAGGTCATTGCGTCTATACAGCCATTAAAAAAAAAACTGTGTTGGATGATGGTCATCTTTCGGTATAAAAGAACCGGAGAAAATAATTGTTAATAGTCACTCCCATTACAATTACTGCACAGTAATTACTTCAAGCACTATGAAGATTGAGTATTTCATTCTTTCCATCTTTAATCAACATTATAATCTTTGTTGTTCTTTGCATGACCAACCACCGTGAGTAGCTGCTTCTCAAATTTCACGGCACTCGTACTCGCTTGTTTCTCCTATGTCTTTTGAATACCCTTACAGATGATGTGATTGAAATCGAGATGTCTGACTTTCCGTCCGATGACAATGTGACGGTTGTCGTAATTCTGTGTCACGTGACTGAAGAGTACCAGCCCCACCCTGATTTCCGCCAGTACGTGATTACAGCAGACAACCTGACGCTCTCAAGGGGCAGATCTCCGTGGGTCTATCTCAGCCCCAAACCTGAGAAATGTGTCTCTGTCACTTGTAGCGCCCTCAACGACTTCGGTTTCATCACTGCATCGGAAATTTATTGTCCAATTGGTAGGCGTTTGGAGAACAACATTATCATATACAAATTTGGTGGATATAACTTACATTTACTCTTTAATAAGACGAAGAATGATATAGAGCCATTTCCCGCTTCCTTTTCACGACTTACATATGGTCAGCTCTCTGTCATTAAAAATGGATTAGGCCTGTATAACATTATGTTTCTTTCTCAGAAGCTCAAAAATCTGTGCCTATGGAAGCATTATTTAACATATTTGTATACTACGCAAAATGTAGTGGTGCCAATGTCCAATAAACCTAAAGTTTCCATGGGATTTGGTTTCTTAGATCGGATGAAGAAAGAGGCCGTGAGAACTGAAAAATGCATATCACTTTCAAATCACTTAATAAAAGAATGAGAAAGGCAATTGTTTCGTATTCTATTTGAGTGGAATTTTAACGTCCATTTTAAATATGTACGGTATTCGATTACAAATAAACACGGCGGAGATAACATGTGTAGACGTAATATCTGTTACATAACTTCTAAAATAAATATTAAAGATAATGCTGATACACGATGTTTCGTGGTGAAATGAACTGCCATGTTTGTGCAATATGAGATAGGACTAGGAATTTAAACGGGGTTTTACACTGACATTCACAGCAATACTAAATCATGGTAACGACCACTTATTAGAGAGGCGGTGAGAATTATGTAACACGTTTTATGGCGGGACGTTTTAATTTCGGTGTTGTGCGATCGTACACATCAAGTTTCTTTCTTCTTGGCATAAATTTACAAAGAAGAGCCACAATCTGATGAGATTACAAATTGATGAAAAAAGACCACCATTTTCATAACATGAAAGTGACCGGGAGAGTATTATTTCAGTTTTTATTAAAGCATACCTAATGATAATAACGATAATAATAATATCAACAACTCGGGACCTCCTGATTAATATCCACACAGTCAACCACTATATCCCATCAGTGCCTCCCAATGCCTTGCTTGAAGAACTACTCTTGTAAAATATCAACAGCTTAATCACAAAAAGCCAAATGGAAACAACATGTTTATGCATTGTTTCTTTTCCATAAATATATCTTTCTAAGAACAGGGAAGCAGGAATGACAAAGAAATTCAACACGAAATGTACCAAAGCTGCACTCTTAATGAGAAATTCATGAACATACTGGCTTCCGGGGATCCAGATATTACAGTTCAAAAGTGAATAGAATTGAGGTGGCAAATGTACCACACCAATCATTTCTTAACATTACGTATCGTAAGTAAATATCTATTAATCGTCGATCTTGAAATCAGTGTACGCGTCGTAACACATACGGGGTATGACGGCTGAAACCTGAAGGAGACGGTCATGAAATCAGTGATCACGTGTTTTCATCTTCGTCGGTTTTCGTGGACTTTCTGCAAGGAGAAGAAAAAGTAAATGTGAATGATATGAATCTTTATTTCAATTTCACACTTAGGTCCTCCATTAAACGGCACACTGTCCATCAGGTTTCATGAGCGAGTAGACATTCAGAACCAAACATCCCTCGACATCGAATGTCACGTGATTTCCAAGGACAAACCCTTTCCGGCCATCGAGTATTACGTCATCTCGGCTGATGACGTCATTTTGTCGCGTTCTTCATCTCCTCGCACTACCATATCACCTCGTCCTAGATGGTGCATCCAAGTGTTTTGTGTTGGAAGCAACGGGATTGGCGAAACAACAGCATCTACGATATACTGTCCAAGAGGTAATATCAGGTGTAATGTCACCTGTAACAAGTGTGCATTATATTCTTTTAGATAGATAAAACTAAACTAAGTTTGAGGCATACACGCTCGAAATAATCACTTTGAGTACTTCTTAATTTGACTGTTTTCAAAGATCCACCTGTCGCCGATATACTATCTTTGGAATTCCATGAGGAAAGATTACCCAGCACTGCAGTCATCCTTTCCATCACTTGTCACGTGGATTCGCGAGACCAGCCGTTTCCTCGTCTACACACTTTCATCATCCAAACGGAGACTGGGACGGAGTCTAACTCCAGCTCTCTGATCCTATCTCCCCGCCCCGAATGGTGCATGAATGTCACTTGCATTGGTCAGAATGACTATGGATCGACTTCTTCTATGGAGACCTACTGCCCGACAGGTGAGGGGATGAAAGTAGTAGGATTCTTGTATTGGTCAGAATGACTATGGGTCGACTTCTGCTATCGAGACCTATACTGCCTATTACAGGTGAGAGTATGATATGATAGGATACTTGCATTGGTCAGAACGACTATGGGTCGACTTCTTCTATCGACACCTACTGCCCTAGAAGTGAGGGGATGCAAATAGGATGCTTTTATCGGTCAGAATGGCTATGGGTCGACTTCTTGAATCGAGATGTAGTGGTCTCAGAGGTGAGGGAATTAAAGTACATGATTGTAGTAGGATACGTCTATTCGTTAGAATGGCTATGTGTCGACCTCATCTATTGAGACCTATTGATCGACAGGTGAGAGGATGATAGTAGTACGATACTTGGTCAGGATGACTATGTGTCGACTTCTTCTATCGAGACCTATTGCTCGACAGGTGAGGGGATGATAGTAGTAGGATACATATTGTCGTGGTCATAATGACTATGGGTCGACTTCTTCTCTCGAGACTTACTGCCCAAACCATTCACCGTTGAAGTTTAAATGCAATCTAGCGAGCAGGAGATCGCGCATTCAATCACATACTATAGTAACATTAAAAAACAGTCGGAAATTGCTTCATGAAAATTGACAAACTTTTCATTTCATTCTTAGTCCGAGAAATTCTTGTCATAGGTAGGTAAAATATCATACTTACATTTTCATATTCTTTGCAGTTGAGTCATTTTAATGTGTATATTTCTCATCTTTAATGACTGCGACATTTTCCATGTTACGTGCTGACAGATCACATCTAGAGTCGCTTATTTTTATCTTTTGTTTTCGTCTCTCTCTCTCTCTCTCTCTCTCTCTTTCTTTCTCTCCCCATTTCTTTGGAACAAATGTTAACAGATCCACCTCCCCCTGGAATAATCGACATTCGGCTGGAAGAGAAACTGGGCGAAAATAACCAACCAATATTGGTCATAAACTGTCACGTAAATGAAACGATTATGCTTCATCCCCCATTGCATACTTTCGAAGTCAAGGTTGGAAAGAAGACTGTGTCATTGTCAACCAGGCCATCGACCACTATATCGACAAGGCCTGAAAACTGTTCCATAGTAACTTGCACTGGAACCAACGATCTCGGTTCGACAAACACTACGGAAACATATTGCCCTACAGGTGAAGCAGATTCAAATCAAATCATTCGTGTGCTTGTATTATAGATGTGTGTGTGTGTTTTACTTAATTGTAATGTGCATGTATAATTATGTATAATACTTACATGTTATTTTCAGTCTCTTCGGCTCATCGCTATGAACACGTGTTGTCATTACGAACACCTATGATAAAAGATATCGATTCAGTCTCTACGGCTTACAACTACGTCTACCGGAAACTTGGTTACCTGTAGAAACGTCACGAATTTCCTCAGTAAACAAGTGACAGTTTCGGGGAAAAGAGATAATTGATAAAAAACGTAAATAACAAAGTACACATTAGTTAAGAAAAAGCGTCTTTTCTCCTCCTCTTCTCAGTATTTGCCTATCAAACTTTAAAGAAGACAAAGTAATCAGAGTACGCAGAAAAAGGCTCCATAGCAAAGGGAAACAAGAGAGACAGACAGACAGACAGACATACAGAGAGGAAAAACAACTTTTTAAAAGGATCACTTGTCCAGCATTATGTCAGATACAGTAGTAGTTACCTAATAAATCAACAGAGGAGAATGTGCACTTAGATTTGACCCTAGAGGTCTACATGTTTCGAAGTGAAACGAGATTTTCTGAAAGTTAAAAGTGCAACAATGTCATATAAATCCCTTGGTCTACTAGAGAAATAAGAAAAAGAATGAAAAAGAAATCGAGATACAATATAGAGGCTTGGAGATAAACACCCGTTACATATTTTACTGTAATGTTGAAGAATACATTTTAACAAAAAAAAATGTAATTCAATGATAATTATCTGCGTGAAAGACTCATAAAAGTGAAGTTGTCCAGCTTTACTTTGGGAAGAAAAAGTGTAAGATTTGTGATTGCCGATGTTAAGTTCTATAGTGATAAACGTTTTCCAACACAACTGAAGCTTCGTTTCAATGTTCATGAAATCTTTCTTTTTTTTTCGTATATACTGGCACTCTAGTTATTATGAGTATTTGTGGCAGAAAGTCGTATCTTCCTTATTTCTCCTGCCATTCACCCATTACACTCGATCTTGATAGATCCACCAGAAGAAGGTCTGATCTCAATCCTAGTGGAAAACGACACGGATACCACCAATGTTGACATCACCTGTTTCATCGATTCGTCGGTTCAACCCAAACATCCTATCAACATTTTTGGTGTCGAGGTAAACGGTGAAAGTATGATCTCTTCATCGCAAAATGCGTCTGTCATTGTGACGTCACGTCAGAACAGGTGTCTTAACATCAGATGCACCGGAAGCAATGTCCATGGGTCAACGACCTCTCTTAGTTTGCATTGTCCCAGAGGTACGTGATATCTGACTTTTTAAACACAGACGATGAGTATGAGCCCTTGTGATTCATTCAAAAGATGGCCGTGGAGAGCTTCCCTGTTACTGAAGTAATTCATGCCCGATTTACATTGAACCCTGTAAGCCATTATCATTGTTACGCAACAATTTATAGATGAACATTACAGAAAAGAGACACACAGTTTAATAATTACTGCACAGTAATTACTTCAAGCACTATGAAGATTGAGTATTTCATTCTTTCCATCTTTAATCAACATTATAATCTTTGTTGTTCTTTGCATGACCAACCACCGTGAGTAGCTGCTTCTCAAATTTCACGGCACTCGTACTCGCTTGTTTCTCCAATGTCTTTTGAATACCCTTACAGATGATGTGATTGAAATCGAGATGTCTGACTTTCCGTCCGATGACAATGTGACGGTTGTCGTAATTCTGTGTCACGTGACTGAAGAGTACCAGCCCCACCCTGATTTCCGCCAGTACGTGATTACAGCAGACAACCTGACGCTCTCAAGGGGCAGATCTACGTGGGTCTATCTCAGCCCTAAACCTGAGAAATGTGTCTCTGTCACTTGTAGCGCCCTTAACGACTTCGGTTTCATCACTGCATCGGAAATTTATTGTCCAATTGGTAGGCGTTTGGAGAACAACATTATCATATACAAATTTCGTGGATATAACTTACATTTACTCTTTAATAAGACGAAGAATGATATAGAGCCATTTCCCGCTTCCTTTTCACGACTTACATATGGTCAGCTCTCTGTCATTAAAAATGGATTAGGCCTGTATAACATTATGTTTCTTTCTCAGAAGCTCAAAAATCTGTGTCTATGGAAGCATTATTTAACATATTTGTATACTACGCAAAATGTAGTGGTGCCAATGTCCAATAAACCTAAAGTTTCCATGGGATTTGGTGTCTTAGATCGGATGAAGAAAGAGGCCGTGAGAACTGAAAAATGCATATCACTTTCAAACATAACTTCTAAAATAAATATTAAAGATAATGCTGATACACGATGTTTCGTGGTGAAATGAACTGCCATGTTTGTGCAATATGAGATAGGACTAGGAATTTAAACGGGGTTTTACACTGACATTCACAGCAATACTAAATCATGGTAACGACCACTTATTAGAGAGGCGGTGAGAATTATGTAACACGTTTTATGGCGGGACGTTTTAATTTCGGTGTTGTGCGATCGTACACATCAAGTTTCTTTCTTCTTGGCATAAATTTACAAAGAAGAGCCACAATCTGATGAGATTACAAATTGATGAAAAAAGACCACCATTTTCATAACATGAAAGTGACCGGGAGAGTATTATTTCAGTTTTTATTAAAGCATACCTAATGATAATAACGATAATAATAATATCAACAACTCGGGACCTCCTGATTAATATCCACACAGTCAACCACTATATCCCATCAGTGCCTCCCAATGCCTTGCTTGAAGAACTACTCTTGTAAAATATCAACAGCTTAATCACAAAAAGCCAAATGGAAACAACATGTTTATGCATTGTTTCTTTTCCATAAATATATCTTTCTAAGAACAGGGAAGCAGGAATGACAAAGAAATTCAACACGAAATGTACCAAAGCTGCACTCTTAATGAGAAATTCATGAACATACTGGCTTCCGGGGATCCAGATATTACAGTTCAAAAGTGAATAGAATTGAGGTGGCAAATGTACCACACCAATCATTTCTTAACATTACGTATCGTAAGTAAATATCTATTAATCGTCGATCTTGAAATCAGTGTACGCGTCGTAACACATACGGGGTATGACGGCTGAAACCTGAAGGAGACGGTCATGAAATCAGTGATCACGTGTTTTCATCTTCGTCGGTTTTCGTGGACTTTCTGCAAGGAGAAGAAAACGTAAATGTGAATGATATGAATCTTTATTTCAATTTCACACTTAGGTCCTCCATTAAACGGCACACTGTCCATCAGGTTTCATGAGCGAGTAGACATTCAGAACCAAACATCCCTCGATATCGAATGTCACGTGATTTCAAAGGACAAACCCTTTCCGGCTATTGAGTCTTACGTCATCTCGGCTGATGACGTCATTTTGTCGCGTTCTTCATCTCCTCGCACTACCATATCACCTCGTCCTAGATGGTGTATCCAAGTGTCTTGTGTTGGAAGCAACGGGATTGGCGAAACAACAGCATCCACAATATACTGTCCAAGAGGTAATATATCAGGTGTAAAGGCACCTGTTACAAGTGTGCCTTAAACTCTTTCAGATAGATAAAACTAAACTAAGTTTGAAGCATACACACTCGAAATAATCACTTTAACTGTGTAATTCTTTAATTTGACTGTTTTCAAAGATCCGCCTGTCGCCGATATAATATCTGTGGAATTCCTTGAGAAAAGATTATCCAGCACTACAGTCATCTTATCCATCACTTGTCACGTGGACTCGCGAGACCAGCCGTTTCCTCGTCTGCACACTTTCATCATCCAAACGGAGACTGGGACGGAATCTAACTCCAGCTCTCTGATCCTATCACCACGTCCCGAATGGTGCATGAACGTCACTTGTATTGGTCAGAATGACTATGGATCGACTTCTTCTATCGAGACCTACTGCCCAAGAGGTGAGTTGGTGGAAATAGTACGGCACTTTTATTGGTCAGAATAGGTACGGGTCGACTTCTTCTATCGAGACCTATAGCCAGTGATAGCCCGACAGATGAGGGGATGAAAGTAGTAGGATTGTAAAATTGCATTGGTCAAGATGACTATGGGTCGACTTCTGCTATCGAGACCTACTGCCCGACAGGTGAGGAGATGAAAGTAGTATAGACACTTGTATTGGTCTGAATAGCTGTGGGTCGACTTCTTCTATCGAGACCTACTGCCCTAGAGGTGAGGGGTTGATGATAGTTTAGGATACTTGTATTGGTCGACTTCTTGAATCAAGACCAAATGGCCTAAGAGTTGAGGGAATCAAAGTAGTAGGATACTTCTCTTCATTAGAATGACTATGTGTCGACCTCTTCAGCGAGACATATTGCCCGACAGGTGAGGGGATGATAGTAGTGGGATAGGTATTATAGTGGTCATAATGACTATGGGTCGATTTCTGCTCTCGAGACCTGGTGCCCAAACCATTCAGTGTTGAAGTTTAAATGCAATCTAGTGCGCAGGAGATCGCGCATTCAAGCACATACTAGTAACATAAAAAAAAAATAGTCGGAAATTGCTTCATGAAAATTGACAAATTCTTGCCATAGGTAGGTAAAATATCATAGTTACATTTTTCATATTCTTTTCAGCTAAATCGCTTTAATGTGTGTATTATTTTCTCGTCTTTAATGACTACGACTTTTATAGTATTACTTGCTGACGGATCATATCTAGAGGCGTTTATTGCTTCTTTTGTTTTTGGCTCCTCTCTCCCTCTCTCTCTGGAACACATGTTAACAGATCCACCTCGCCCTGAAATAATCAACATTCAACTGGAAGAGAAACTGGGCAAAAATAACCACCCAATATTGGTCATAAACTGTCACGTAAATGAAACGATTGTGCTTCATCCTCCACTGCATACTTTCGAAGTCAAGGTTGGAAAGAAGACTGTGTCATTGTCAACCAGGCCATCGACCACTATATCGACAAGGCCTGAAAACTGTACCGTAGTAACTTGCACTGGAACCAACGATCTCGGTTCGACAAACACTACGGAAACATATTGCCCTACAGGTGAAGTAGATTCAAATCAAATCATTCGCGTGCTTGTGTCATAGATGTGCGTGTTTGTCTTGCTTAATTGTAATTTACATGTACGTATACAATGTATGTATAATACTTACATGTTATTTTCAGTCTCTTCGGTTCATCGCTATAAACACACGATGTCATTACGAACACCTATGATAAAAGATATCAATTCAGTCTGTACGGTTTACAACTACGTCTACCGGAAACTTGGTTACCTGTAGAAACGACAAGAATCTCCTTTGTAAACAATAGTGACAGTTTAATGGAAAAGAGTAATAATTTATGAAAACGTAAATAACAAAATGAATAATAGTTGAGAGAAAAGCTTCTTTTTGGCTTGTCGTTTATAGTTCAATATTTGGGTATCGAACTTCAAAGAAACCAAATGATTTAGGTTGCAATTAGGACACAGAGAAAAAGGCTCCATAGCAAAGAGAATAAGAGAGAGAGAGGAAACAAAAAATAAAAAAGCATCACTTGTCCAGCATTATATCAGATACAGAAGTAGTTGCCCAATCAATCAACGGAGGAGAATGAGAACTTAGATTTGACCGTGGAGGTCTACACATTTCAAAGTGAAACTTTACAAGATATTTTGAAAGTTAAAACTTGGTGGTGTCATAACTAAATCTCTCAGTTTACTAGAGAAGTAAGAGAAAGAAGGCAAAACAAGACGGATATACAATATCGAGGATTACAGACAAGCACAAGTTACATATTCAATTGGAATGTTCAAGTATACATTTGAAGAAAAAACTGTAATTTAATTCAGTGACATCTGCGTGACAGACTCATAAATGTATATCCTTATTCTATTCTACTATAGGGAGAGCTCTATGCTGTCAAAAGTAGCGTTCGGATTGTCGATGTTAAGTTCTATAGTGATTAACGTAATCCATCACAGCTGAAGGTGTCAATGTTCATGAATCTTTTATCGTATATACTGGCACTCAAGTTATTATGAGCATTTGTGGCAGAAAGTCGTATCTTCCTTATTTCTAACGCCATTCACCCATTACACTTGATCTTGATAGATCCACCAGAAGAAGGTTTGATCTCAATCCTAGTGGAAAACGACACGGATACCACCAATGTTAACATCACCTGTTTCATTGATTCGTCGAACCAACCCATACATCCTATCAACATTTTTGGTATCGAGGTAAACGGTGACAGCATGATCTCCTCATCGAAAAATGCGTCTGCCATTGTGACATCACATCAGAACAGGTGTCTTAACATCAGATGCACCGGAAGCAATGTCCATGGGTCAACGACCTCTCTTAGTTTGCATTGTCCCAGAGGTACGTGATATCTGACTTTCTAAACACAGATGATGAGTGTGAGCCCTTATGATTCATTCAAAAGATGGCCGTGGAAAGCTTACCTGTTACTGAAATTGCTCACGCCTGGTTTACATTAAACCTTGTCAACCGTTATCATCGTTACGCAAGAATTTATGGATGAATATCATGAAATAGAGACACACAATCTAATGTTATAATCTTCCATTACTACACAGTGATTACTTCGAACACAATGAAGATTGCATATTTCATTCTTTTCATATTCAATCAACTTTATAATCTTTGTTGTTGTTTACATCACCATCAAGCGTGAGTAGCTACTGTTTTCATGAAGACAGGCATAAATTCTCTAAGACTTCACTGCACTCAGACTCGCTTGTTTCTCTAATGTCTCCTGAATACCTTAACAGATGATGTGATTAAGATCAAGTTGTCCGAGTATACGTCCGATGACAATGTGACGGTTGTCGTAATTCTGTGTCACGTGACTGAAGATTACCAGCCCCACCCTGATTTCCACCAGTACGTGATTACAGCAGACAACCTGACGCTTTCAAGAGGCAGATCTCCGTGGGTCTATCTCAGCCCCAAACCTGAGAAATGTGTCTCTGTCACTTGTAGCGCCCTCAACGACTTCGGTTTCATCACTGCATCGGAAATTTATTGTCCAACAGGTAAACATTTGGTAAACAACAATATCATCCACAAATTTCGTGGATTTAACATAAGTTTACTCTTGAATAAGACGAAGAACGATGTAGAGTTGGTCTATTGTTTTCGATCATTTCCCACTTTCGTTTCAACACTTACACATGGTTAGCTCTATGATATTAAAAAAGAATAGGCCTGTATATTTTTCTTTCTCAGAAGCTCAAAAATCTCTATCACATTCGTGTTCTCCCCCAAATATAGTGGTGCCAATGCCCAAATAAACCTAAAGTTTGCATTGGATTTGCTTTGTTAGATCGGAGGAAGACAGAGGCTGAGAGAACTGAAAATGCGTCAATTTCCAATCACTTAACAAAAGAGTGAAAAGACAATTGTTTCGTATCCGATTTTAGAATTTGAGTAGAATTCGAGTGTCTATTTACACACGAAATTCAAATACATATAAGAGGGAGATAACACGTGTGAAAATAAAATGTACTACATAGCTTCTAAAATACTGTATTAAAGATAAGGCTGATACTTGATGGTGGAATAGACTGCCTGGTTTTGCAATAAGAAATGGGACTGGGAATGGTTTTTACACTGATACCCACAGCAATATATCATGGTAGCGACCACTTATTATTAGAGAGGCGGAGAAAAATGTAACACGTTTCATGTCACCACATTTTGATTTCGTTGTTAAGCGATCGTACACATCAAGTTTATTTCATCTTGGCATTAATTTACAAACAAGAACCATAATCTGATGAGATTCCAAATTGATGAAAAAAGACCGCCTTTTTCATAACATCTATTTCCGTCCGTCTGTCTGTTTTTCCAGACTTCGTACATGTAACTGGAATCCTGCAAACAATGTCGACAACGTACGCCCTCCTCATCGTCCTTTTCGTTCTCGCTGTTGTGGTGTGCGTCGTCACCGTCATGCAGAGGAAGATAGACACGCCCAAAGTACCAGGTGTGTCTGCAATCCGTGACCAAAAAAAAGAAAAAAAGAATAAATATTTTTATACCAATATCCAGTTTTATCCCGGCTTTCCCTGGATCATTCTATTTGAAAACAGTTCAGAAACAGGCTACAATTTATGTGATCTCAGTCTTAGCTACATTTGAGAAATCTAAAGAATGTACGCAAACTACCGGCAAATGGTTATTCATTGAAAAAAGATACAGCCTTAAAGGCTGGGCAGAATACATTGAATTTTCAAAGGGGAAAGCTTTCAAACTTCAGGACACACTTTGCTATTGTGAATGGAATATAGCCTTACATTGACGTAAACCATTTTAAGAATCTTTTTCCAGTTTTGCTTAGAAATACATATCATCCTCTCTTCGTCATAGAGACAGGCATCTATGTATCCCTAGACTTAAGTAATTCATGTACAGACTGATGTAAATTCTTTTCATTCATCCAGTCGAAGTACAAGATCAATAATTAGTTGAATCAAGAAACTGGAAAACAAACTCACTGTTGCGACGTTTCGCCAGTTATCAATTAGCTTCTTTGGGCGAATGATGCTATTTAAGGGCCATTCCATCATCGGGAGCATCATTCGCCCGAAGGAGCCAATTGATAATTGGCGAAACGTCGCAACAGTGAGTTTGTTTTCCAGTTTCTTGATTCAACTAATTATTGATCTAATTCATGTTTAGTAGAAGAACATATCAGCAACACGTTACTGTTTATAGGTATAAATCATTAAACATTGCATCACATGTTTTCCTTGTCTTTCAGAACGACTTTATGAGAATAAAATCCTGAACTGAGGACGCTGGACAAAGGGAAAAGATGACAAAAGTGTGACGCACTTTGTAATCTCAGACATTGTAGGAAAAAGTACGACCTAGTCCATATTCTAACTAGGTGCTTCAATACACTTTGTAGTACATACATCATAATCCAGAGCAGGCTCCTCTCTCACCCGTCCCAACACCTACCTCGTCTTCAGTAGATGTAAAGTGACTTGAAAGGAAACACAAGTCCAAATCTTAAAGGACACCTCCGGATGATTTTCAGATCTTTACATTTGAACAACTATAAATTACTTATAGTGAGGACAGAGTTTCAGAATTTATGATAACTGGGATGAAGAATAAGAATATTCTCAAAATTTAGAACAAATTGCAATGAACAAAGATGATGACATAGTAGAGTCACCATAAAAATGCATGAGTTAGGGCTCAAGGAAGTAGAACAAAAGAAGAAAGCATGCATAGATTATACGCAGCTGAATCGCAAGCAAGTGGTATTGTAATGGAATTAGACTGCTACATTTCTGAAATATGTGAGCCTCCTATGTCATCATGCTTGTTCAGTGTAATTTGTTTAATGTCTTTTAAAGTATTGTTTCTCTGCTCAAGAACCACAATAAATTCCAAAAATCTATACATGGAGTTGTCGATTATGTACTACATGATGTGAAATCATGAAAATTGTCTGGAATGCCCCTTTAAGGGAAACTTACCAGTGAATCGTTATCCATCTGCTTTATGTCTAATACCATCAGTGTTTCCATTTTATGAGGGACCGACCTAACATAGCGAAGTCCAAAATCAAAGTGTGATATAGCTTGCACAAATTCAAAGACGTATAGTTCATAACCTCTTTTCACAACTTTTGAAAAGGTATACTATATATCCAAATAATCATCCCGTTTTTAATGGCATCAAATGCTGCCATCTTCCAGTTGCGTTCAGAATATATCTGTTTATACGGGTGTAATCTCACCAGTATTTTCATCCGAATTATGAGGGACCAACCTACCATAGCAAAGACTGAAATCAAAGTGTTATATATATTATAGTTTGTACAATTTTAAAGACGTAGTTAATAATCTATTAACACCACTTTTGAATAAGGTACTTTATATACCCCAATAATCGTCCCATTCTTATTGACATCTAAAGTCACCTTCCATTTCCGTTCAGAATACGTCTCCGGCAAGAAGTGCTTTTCTGGTTTGACCTTGATGTGAATATTCTGGCATGGCCTTCTAGTCGGCTGTCATTTCTTGCTTCAATAAAACCACTCATGTTCCAGAGCCCCACCATCAATAAGTCCCCTTCCTTTAGCACAACTGAATTTATTTCAACTGTACTTTTTCTCTGCAAGTATCAAATAATATTCATTGTCTTATGTTTTTGGAACCTAGGTGTCTATATAAGTTTGATTTAAAGGACAAGTTCACCTTCATAAACATAAGGATTGAGAGAATGTAGCAATATTAGTAGAACACATCATTGAATGTTTGAGGAAAATCGGACAATCCGTTCAAAAGTTATGAATTTTTGAAGTTTTTGTGCAGTAACCACTGGATGAGAAGACTATTGCAGTGTGTGAATAACTTAGATGTCACATGCGTACAACAATATAAGGAAAATATAAAGAGAATTTCACAAAATTTCATCTTTTGAAAAAAGTACACATTCCCCAGACTCGTTACCGACAAATGTTATGGGTAATATTATTCCCCCTGCCTTTAGAAAGTGGCAAGTCAAGTGCTCTTTTATTATGCGAAAAAAGTGAAAATATGTTGAATTTTCTTTACATTTTCTTTATACTGTTGTACGCATATGACTCACAAGCTGTAGTAGTCTCCTCATCCAGCGGTTCCAACACAAAAATTTTAAAAATTCATAACTTTTGCATCGATTGTCCAATTTTCCTCAAACTTTCACTGATGTGTTCTACTAATATTGTTGCATTCTCTCAATCCTTATGTTTATGAAGGTGAACTTGTCCTTTAAGCATCTGTACAATTTCCGTAGAAAGAAATTATTTCTATAATATTTTGTTTTGCTTTCGTTATTGTCCTCGACTATGCAAATGCTTATCATTTGAATATATCTAATGGCGTGGATTGGAACAAAAAAAAAATGAAATTAATAAACTTATCCCTCTGACAGCGTAATGTAGAATGTGAAATTAAACTATCAAACGTGTTTGCAATTTTTGTTATAATTCGCAATATACCAATAATAGTGGTAATCGTATAGTAGTAGTAGTAGTAGTAGTAGTAGTAGCAGAAGACGAAGAAATAGAAGAAGAAACAGTAGTTTTAAGAATACAATATTTCAGCATGTTCAGTCATAATGTTATTATAGAGTCGATTTCTTTGTCCGAAATACACTACTATACGCACATGCATGCAATAATTATGGAGTTTTCGTATATTTGGTTTCCGCCTGGTTTCATCCATTTCGTTTTGTTGTACTCAGTAGTTGCTCAGAAGATGTCTCTAGCTACGTACACTGGTAATGTATAGCTGTAATTTTTCTACCGCTGGCGGCGCATGGCACGGGAGTCATCTAGGTCTTTACCAGGCCAAGGAGGAATGTGACATGATTACAGGGATGGTGCAGAATTGGTGGAGATGAGAATTGGGCTTTTAACTGTTTGCGAGATACCAAGAAAACACCTATGAAATAGTACAGAGTATACCATTTTAAGAGGAATTCAAAGTTTATTTGATGAAAATCGGGTTTGGAATGACTGAAACATCTAAAAACAAAGTAAAACATAGCAATCGTAATAAAATGTTGGTCCCACACTTTATTAGAATCGCTCTGTTTTGGATATCTCAGCCATTTAAAACCAATTTTCGTCAAATAAATGTTGAAGTCCTCGTGGAATTAGATGCTCTTTCATATATCATAAGAGGTTTCTCATTAGCTCACAAAAAAAAAAGTTAGCAACCTGAAATTAGATCTCAACCAAAACTATACCATCCCTTTAAGTCGATCTGCAGAGTGCTGTATGCAAATGATAAATTGAATCGTGCAGGACTTGTTGTGTGAGCATTCAAGATCCGTTCTATGCAATCGCATACTGTTGTAAAGTTATATTCGTCCTCATTTTGTTTTTGAGGGTCTTGATTTTACTAGCACAAGGAATGTTACAATATCAACTAAAACGAATTTGCCACTCTAATATAATAATACATTACTAAAATGAATACTGGTAATGCTTTAGAGTTTGTTTGCTTGTTTGTTTGTTTGTTTGTGTGCATATTATGTGTGTGTGTTTAGAATTTGTGTGTTGACTGTAGCATGAGGGTTTCAATACTTTATAAATCAATGACGTGTTTCATAAAAAGTTATAATTGATCTTACGCATGATATAATTTAGCGTGACTGTTTCACTCCGTATGGAAAAAGAAGAAAACAAAACAAATAAAAAAAAAACACCCTCGATTGCAGGGTTCAACCTGTGATCTGAAAATGAAAAAAAAAAAGATTCAACTCACAAACTTTTTGTGAGTAGTGACCCCGCCATAGTGAAGTAGTTCAGCAGAGAGTAATATTCAAAGTTACACTATCACATTCTCTCGCAGAACTGTTTTACATACTACTTGTTTGTGCGTATGCGTTAGGTAAACACGTGTTATGAAATGGTTGTCTCTGCGTGTGTATCTGTGTGTTTTTATGTATATGTGGATATGCCGCTAAAATTGCGGATTGTCGTCACTATGGTAATATGTGTGACTATGCTCTGAATTTCCCTTTAGAGGGATGGTATAGTGTTGGTTAAGATAGGGGATTCAAATTTTAACTTCTTTGCGAGATAATTAGAAACCACTTATATGATTTTAAAGAACATAGGATTTTTAGAAGAATTCAAAGTTTATTTCAAGAAAATTGGTTTTGAAATGACAGAAATATTCAAAAAGAAAGTAAAAGAAAGTGGAGGGACTCACCTTTTATTAGGACCTCTTTTTGATATTTTTTTGATATCTCAGCCATTTCAAAACCAATTTTTCTCAAATAAACATTGGATTCTTCTCAGAATTGCGGGCTCTTTAATATTTCCTCGGAGTTTTCTCATTATCTTACAAAAAAGTTGGAAACTTGAAGCCCCGTCTCAACCAAACCTATTCCATCCATTTGATATAAGTATGATTGGGCAGAGCGTGGCAATGATAATTCATGAGTGTTAGTACCTCCATGGTTGAATGTCGGTGCTTGCATAAATCTGGAAATGTTTTTCCGGGTACCTGATTATCAAAATGCATTAACTAACGTCGTAGAATTTATGTTGTAGAAGTTGTACAAGTGTGTATGTGTGTGTGTGTGTGTGTGTGTGTGTGTGTGTGTGTGTGTGTGTGTGTTTGTGTGTGGCTGCCATCCCATTCTTTCCAATTTCTTTTATTGTGTGCCTCTTTTCACATGCTACGCATCTTTAGAAATAAACTAAAAACTGAGACAGATACAACATTCCCATTTTCAAGAGAGTAATGTCCTCATTGTTTGTAGGAGAAACGAACATATCCCATCAATTACCTCGAAAAGTATTTGTCTGTTGATCATAAATGACTGACATAGTATGACAGATTTTTCACTATACTAAACGTCATGCGCAGTAGAGAGCAGACTGCATGCACTGTGTCAAATGCGGAAGTAAACCACAACTGGTCTAAAATTTAAACGGGTTGATATGAGTGAAATGTGTTTTGAAACTTAGTAGGGAGAGGAATGGGTATCATTGGTGTGGTGTCAAATTATGGTTCTTTGGCTATCTTACAAACGCATCTCTTGGCAAAGTCAATAAGAACTGTTTCCTGCGTTTTGTTAGGTAATACGAAAGAACAACAATCCAATGCGTGATATTACGATATTACGGAAATCTTTGGCTGTATGTGTTAAGTGATATCCAATCATGACTTAGTGTTCCGATCCAAAGAGGAAGTTAGATTGATTTATTCATTTTATATGGACGCGATGAATGTACAAACACTAAGCGGTGAAAATTAAGCAAATTGCACGATTTTTCTTGTCAATTTGAGACAATATAATAAATATTGCATTGACTTTTCCCTAGCTGCTGTTCCTGTCTTCGTAAGACGGAAACAAAACATAGAAGTCTCAGTCATACCATGGCAAAATGTGACAAAAAGCACACATACTTGATTTTAACTTGTCTGTCTTTAAGCTAAATGAAAAAGACACACATTCACGGCCCCAAACTCACTAAATTCAGAACTTCTTTTAAATTGAATGCAGTTAGGAAACTTGGTTGCTTATTCACGAATTTGAATGACCAACGAGATTCCGTCGCCAGCTTGAGATGAATTTGAATGCTCATTGCTGAAATGTGTGCTCCTCTCTTAAATTTGAATGCTCCGATAATGAATTTGAATGCTCCGATGGTGAATTTGAATGCTTCGATAGTGAATCCAAATGACCAGATTTTGAAATTGATTCCTAATTCAGTTCTGCGAGCATGGAATGCGTGAAATAAGCCAGTTCGGGGTTCCAGTTTGAGCATGAGCAGAAAAAAGGTCATTTGTACCAAGAGACAGGTTGGTTTTTAATTTGACCGAGATAAGCATTTGTAGTGTTATGATTATTCATGTAATCCATATAAATGGTGCCTGCCAGTACATCCACCTGACAGCAAACCTGGTATTTGGCAATGTTAACAGAAAAAAAGATTGTTAATGTATTCAAAACAGCACAATGAAATGGATGCTTCCCAAAGTGTTGAATGACAACCATTCTGGTCACTTCATCTACACAGGTTCATTCTTTGTTAGAATACAAGTTCCATAAATTGCTATGTTGGGCAAGCTGCTGCATTATGTCGCTTTGATTTGAGTGAAGTGCCTAACCAACTGAGAAAAATGAAAGGTCATTTGTACCCATGTGCACATGAGCTATCTCCGAACTGGCTTATTGAATGCTCGGAATAAGAACTTGAATGACAAATTATGATATTGACTGGGAAAACCTATACTAGCAGAGTCATAAAAAACATTTTGCTCTAGAATTAAACATAAAAACTAATGAGAGAAAATCCTAGACAACATACTGACATAGTAATGAAGTAAATTTCCTGTTTTGTTTAGGATTTACGTACAAATTAATGATGAACTTCTGATGGCCAATAAAAAAAGAATTAACAAAACATCTCAGACATTTCGGTGGTGTGCTGATAGGAGTTACTTTATACCAATTTAAGCTTTATGTATAAAAGCGGTATATTTTACATTCTTATAGAGAAATGATTGATCTTATAAGAAACAGCAGGAATATGTGTCCTTTTGATATTAAGTTTGTATCATATAGTTGATATTCAGATTTGAAGTTTTTCCTTACAAAACAAAATAGATTTATCATTGACACAACTCTGCAGTAGTCTAGGAAATTGATGTTATGGTGGTGTGTGTAAATTTGTCCATCGAAATATACGAAGGACGGGAGGTATAAAGAAGAAATAAATCATAATGTCGATAATGTGTTTCTCCAGTAACTTTTTGAGGCAGTGTTGCGAAGTATCACAGAGTACTTCGTCAGGTGTACCGGTACTTTATGGACTTTCTCACATGGCTACACTAAATGAGGGTCTAAAATTGGTCAGCTCTCATCAGAAATATCCACACGTCAATATATTTACACGCCACCTATCAGGATGTTTTGCTTTGTGTGTTTGTTCATTTGTTTGTTTATTTTTTCATTTCCTATACTATGTATAAAATGCTATATTTTGTAATTGTATGGTTGTTAAATTACACGGACTCACAGAAGAACAGCCATTGGCAGAAGCGAGTGACCAGTGGTGACATAATAAACTCACACTAAACTCAACAACCTGAATCTCTAATGGTCATCTATTATTATGCTGACAGTGTAACAAGAAATCATACACGTCGTGTTGAATTTTGAAACCAGGATGTATCGTATTGATGACACATGTATGACATCAGGTTAGTCGTTGTTACGAGCACACAGGAAACGGGGGTTCATATATCAAACTGATATACTTTACAATTACCGATTTACATCAATATCAATGTGTCATGGCGCAACTAAATAAAGTAGTTCCACACACAATTATTCACATAGAAAGCCAGAACAACTACATTCATACTGAAAAAGACAATAACAGTTTACACATATTCAAATCTGATATGTTACCCCGTGTGTAATGTTCATTGGGCAAATGCTTTGAGCTGTTATATAAGTACTTAACAATAACTGCAAACGCGGATCAATCTTATGTAGGAATTGTGTGCGATGGTCGAGTGGTCTACATGCACGCAAGAATAAAAGACCGCCAGTGAAAGCGGACATCAGGCGGTCGAGCTTGCCAACATTTTAACGCCGCATTGCAGCGTGAATTGTTCGTTCTCATTAAATTTGTATCCATTGATTCGACATTTTCAGGTTACGGTAAGCTTTCCATCACCATCCCCTATATCGGTAAGATATGAACATCAAAAAGCATTCAACTTATATAATCTTATTAAATTTAACGAGAGCTAAATTCTGCAACCATTCCGTTAAGTTTTATACACAGTCAGCGTTTGCTGGTTTACATGATTTATATGTAACGTCTCTTTTTAAGCACTAACAACAAACTGTATTCTTTTTTAATGTGCCCATACAAAATAGCAATAACAATGTAAATCATTTTCGCTCTTTCAGTTTTCTATCTTTCGTTTTCTATCTTCTATCTTCATCAGCAGGATTCATCAGCGTTTGAGAATGATGGCTGATAGACGAAGATTATTCCTACTTGGAATATTTTCCATCGCCATCCGCTTTATTGGTAAGATATGAACATCAAAACAGCTTCAACTTTGATAAAACATAATCTAGATTTCACAGGAAACTTAGTTTGGGGCTTATAGTTCAATTTCTTATTCAGTTATCTGGTGTGATTTTTGGTAAAATATTCATTTTCTCTTTTTATCTTTTTTTAGTGCGTTTGTAAGTCAGACTCAAAGAAAATAAGATATTGTATTCAAGAAGAAAACATGACAAGTAAATTTCAATAGCAGTCCATGCGCAAAAAAGGCATATGTCTGAAAAGTGGTCTTTTTTTATCAAGACTATTACATCTATTCCCTGTAGAAGGAACTGGAGAAATGCATTTCAGGCAAGGTGATTTCTATCTTAATTCCATCAAGCCGCATTATTCTCTTTTGCTTTCTTCTGTTATCATCTTATTCATAGGTGGAACCAGCGTGACTCTGGAAGTACCAAGCCCTCTGACACCAAACCAGGAAGTTACGGCTGTCTGTGCAGCCGATAAAGTCTTCGGATCAGCACGCGTGTTCTGGTACTTAAATGGCGTACAGATTACCGATGGCGTGCAAACAACCAGTACAGTGGATAGTCTGATCCAGTATAATAGAGAGTCTGAAAGAAAATTTGGACATGAGTTATTGATAATTGAAAGTGTTAAATTGTATTGCTTACGAGAAGCATATCTGAAATTCATAAAATTGTTACCACGATTTTTGTCGTTTTCATGGTATTCTTGAAAAACTGATCGGATTTTGGTACCAATTTCTGCCATCCTTCGCGCCTTCCTCTCCATGGAACGTTGCCCAGAATGTCGCGTCGTCCTTCAAACCCGTGACGTCAGATGACGAGTGGGATTCCCTTTTCAGAGTCATCCAAGCTAACTGAAATAAACCAGAGTATGTTCACATTGGAGAAGTTGAACGGAATGTGGTCATGAGAAGGAGAAATCCATGACATGGATTAACCTAATGAGTGAATGTGTATATTTTGGACGAAACTATTTATCAAATTCCATAACTTTCTTTTTTCTTCTGGTATTAGCTAAGATAC
The DNA here is from genome assembly GCF_040938485.1 of Diadema antillarum. Taxonomy (NCBI): domain Eukaryota; kingdom Metazoa; phylum Echinodermata; class Echinoidea; order Diadematoida; family Diadematidae; genus Diadema; species Diadema antillarum. Next base: position 1,493,204 of record NW_027270983.1, read on the forward strand.
GGATATCATTGCGATCATTAACTTCAAGTGAAAATTGACATTTTCCTTTATTATCTCACTGCCCATAATATACTAAGTGCTAATAACTTATCTATTAGTGTTAATATGTAATTGATGTCAGTAGTTTCACAACTTTTATCAAGATTTTACAATTTCTTTGTAGTTTTGCATTCATTATTGTGGGCAATCTTTACCTGTGTAGTTCCTCCTAAATCTGTTCACGACTTTCGATGAAAATAAAGAATACTCTTCCCCTCTACACATCAACAAGCACCCACATACACACACTCAAATACTTACAAACACAAACACTCATAAAAAAATAATCGAGAATTAAGGTGCTCGTAATCTACTGCTAAAGAAAAAGAAAGGATAATTTAGTTGTTGACTCTCCGTTGTATTTTGAAAAATATCATAATCTTGTGGGTTCGTTTAATAACAATAAGATACATAAGAAAATCTCGAAGAAGGAAATTCCGTGGCATACCAAACAGATTCATATCCGTACCAGTTAGAACGTAATAATAAGAACGATTGATATGTTGCTTGGGATATTAGCGACTTTTTACCTGAGAGTAAAAATCAAACTTGCGCAATTTTTGACTTTTGATAAAGACAGTCTCGCTTTATCAAACACGGCATATTGTCTTCTACACTGAGATGGCATTGCTGGTAAGATGTCAGCAATAACAATGAGCCAATGCGTAGTGCGCATGAGCAGAAAAGGGCCAACACATTGCCATAACTGACATGTTGGTTTTTAGATTTACTGAGAGAGGTAACCTTGCTGTATACTGACTATTCATGTAGTCCTTATAAATAATGTTTGCCCATACACCCACATGATATGAACAAAGTGTTCAATAAAGCCTATAAAGTGTTTGACAATAATAATGTTAAATCAATAAAATGGATGATTCCCCAAGTATTAGTTGACGGGAACTTTCTAGTCACTTCGCCTCCGCCATTCTATTCTTTGTTTGAATATGAATTCCATAAATAAGTTACGTGAGACAAGTTAATGTACTCTTTCGCTTTCAAACGGGACTAACTAAGTGATATAAAAGGTTATTTTCCAAATGGAACATGAGGTAATTCAGAAATGGCTTATTAATATACTGTTGGGGATATAGCAAAATAACGAGGGAAGGAAAATATAACCTGCACAGGCATGACTATATGTACATGATGAAACAATTTACATTCCTGGGAAAATTAGAATCAAATTGCTATAAAATCAAGAATGCCAATTTGTTACGTTGTATATGACTGTAATAAGCCCTTTAAAAGTATTGAAAAGTTAAACTTTCTTGCTTGGTATGAGGGTATTACATCAAGGATAAAAGAGTAAAAGGGATGCAAAACATTGGACATGATGAACACGAAAATCCGTTTGTATATTTCTGCAGGTGGAGCCAAACGAAATTCATTCAATAAATGAAAACTTCTTCCCTCAGTTCCATTCACAGATAACATGAACTGGGATACCCAAACCAAAGGAGATGATTCATCATTATGGAATATCCGCTCCTCATCCGAATCAAAACACAGAGTCATCGATACGTAATTTTGTGCGACGGAAGTGACCTTTCACACAGATACATCACCACACTCGTTCAAATCGAATTTTCGATACCTAGATAGAGTGATACTGTCAGAAAAATACATAGAATATTTCGGTAATATCCCTGAGAAGATAATGTGTGAATATCGAAACAGTGGTTCACTTCTTTGAACCAGAAATACGAAAATACCAAGCACGCTCCCTCCATCTGATATAACGCATCGGAGGCAGAAATTTACCACTCCCTTATCGGACTCTCTAAGGATATTATAGAGAGGACGACGTCAATTTGAAAATATGAATAAGATCAACTAATATTTGTAGAACAAATCCTGTTTACAACCAACCTTACATACATCATAATGTCACCTGACAAGGAAACCTCAGAGTACTTAAAATACAATCATTTCCGGTACATTTAGGGACTGATTTTTCTTCCTCCCATTTTGTGTTGTGTCTATGTGTCAATTGTTACACTGGTTAGTTCTTAGCAAAATACGCTTCTCTGGCGACACGAGATATGTCTCATTTTGCAGTCTTATCTTCTAAACACGAGCTTCATACATTTGGAAGCATGTCACTGCGTATAGTGTTCAATACATCCAATAAGAGACATTACCACTGATTGTTACACTTCATATCAAACACACTGAAAATAACTTTCTCTTCATTAATTCGATAATTTCTGATAACGGTACGAAAGGCGACGGAAATGAACTTTGGCCCCATGCGAGTGGAAGGAGCTGTAATCTGTCCCCCATTTTTACATCAAGCATGCATTTTTTCCCAGAGTGCTCAATAAGCATGATATAAGTACAAAGACTACTACTGACGATTTGAAATTTTGATATCACGGATAATTACCGTGAAATCTTCAGATTTTACGAGACATGCGACTACGGTTTCATCGGGAGTTAAAAGACTGAACAGCTTCAAGTAACATCAACCTCTCTAGTGGTATACCTAGGATGAAACGAAGGAATTTTTGTCTATGCCATAATCACCCTGCAACCATCATCGCGTATTTAACGTGACATTGATAAACCAGAACAATCATAACCGTCAGGACAGGAAGCTTTTGTAAGCAATGAACTGGACTTGATTACCGTTAAGAGCTCAGAGTTTTTCGTCATGCTCTAACGTTCCCGGATGCTGTCCGTAAGTTACATACCAATATCGGGTGTGTTTTCTTTAGTGTAGAAGAGCAAAGAAGACATTAACTGCTCAGTAAGTTCAACGACTGGACGCGAATTAGTGAAAGTGTCCCTATGGAGAGTGCTTAATGTAAAAAATACTTTATTCGAAGCTGAAAACGACGAAGTATCCTGCAGTTTTGTCTCTTCACCCCGCTAAAGCCTCATTCTGTACATCAAAGTTGATAATTTAGTAATATTAGGCAAGTTCTGCGACCATCTTTAATAATACCTCTATCAGTTTGTAAAAACAAAAATAAAAAGTACAGTTCTGTGATATACAGTGGCATCAGATCAAATACCGACGTGTTTGAGTTAATAATAAGTCATAATAATCTGTTGTGAAAAGCGTGTCGATCGAGGACAATACACACCACGTATCCTACACGCAGCCACAGGAAGATAATGTTCTTTTATCAGCATACTCTCTAATGGTACCTAGCGACACCGGTAAATCTTTTCATTTTAGAATTTTAGGTTTTGAAAAGGTGAGGCAGAAAGATGCCAATACCTATTTTGTGATTATTACCTGTCTATTCGGATATGAATTGATGTGAGTTATGTAAAGGAATAAATCTATTCAAAATAAGGACGTTTTTTCTGCCCTAAGATCCCATATGTTTGCGTGTGAGTTATGTCTCAACTCAAAATACTAATTCCTGTTCATTATGTGGCATTGACAGCCATGACTGAGTATTACGGGTCATTTCTGTAGTAAAAAGCAACATTGCTGCTGAGTTTCGGTCGTATTACTGAGATTTTGTGAGAGCAATTTGACAGACACCATAAATCATTTCAGTCAAAGAGATTAACTTTTTATTATTCCAAGTGGTAATAATTAAAGAATGCTGTAGATCACTACGTTTCAGACACGGTTTTTCTAAGGCATTAAACCTGTGGGAGCACAATGTATTGTAAAATTTTGAACTGTTGACTTCTTTGTTTATCATTTTTGTTTGTTTGTTAGTTTTTTCTCTATGAACGACGGAAACGAAAATATTTCCTGAAATGTGTTTCTATGAACAATTGTCCTTCATTTGATATAGAACTAAGGTGCAAAACGAAAGCAAGGTTATAATATGAGATGTCATTGTCTAGAAGATAAGTCTGAAGCTTGATGAATGGTTTCTGGAACATATTGCCATAATATTTTGAGAAAAAGGAATAAAAGAGCAACGAATGAGAAACACTGACTTTGCACAAGGCCACAGTCGCTCAGCGGCAAGCTTAGTATTATTACAATTTCCGAGGAAGTCACTGCTCGCGGCCGTGTGACGGTAGAACTGGTGAGTACAGCGAAAAATACGGATTCATTCCATAGAACCAGACAAACACACAAGCGAATGAGTAGGTCGCTGATCTTTATGTGTTCTTCAGTACATGGAAGTTCTTATCCTGTATTTGCATGTCTGTTGATACATCTATTCCACCTGTAAGCGCTACAGAGCATGAGGTAAGTAACAAAAATTGCTAAGTGTGACCGAGTTTTAGTAACTTTTTAAGGCGCGAGCTACTGGCAAAATGCTCTGCTTTGCAGTGATATTTTGCATTAAATTTAGTAAACAAAAATAATCAATTAGAAATCAGATTTTCCCCATCGGTATGACCATTTGAAAGCAAATCAAGTGTGTTCATTAATTGAAAAACAAATTCATATACCTAATATGACTACAAAGCCCGTGATATTGACATGTTATAATATATTCCCTATTTGTCAGGACAAGGACATGCTCTTGTGAAATGGAAATCATGAAGTTCAGTTTAATGTAGCTATTCTAGCACGGCATCTGCTTCAGCCTCAGGCTGTATTCCATACATAGGGTGTGTGAAGCTACTCGTTAATCTATTCCGATAATTTCGTAGACCTGGGACTACATTAATTTTAACGGCAAGTTTACTTCTCATAACATCTATTTGCTTTTAAGGACTGATTATTTTCAAACCATGAATCGTGTGGAACTAGCAAAATTATCCTAGTTTCATTGCAACTTGTTTACTTTGGATGTATCGGAAATAATTTCACCATGTCCAATGAAAAAAAAAACACGAAAACGTTACGCTTTTGTGACAATCTTGTTAATAAACCATCCAATTCATCGCATGAAATTCAGTGTTTGTTAGTTACACTTTGCATCATAGCGATGTAAAATATCGCTTGTTGCGTTAGATACCAATGTATATGTGGTCTTATTATACTAATGTTAGCAAAAAGTCTTAGATTTTTCTTTTCCGCATATTGAATGATTCAGATTTGAGATATATGTGACCCCAGGCGCCAGACATGAAATTTTAGCAAAGGACATATTCTAAAAGAGCAGACTTTAAGCTTTAAAATGATGTATAACTTAAATCAAATGGACTCTCCTAACCTATCTAAATATTGGAAAGAAAGCACACACTCAGGAAAAGTGTGAACTGAGAAAAGAGGCCCTGAAGTACAGAATCTATTCAAGCGCTAAATATGTACCAAGCTGTGCTGGCTGGGCAATGATTTGGACAAAAAACAGAATGTAAACCACCGGAGTAACAACAATGAAGGGATTATCAGATTAAAGTGAAATTAACACATTCTGTCCATAATTAATACATACTTTCAAAGCGGTAGCATCATCCTTTCAAAAGTTATCAGAGTTGAAAGTGAAGCGTGTATACAAGCTTTTTTAAGAAATGAAAAGGGGACTCTAAAAACACACCTAATCACACTATTCTACCAAAAAATGTTCGAGATAAACTGCTAAAAACCACACTTTCCTATCCATTTGATGATCCCAAATTTTAGCATAATGTAAAAGAAGACTTGCTCTTTCAGAAAATATGAAAAAGTCAAGATCGGCTAGGTTGACCCATTTCACCTATTTTCAGTCCTCACACAAATTGAGTGTGTGCGACTTTTTGTTCGTTTTGTGATGCACGGTCACATATAGTTTCCGCATTCATATGAGATTATGCTTTTTGTATTAACAGTACATTTTCAACAGGAAATATAGCACAATATTTGTTTTTCCAAACCATGCATTTCATGTCTGACAGCGTTTCGAATAATCTGTTTTCTTGGCCCAGCCGTAAATTTTTGGTGCTACCTCACTATGATTGATATGATATGATTTGACTTGAAATTATCAGTTGCATTGGAATCTGAATTTTCGACTTGGTATTCACTCATGCTCTGTAAAATTGTATTTTTCTTTCTTTCAGTGAGACTTGTAGGAGGGGCAGACGAACATGAAGGCCGAGTGGAGATACTTTGTGACGGGGTCTGGGGCACGGCGTGTGACTGGAATTGGGGTACTGAGGAGGGGAACGCGGTGTGTAGACAGCTTGGCTACTCATCGGTCGCATCGGTCCATCCCAATGCCCACTTCGGACAAGGCTCTGGTCCAATTTGGTTAGACCATGAAACTTACTGCCCAACATCGGATAAAAATTCGCTCCTAGAGTGCTACAGATGGCCGTGGGGATGCTACGTATCGGCCCATACCTCCAGCTGTGGGCACGATGATGATGTGGGCGTACGATGTGCAGGAGAACGTGAGTTTATCTAAGTGTCGATTTAACACGGTCTTTTGCTTCGAGAGCAGTCAATAGTGCCACTTTCTTCGTTGGTGACTTGCCAGTTGGATCTTTCTGTACGTGACAGCATCATGAACCTGCCATCATCCCAAACATTACTCTGATAACAATTTCAAATAGAGATTGCTCGACATTAGCGGTGGCCCAGTGGCCTCTAAAAATTGATTTTGGGCCACCAAATTCCCCAAAAGCTTATCTTTTTGTGGCCTGATCGGGCAACTTAGTTTCAAAGTGGATTGTTTCGTTTCTTTTGGGCTACCAAATTCCAAATTAAGAAGATTTCAGTTGCCCGAACGGGCCACCAGAGAAAACAATGGTTAGTGTCCTGCCTTATTGTACATCAGCGCATTTTCCTATATCGATATTCTGGTTACCACAAAAATTATCGAAAATGTTATTGATTAATGGTATATTGATTTTTCATTTGGTGAAAACTATATTCCACCTGATTTGGGCTGCTGACATCATCATTAATTAGCACTAAGCTTATCAAGTTATTGAAATCACATTTTCGTAATGCGAGTAGTAATTACAATTTCTGGCAGGCCTATCATTAATATCCCCAGCATTATTTGCTTTGGACCGTCCATATCAGAGACATCAATCGTGGAAAGCTAACACAAAGGGAGTATTTCCAATTCCAATCCATATTGGGGGAGACGTACTCACACTTGAATTGTCTTGGTTGAAATCAACGTATTGTTTACTGATACTGACCGGAATATTAGATACTTTAAATCAACATGAACAGTACAGACGTTGACATGACTGCATTGTAAGATGCTATGCACTAATTCCATTGTGCCCACACCTATGCTTCAGTTCTTAAAAGTATTTCTATTCTTCCTGAAAGAGTGAAAAAGCGTGATTTACACTATAAGCATCAAGAAACTGAGTTCTGATTGCGGTATTCATACTATTTTTGTCCATGATGACAAATTTGATATCTGATAAACCAGGGCTTATATCAAAGTGATGAGACTCACAGAGATACAAGACGTAAGAATCACCACACGCCGTCTTTTTAATAATGTCACTGCTGTCTCTGCTTTAAGAGAATATGTCACGTGATAGTGGCCAATGTCTTCGCATGATGTTGGATGTAGATGCTGTACTGATGTACAAATGTATTGGCTACGTTGTTATCATTTTTTTAATCTACAGGAAATCTGAGTGCTGCAGCCGCAATATTCGCCAACGCAGACTTGAACGAAGGCCTGACTTACGGCGTTGATCGCTTCACTTATTACGACATGACGAGTAGATTGACATTCTCCCCAACGACAGCAAACCACGGCGATACACTTCAGTGTCATGTGTACGGTGTTGTGCGCTCTGCTACTCTGGAGGTTACAGGTGAATTTCTCATATTTGGTATCAATACAAACATTATCAATTACAACACAACATCAATACTTAATACACTTTATACAGTGCACTGGAGGCAGTTTTGGATGATTTTTCCTTTTTTTAGGGAAATTGGAATGAATAAATCGTGGTCGATCTCTGTCACATCTTGTTCCTCGTGTGCGTCTTTACTGTGTACTAAAGCCTGTTATATGGATGTAGATAGCGCTCACCGGCAATGACAAAATAAAAGGGCAGTGAATGGAGTCGTGACAGATAACACGATATAATGACATTCGCATTTTCAAACAGGAAAACGAGAAATGTACTGAAGCAACACAATGAAAAAAAAAATATTTGATTGTTACCTGCGAAGAGCGCAACGAAAACTGAAAATGGACGCACAAATTTCCTATTTTTCGAAGAAGCCAAAGCATTCTGGACGTGACAAAATGTGCATTTCATACCATTCTATTTAACAAGTTATGTATCTAATGTATGTAATTTAGAGTCAAATTCTCCGTTTTCATGTGATGTTCTCAACTAAAGTTTACCTACACGTGTATGTCTTTCATGTTATTGCTAAATAGCATTTGAAAAAAAAGACATTTGCACGGATGATGATCGAAGACTCAATACGAGCCTTACAATGAATTATAATTGATTGGCAATGTGCTTGAATTGTTTTCTATTTGTTTATTTATCGTCATAGACTTCCCTATCAACGCCTCTTTTTTTTTCTTCTCATGTGCCGTTAAATCGAAATTAACTAATAAACGAATAACGTGTCGATTACATTTGAATTGACTAAACAGGTGGTGTCGATGTACCCCGGTCCATCACTCCATGTATCACTCCAAGTCCCGGTACCCCTCCAGGAGAGAACATCTTATCCATCGATGCTGTAGAGATCAAAGGCGAAAATAATCTGGTTACTCTAGTCATCTCCTGTCAAGTGAACTTCACTGATCAGCCGTCCCCGTACCTCCACACCTACACCATCGGGACTGAGACTACAACTCTATCGTCATCAAGCTCCGGCTCAGCCATCCTCTCACCACGCCCCAACGCCTGCATCGAACTCACGTGCTCCGCGACGAACGGGATTGGAACGACCTCAACCACGCTAACACACTGTCCTCGAGGTAGGTAGTCTTTATACAATGTGCACTTTAACAGTGCGCCAATTCTGTCTTTGTTTTGTTTTTGTTTGTTATTTCTTGTTTTGTTTTCTAACTGCAGCCAAAGGCCACTATAGGTTACGTTAAACTATGTTGTAACAACTAAAAGGAACTCTTAGTTGCCTATAAATTTCCATACAATTTCCTCTGGTCTTGTCTTACAATATTTTCTGTGTTACAAAAAACTAAATAAAACGATATCAGATATTGATCATGCTCGCTCACACATCCATGCCTACAGGCTACACGTTTCTTTTCATTTTTGTCTTTATAAATCGAGTCATGTGATGAAACACCTTGTTTTTGTTGCATTGTACACTTTACTGCTAGGTATGATGAAAATCATGATTATCGGCTGGTATTTGCTCCATGTAACACATGCTTTCTGGATGTAACTGTCAGTCTCTTACAAACTGAGTGCAAAGTATGTAACAAATTTCCCTCTACCCTTTCTGTTCATCTGCAATAACTTTAAGACTTCAGGTACATCCATTTTAATTTCCGATTGGTGATCGGTTCCTGGTTTAGACAGTAATCAATACATTAACTGATCATATTTTATACAACAGATAAGCCACCAGAAAGAATCATCAATGTGGCGTTTGAGACTCAAGAAGCTGCTGAAACAAGTCTCATCATTACTTGCCACGTTGATCCAGCAGACCAACCCTTTCCACCAATCAACACGTACCTCATTGCAGTCGACGATAGCGTCATTTCCGATTCAGCTTCTCCTACGGTGACGATAGACGCTCAACCCAACACATGCATCGATGTTGTGTGTACTGGTATAAATGAATATGGAGAGACTGAAATGACCAAGACCTACTGTCCCCCACAGCTAAGTAAATACAAAACACATTTTTTCTTCTTACTTATATTGAACGAACAGTAAAGTAAGAAAACAATGCGCAATCTAGCCAGAAAGCTTGGCCGAAAATACTATACATTCTCAGTGCTTATCTGAAGGTTGTGGCTTCGTAATTTGTTACATTCGATTACATACAATACATCGGGCCACAGCGATATCCACGTACCACCTTCGTTCTGCATACCCACTACTGAGCAGGGAGGACGCTTCAGGAATAATACAGACTTTTATTAAGTTACATTTTCGAAATAAACAAACAAACTTATTATCCCATCAAGATGCCTCAGCCAGGCGATTTCCTTGACAGAGCTTTTCGATGTAAAGCAAGCGAATTGAGATGAATTTTGAGCCCTTAAAAGTAGGCCTACCATGTTATAGCTGTAAGGTGCCAACAGGAGGCCTAAACATCAAAACTGCTGATATAATCACTTTCCATATCGCTATTACATCACTGATGACAGTATGACAAGGAAAATTCTAAGCAGGTTTTTCCATGGTCAGTATTAAATATTTAAACATTTCCCTTTTTACTACCTTGTCTCGTTCAAGAAGCCAGTCCCGAACAACCTGGTAGCAACATCCTTAGGATCCAGACGACGGAAATCAGAGGTGAAGGAAACCTGGTAACTCTAATCATCACCTGTCATGTTGACCTCTCTGACCAGCCTTACCCACATCTCCACACATACACCATTACAGCTGATAACGACACCTTGTCCTCCTCCAGCTGTGCCTCAGCGATCCTGTCTCCACTCCCCGATGACTGCATCAATGTCACGTGTTCTGCGACCAACGGAATCGGAGACACGTTGTCATGGATGGAACATTGCCGGACAGAAATTCCTTCTGGTAAGTTAAAGTATCATGGCTTTTCCTTCTCGAAGCAAAACATACAGTGCGTAAACGGACCTAAAAGTGCTCCTATAAGTACCTGACAATCATCATTATTTTCATCGCACTTCTTTCAGATTTGTATGTATGATGGCGATCAGAAATCTCCTAGTCACTTCACGGGATACAGAAGAAGGTAATAATCTGTGAGCACTGAGACAAGAGAGGGCGCTAGAGAGTTTTATTGAAGGTTACAAACTTGTCACGTGATCCATGATCGTCACAGATCACCTTCTGCATCTGTATTATCGTCTGACGTTACTATACTTACAGCAAGTTTTATACCGTTAGGTTGGAACAGCACACTTAATTTGAACAGCACGACAGTATGATTGGGGGTTTTTTTTATGTCGTATTTCCTTCCATAATTATTCTGCGACCTTTTGACATAATATACAATGCTTTAGATGAGGTAGAAAAAGACTTAAATCGACAATTCAAAACAGATATGTGACAGTAAGGAATGCATCATTGCGCTCTTTGTCACAAATTATACTTAAACAGCGTTTAAGTTGTTAGCTAGTTCAGAAAAGAAAAGAAAAAGTCCGAGCTAAAAACCGCGCAGTACTGAGGGAATGCAGGGAAACTATAACACAACAAGAAGAAAACGCTACCGTTGTCCTTTGGTGCTTTATCGATAGGGGGTCCCATAGCTAGCCCTCATCGACGGGTCCTTCAACAATCGTCGACCACGTACGCTCTTCTCGTCGTCGTTTTCATCCTCTCCATCATCACCTGCTTCACTGTCCTCGTGAAGAGAAAAAATGTCTTTTGATTGAGGCGAGTATATTCATAGCGTGTTTTATTTACTGAATCCGTGCGCTTTGAAAAATTTATCAAGTAGAATTTTATAACATTTACAATTACTTACTACTTTCTAGGTTAAGTACTTGGCAAGAAATCCTGATACTCCTGGATAAACTTAACTTGAATCATTACCCAGATAGAATTATGAGAGATGCAGACGAGACGAAAGCGCTAATCGAAAGAAATGAGGATATTGACTTTCATCGGGGAAAAAAATACACTCGTTGGTTTGACATGCTGTGTTCCTCTATAGACATTTTAGAACACGCTTAGCTTCATCTATGTTGCTACTCTTACATTTCATCAATGACTTAAGATTTTATTGCATTAAAAGATAGATATACCATGTCCCCCCTTTTCATGATTTATTTTCTTGTCGCATTTTAGATGTATATTCAATGCCTTTATTGCGTTTCACTTTCCTACCGCAGAAGTGCCTCAAATGATATTCTTTAATTGACTGGTACGCACTGCCTTTCTGTAGAGAAATTTGATTTTGTTAAGAACACACAGTACTGCTTACCATATTTGTTTGTCTTCAGTTGATACCATATCCTGCATGTTTACATGTCTTTAGCAACAATTTTAAGATCCCTTTATGACATTTGCCTGCAGGTATGGAAAGCTGCGAGGGTCAAAATGAGGGGAAAGCCTTGGATGCACACCAACAATTTTCTCCGAATGAAGAATCATAATTTGTACACTTTGTATCTTAACTCACTCTGAAATCATTCACATGTTATCATTTCTTATCTGTAGTTTTGAAAATAGATTTATTGCCTATCAATAATCTCTATGTCATTGGAAGTGACCTGAAACGAGATGAAGAGCATGTCTTCAAAGCACAAGTAGTCAGTGGAATAATAATTGTGATGCAACTGTCGTTAATTTTATGTTCATTGTAGTATTGTCGATAAATTTTACCGTGTATTGATTTGATGTACAAAATTCCTGATAAGTCTGATATAAGATGTATGATTTCTCGCCTACTTACATTTATAATAACTGTTGATTACACTTTATATAGTGAGTGGTAATGTCTATAGCGTACTTTTGTGATAGTTCATTTTATGTTGCAACATTATCTGAGGCCATTTTCCCAGTCAAGCTTTGCTTATGAAGATGGTCCTCTGCTTGTCAAAATTATTAATTTCTCAAAACCTTGTTCAAAGTTTTTTCTCTGCTAGTGTACCTTCAACTTGACATCGCATTGTATTTTTACTTAATACGTTTTGACTAATTGAAACACAGTATAATGAATATTGATGGGTATAATTCATTTAATTATGCCGTCACTATGTTAATTTTAGTTTCATGTATTGGCGGTCGAAAACAGAAATAGAACTGATTAAGAAGCTACTTTACTTCATATGATTTAATTCTACGTCACATTACTTAGATGTGTATAATATAAAATAGAAGGCTCGATATTAACTTTTTCTTTTGGGGCCCATTGGGGCCATCAGAATAATTGAATTGCACTTTTTTTATGGCCCGAAAAATAAAGAAAAGCGTAACAAGTGAACTATTTTTATAAAACATTAAGATAATACAATAAATCATGATAATTGTTTGAATATTTACATGTTCGACAATGTGTGTCAAATGCCACGTACTGTGACTAACAAGTAAGAAAGTAACACATAAGAAAATTAAAATGACTATGAACCTTGATAATTATGCGAAAATTGGCAGGTATGTTAAAGGGGCTCACAAACATATACTTTGTTATTAAGTGGTTGCCCAACATCTATTTCTGGGAGCCCCGGTCCACAGGGCTACATAAAATGTTGAGCCTTGTATAACGTCTTTTCATTATGGAAACGAAGTAGAGCAATTATTTTCTAAGGACATCATTGGTGGTACTTTCGGTTTCCTTGAAGTATCTTACAATGTATGTAAAGCAATCAGTTGCGCTTCTGTTCTTTTTATAGTGTATTATGTTTTCATCCTCTCTCTCTTTTCCATAAATAAGATGTAATATTCTTTTGATTTTTTGCATAGCCCGCAGTGATCTCAGTGAATGATGGTCACGTCAAGAAATAAACTGCTGTTTCAACAGAGAAATCGAATGTATGTGTAGTTCTTATTCGGTGTTCGTGTTTATATCAACCCTCTCCGAAAAAAAAGATCAACATGAGTGTTAAAAATTGTGACGAACAAACTAAGATAGTTGTAACACCGACGTATTTATGTTGAAAGGTAAAAGTGAATCGTAACTCATGAATGATGACATTAGTGAGGTCATAATGATGACATTATATATAAACGTATATACATAATATATATGTATGTATATATACATATGTATATATTTGTATATAATAACAATAATAATAATAATAATAATAATAATAATAATAATAATATATATATATGTATATATATATATATGTATATATATATATATTGTAACGAAATTCGGTGGAACCGATTCGATTTAACTGTTCGATTAGTATTTGTTATGATCGATAGTGTCTATAACATAGAAAGGGGCACAATATCGAAACGGTGGACAGACGTTTCAAGGCGGTAGTGCATCATTATGAGTTTAAACATTTATTATCTAATATGTGGTTACTTGTTTGTCGTGGAGAAGTTTGGGTTATTTAATACCAACTCCGGTTTAGACCGATGATACATGCCGAATTATAGTAACCATGTACAAGAGATACTGTTAAAACGTATAACCATTGTACGAATTTTGTAACCACGCCAACATTGTAAATAATTTGAATGATCACTGCGGGTATTTCCCGAGTGAATTACGGCCGTGCGGGATTGCCTCCTTTATCCGCGATAGGAGGGGAGGCATATAAAGTGGCCGTTGTGTGACATAGTCCGCAACAAGTAGCCCGTGAATGATACATTTCCAATGTGTTGTTAATGTTTATTTCTGTATGTAATAAACTGTACATGTGTTCCTGAATTGCTGTCTTCACTGTGTCTCCTTGAGGGTTCTACCACAATACAACAGCTTGGAGAGTGGTGGCACGTGTTCCTGAGAAGACCAACAAGCAAGTCATTGGAATTCGGGTATAATGGTAATGTGACTTGTCGCATAGTCCGTACCCAATCCAAGTTCCAGTCGTCGTCATTGGAGTTCGGGTATAATGGTAATGTGACTTGTCGCATAGTCCGTGCCCAATCCAAGATCCAGTCGTCGCCTGAGGAAGTTGGTAACGGTGCGATACAGCACTTTACCCCGTGCCATCAACGATACCTGTGCCACCATATATTTGTGAAAGGTGTTCCACGTTAGCGTGACTGAGCTGGTAGCAAAAGTTGGTAGCTGAGTTGGTAACAGGTGTTCCACGTTAGCGTGACTGAGGTGGTAGCAAAAGTTGGTAGCAGAGTTGGTAACAAAACTTGGTAGCAGAACTTGGTAGCAAGAGTTGGTAGTAAAAGTTGGTAACAAAATAAGTGTACCAATTTAATATCCTCTACAAGTGACGCTTGGGAGTGACATACTTTAAGTGATGCTGAACTTGGTATGTGTGCCGCTTGTGTTGGTGAGCTGCTTCTGACACAACATAATACATGGTAGCGTACAGACTAGTAGTTTTAATAATTTAGAGGGATCGTTGTAAACTGCAACAAAACGAACCCCGCCTACTCGGCCATCCTGACACGGCTCGCGGAGACATTTGTACAAACAGTCAAATACACTCTCTTAATTCACGACGAGAAGGCGAGTTCGTCACACATGGTGTCAGGAGTGGGATCCCTATTTGTAACTTTTGTATGAATTAATGTAGTTAACTGTGTTTTCACTATGGCACGCGAAACGCCATTGTTGGAGTTGTCACTTTTGCTGGAGAGCAAGATCAGCGAAATCGACGACTTGATTGCTCAGGTGTCAGAGTCGGTTCGCAAACAAACTGGAGTAGCACCAACTTCGGTTTCGAACTCACGCTGCTCACCGATGACACTTGGAGGGCGCCTTAACCAGTCGTCACGACCAAGCTCACCAGTGGTCGTGACACCTCGTGACACCGTGTTTGGAGATGCGAATAGAGAGGTGGAGTTGTCAGCTCCGCCATCGGCAAAGCTACTACCTCAGCAGCATCAAACTCCAATGCAGCAGGCGCATTCATCTCGTACAAGTGACCAGCCTGTAACATTTGGAGGACAACCAGATGTAATGCCACACCAGTTTGGCCCGAACCAGCGACGTCGAACAGAGCTCTGGGACCAGAGACGTCACTATGATGTTCACGCCAACAGAACCAGCAAACCGGCTGTCATACCAGACAGATATGATGGCAAAGGACCTGTGCTGGATTATCTTTGCCATTTCGAAGCTTGCGCTGGAGTTAACCGCTGGACGGAAGTGGAAGCTCTTCAATATTTGGCTGCCAGCTTGAAAGGAGCTGCTGTCAAAGTACTAGCACAGCAGACGGGACGTCAGTTGACGTACCAAGAACTCGTGAACCGCCTGAAGCACCGCTTTGGACCTGTTTCGCATTCAGAGGTATTCCTGGCAGAGCTGCGCACCAGACGACGCAGACCGAAGGAAAGTTTGCAGGAGCTAGGACAGAGCATTCGCGAGCTTACATCCATGGCATATCCTGAATTCGAGGAAGCGGGCCAAGATAGATTGGCTCGAGGTCATTTTCTCGATGCAATAGTTGACCGGGATATCCGAATCGGCCTTTTCCGGGCTCAGCCTCGTACGCTCGACGAGGCAATCCAAGCTGCTCTCAACACAGAAGCATTCCTGCGGATGGAGAGCGACCGTTGGCAGTATAACCGTGTCTTGCTGTCACAGAAGGAAGATAACGTAGTGCCTGTGAAGGATGAAGACACTGCTGACAAATCCATGGGGGTGTCTGAAAATAGCACCACTCTCATGATTGAAGCAGTGAGCGATCTCATCATGAAGAGGGAGAAGGAGCAGCCAGTGCCAGTGCCGAGAAACGACTTGGCATTAAAGACTGAGACACTCCCTACAAGCGAACAGAAGGAGGACAGTCAGCCTTCAAACAAGGAGGACACATCCAAGGAGGGTACGAATCCTCCAGACGACGGGTGCACACCAGCCAGAGAGGCATCCGAA
Source organism: Diadema antillarum (assembly GCF_040938485.1). Classification (NCBI taxonomy): domain Eukaryota; kingdom Metazoa; phylum Echinodermata; class Echinoidea; order Diadematoida; family Diadematidae; genus Diadema; species Diadema antillarum. The sequence continues at coordinate 1,509,687 of NW_027270983.1, forward strand.
CCAGAGATATCTCAACCGCCACTACCTAGTTCTGCAGGTTCACTTCTGTCATCCACGTTCCAGAAAGGACTGTACGTGAAGTTGAACGTGAATGGGCAGGAGGTGATGTTTCTGGTAGACAGTGGTGCATCGCAGTCATATGTCTCAGAAGGAATGCACCTGCGAATGAGACCCGAGCGAAAGCCACCACTTGAGCCAGTGACAAGCATCGTTCGTCAAGCAGATGGCTCTCGACTGAAAACAAAGGGACGTGCTACCATGGAACTTCAGCTTGGCTCCTGCTTGTGCCATGTTGACTTGGTAGTAGCCGACATAAGAGCTGAGGGCATCCTTGGTCTGGATCTCTTGATTGGTCTGGAAACCACGCTCGACTTCCAGAACATGCAGCTGCATACTCCATGGGTATCTCTCCCATGTATAAACAATGAGAAACAGATATGTGCAGCAACGACAGCACCGACGTTGGTAAAAGGGACAGCGCCAGCCAACCTTACCAGCCTTGCTGAGGACGACACGGAGACCACGCCTCTCGACGAAGGTATATCTCAGAATCGTGTGCCGCCCCATCTGGATAACTTCTGTCAATGCAGTTTGACAGAAACTCCCCCAGAAAGCAACTCATCGGCATACCAGCTTCTGAGAGACGACTCAGAGGTGTTCTCTACAGGCCGAGCAAGGACACGTGTCAGCGTCAGCGCGACAGCACCAGTGGTGGCGGGAAAGCTACCTAGTGGACATCGCCGGTGTGACGACTCTTCCTCACCTGCACGCTATTCTCGGTCACCGGGAAGACCACCTGATTATCTACCCCGATCGAGGAACCGCTCTCCGTTGAGGCACGCCCGTTCCTCTCGTCATACATCGGATTCATTCTGGCACACCATGCCAGGGTGAAATGTGACATTTCTCGTGTCGACCTGTCTGCTGCAAGGGAGCAACCAGGTCAGGAAATCAAATGAAGAGACTGTTGAACTCTTAAAAGATGAGATTCTGACGAACAATTAGTCTACTCAGTATATGACAGTTGGACAGCTTTGAACTAAAGACTGTAGTTGTCTCATAACGTTGCTATGGACTGTACATAGAGTTTTGTAAAGGAACAAAACGTTCAATAGTGTTTCTAGTAGTACATTTTAGTTGTCACTTTTGCTCTCTATGTGTTCGGCTCCAGGGACGAAGCCTGCATGGGGAGGGAAGCCATGTAACGAAATTCGGTGGAACCGATTCGATTTAACTGTTCGATTAGTATTTGTTATGATCGATAGTGTCTATAACATAGAAAGGGGCACAATATCGAAACGGTGGACAGACGTTTCAAGGCGGTAGTGCATCATTATGAGTTTAAACATTTATTATCTAATATGTGGTTACTTGTTTGTCGTGGAGAAGTTTGGGTTATTTAATACCAACTCCGGTTTAGACCGATGATACATGCCGAATTATAGTAACCATGTACAAGAGATACTGTTAAAACGTATAACCATTGTACGAATTTTGTAACCACGCCAACATTGTAAATAATTTGAATGATCACTGCGGGTATTTCCCGAGTGAATTACGGCCGTGCGGGATTGCCTCCTTTATCCGCGATAGGAGGGGAGGCATATAAAGTGGCCGTTGTGTGACATAGTCCGCAACAAGTAGCCCGTGAATGATACATTTCCAATGTGTTGTTAATGTTTATTTCTGTATGTAATAAACTGTACATGTGTTCCTGAATTGCTGTCTTCACTGTGTCTCCTTGAGGGTTCTACCACAATACAACAGCTTGGAGAGTGGTGGCACGTGTTCCTGAGAAGACCAACAAGCAAGTCATTGGAATTCGGGTATAATGGTAATGTGACTTGTCGCATAGTCCGTACCCAATCCAAGTTCCAGTCGTCGTCATTGGAGTTCGGGTATAATGGTAATGTGACTTGTCGCATAGTCCGTGCCCAATCCAAGATCCAGTCGTCGCCTGAGGAAGTTGGTAACGGTGCGATACAGCACTTTACCCCGTGCCATCAACGATACCTGTGCCACCATATATTTGTGAAAGGTGTTCCACGTTAGCGTGACTGAGCTGGTAGCAAAAGTTGGTAGCTGAGTTGGTAACAGGTGTTCCACGTTAGCGTGACTGAGGTGGTAGCAAAAGTTGGTAGCAGAGTTGGTAACAAAACTTGGTAGCAGAACTTGGTAGCAAGAGTTGGTAGTAAAAGTTGGTAACAAAATAAGTGTACCAATTTAATATCCTCTACAAGTGACGCTTGGGAGTGACATACTTTAAGTGATGCTGAACTTGGTATGTGTGCCGCTTGTGTTGGTGAGCTGCTTCTGACACAACATAATACATGGTAGCGTACAGACTAGTAGTTTTAATAATTTAGAGGGATCGTTGTAAACTGCAACAAAACGAACCCCGCCTACTCGGCCATCCTGACACGGCTCGCGGAGACATTTGTACAAACAGTCAAATACACTCTCTTAATTCACGACGAGAAGGCGAGTTCGTCACAATATATATATATCCATATATATATGTTTATATTCTCACATCCGCATCTGGGAATCTACACCCTATAAGCAATGCTTCTATGTAGATTCCTCATATTTCACATGTTTTATTGTCTTATAAGGTGAACTTGACAATTCATCCATGCTTTTGTATTGTGATGTTTATGTTTTTATGTATTTGTTGAAATGTAGAATATGGAACAATGAAAATATATATAAATATATATATATATATATATATATATATATATATATCAAAGTGTAGAATAAGATTATCTAAAACGTAATCATCAAATGGCATTTTAGGCAGCTTTACAATAGCATCAAAATCAATTGACTGCTTAGTTATTATACCGACCATGCACCTAATTGGTTTAGGCTAAAATAGGATGTCATGAAAGGAGATAGTTGAGGCAACTCGTGCAAACAGTAGATTGGGTGATGTTCATGAGTAGTCTTACAAAACTTTTAGGCCGCCTTTGAATTTCAAACTGCGAATGCGCGTCAGGAAATTCATAGATATCACCTAGGCACAAAATCAAATTCATCCTAAAGTACCATTCACGCTGGTCACAGAGATAAATGTATTATCGTCAAGAAATGAGAAACAAAACAAATATTAAATTTTCACTACATTGAAAGATACCGTTACACCTATGATACATGAAAATAATAATAATAATAATAATAATAATATTAATAATAATAATAGTAATAATAACAATATGTAAGCATGACTTTTGTGCGAATGAACACATGTAGGTATACAAGTGTATGTTATTATGTATGACGTATCTATGTGTGTAGCTGTACAACTGTATGAGTGTCTTTTTCCATGAATCTACATCTTGTATCTGTGTATGTGTGTCTGTGTGTGGTTTGTTGGTCCATGAGTTCTGTATGATATACATTCGTCTGTGTGAGTTATCCGCATGGAATATATGTCATTTATCAATTTGACCAAACCTTCGAAAGCTAATAATTGAGTACTCCGACATGATATGAAGAAAAAAAAAAGCACCTGAATAAAAAGTGACGAGATGGGCATATTTCAGTATTGATAAAAGCATACCTAATAATAATGATAACAATATCAACAACGCAGCGACCTCCTCATCAATATCTACACATTCCATTACTGTAGCTAAGTGCCTCAAACTGCCTTCATGAAGATGTACTCTTGTAAGATATATACGGTTTGATCACAAAAGCAAAGCGGCAACAGCATATCCATGTATCGTTTATTTTCCATAAGCACATCTTTGCTAAGAACAAGAAGCAGGAATTACGAAGAAATTCGATAGGCAATGTACCAAAGGTGCGGTCATAACTCAAAATTCATGAACACGCTTGCTTCCTGAGATCCAGATATTGAAGCTTAATGGTGAATGTAATTTGAGGTACCAAATTTTTCACACCAATCCTTTCTTACCATTACATATCTTAAATGATATTTAAAAATCGTCAATCTTGAAATCAGTTTATGCGTCTTGACAGACGCGGTGTATGCACAGCTGAAGGAGACAATCATGATAATCAGTGATCACGTGTTTTCATCTTCGTCAGTTTTCGTGAAATTTCTGTGAGGAGAAGAAGCAGTTAATGTGAATGATATGAATCTTTATTTCAATTTCACACTTAGGTCCTCCATTAAACGGCACACTGTCCATCAGGTTTCATGAGCAAGTAGACATTCAGAACCGAACATCCCTCGACATCGAATGTCACGTGATTTCTAGGGACAAACCCTTTCCGGCTATCGAGTCTTACGTCATCTCGGCTGATGACGTCATTTTGTCGCGTTCTTCATCTCCTCGCACTACCATATCACCTCGTCCTAGATGGTGTATCCAAGTGTCTTGTGTTGGAAGCAACGGGATTGGCGAAACAACAGCATCCACAATATACTGTCCAAAAGGTAATATCAGGTGTAAAATCAGCTGTAACAAGTGTGCAATAATACTCTTTTAGACAGATGAAACTAAACTAAGTTTGAAGCAAAAACACTCAAAATAATCACTTTAATTGGGTATTTCTTGAACTTCACTGTTTTTAAAGATCCACCTGTCGCCGAAATAATATCTGTGGAATTCCTTGAGAAAAGACTACCCAGCAATGCAGTCAGCCTCTCCATCACCTGTCACGTGGACTCGCGAGACCAGCCGTTTCCTCGTCTGCACACTTTCATCATCCAAACGGAGACTGGGACGGAGTCTAACACAAACTCTCTCATGCTATCACCCCGCCCCGAATGGTGCATGAACGTCACTTGTATTGGTCAGAATGACTACGGGTCGACTTCTTCTATCGAGACCTACTGCCCAAGAGGTGAGGGATGCAAATTGTAGGATACTTGAACCAACGTCAGCATTTTTCGTTTGGCTTCTTAAGACTAGAATCCGAAGGAACATTCATGTTTAATATGTCAACCTTGAAACGTATAGGCTTTTTTTTGTTTCCCCTGATAAACCATTCACAGTTGAAGTTTAAATGCAATTAAGTGCTCAAGAGATAGATTACACATTCAAGCACATAACATCATCAACAACAACAACAAAGGCGGAAATTGCTTCATCAAAACCGACAAACATCATTTTATTCCTACTCCGAGAAATTCTTGCCGTAAAGGTAAGATACCATAGTTGCCTTTACTTCATTCTTTTCTTCCAAATCACTTTAATGTGTATATCTCTTGTCTTTAATGACTGCGACATTTTCAATGTTACGTGCTGACAGATCATATCTAGATGCGCTCCCTTTTTTTCTTTTGTTTTTGGCTCTCTTTCTCTCTCCCTCTCTTTGGAACACATGTTAATAGATTCACCTCGCCCTGCAATAATCGACATTCAGCTGGAAGAGAAACTGGGCAAAAATAACAAACCAATATTGGTCATAAACTGTCACGTAAATGAAACGATTGTGCTTCATCCTCCACTGCACACTTTCGAAGTCAAGGTTGGAAAGAAGACTGTATCATTGTCAACCAGGCCATCGACCACTATATCGACAAGGCCTGAAAACTGTACCGTAGTAACTTGCACTGGAACCAACGATCTCGGTTCGACAAACACTACGGAAAGATATTGCCCTACAGGTGAAGTAGATTTAAATCAAATCATACGCGTGCTTGTATCATAGATATGTGTGTGTGTTTTCCTTAACTGTAATGTACATATACGTATTATGTATAATACTTGCATGTTATTTTCAGTCACTTCAGATCATCGCTATAGACACATGTTGTCATTACAAACAGCTATGGTAAAAGATCTCAATTCATTCTGTACGGTTTACAACCATACGTCTACCGGAAACTTGGTTACCCGTAGAAACGTCACAAATCTCCTTAGTAAAGAAGTGACAGTTTCAGGGACAAGAGAGATTATTCATGGAAACGTAAATAACAAAATGAACATTTATTAGTTTAATAGGAGAAAAGCGTCTTTTCTCCTTTATAACTCAGTATTTGCGTATCAGACTTTAAAGACCTAATAAAATGGTTTAGGCATTTTTTTCTCAATAATGTAATAATATTAAATGTTAAATTCTAAGTAATTCTATGGTTGTGCGGGGTTTTTTACTGTTCTGAATTTTGTTCTATATATGTTAACATAATGGATGCAATTTCCTCGGTTTTGGAAAACTTGCTATACCTTCGCCGCATGCGGCGCACTATCACTTCTAAATTGTGATGACGTCTAAGAACGGAGTCGTTCACGACCAGTCTAGCCGTAGCCAGCGAGCTGGCAAGGCTATGCTAGCGCAGCGCAGCGACAGCCGGCCGCCGCCGGCTGCACTGGCTAGCGCTGGCGGGGGAGCGAGCTAGCGAGCGCATAGCAGGTGCTGCGCTGCACTATTGTCATTGGCTAAGCCTTTAGACAAAAGAATATTTAATGAACTGTATCGGACTTAATACTGCCAATAATACAGATTACAACTGTGGTACGCTTGGATATCCATTATTTTCGGCAAACTCGTGAAATAGGCCCCACCACTGCGTGTCTGTACTAATAGATAAATAGTAATACTACGGCGACTCGCCTGTTTAAATACTCATGAATTCAGCCCCACCGTGTGGCGTTCATCTCGGTAGGTAAGCACGGCGGTGGGGCTGCCTTCCACAGTCAATACTTTTGAATGCGGCGAAAATGACTTCATAATATGGCCCTCGACTAATTTAACGGCCAATTTAACCATACAACCCTACCTAAAGTAAACCCTAAACCCTAGCACTAGGAGGACCTAACCTTGCTTGCTATAAACGCACGGGTACGGTGCACGCGCACTGCGGTGGGAGCCCCACCACCACTGCGTGTCTGTACAGTACTAATACTACGGCGACTCGCCTGCTTTATAGGCCTAGAGACCTACTCGTGAATTCAGCCCCACCGTGGCATTCATCTGTAGACCAAGCACGGCGTTTGGGCTTCCTTCCACAGTATGATTTTTAGCATAAAACAAAAACTACTCGACCAAAATTGACGATCATTCTTGGTATCGTTTTTCTTAGAAAATGGCGCATCTAAATTACTGATAACAAATATTGCAGAAACTGACTATGGGGAACTGGTTAGGCCTTTTTTTTTTTTTTATAGCCACGACCCACCCTGTAACAACATATCCCCCGAATAGGCGTTAGAGTGTAGCCTCTGTACTACTACCAAAGATTCTGCTATTACTACTTACTAGTCTACTACACCTAGTGCCGTAGTGGTAATAGTACTACTACTAGTAGTAGTACTAGTAGACTACTACTACTAGTAGACTACTATAACTACTAACATTGTTAGTAGACTGCTACTAGATCTACTACTAGACTACTAGTAGTTTAACTTGTAAGCGCCGGCCGACGGGCCAGGCCACGGCCGGGACGCTCCCGCTTGCTTGCTGCGGCCGAAGTAGCCGCTCACTTTGTGAGCAAGCTGGGTCTGTTCTAATCTATTTACTAGACAAATAGTTACAACTTGCAGTGTCAATCATGTAGAATACAGTACACGTATATCCTTTCTAACGTTAAACTATATGGGGGCATACCAGACATACCACTCTGTATTTCCCAGGCGATCGTTTCCGTGATGTCTATTCTCGGGCTTGGTGCCATGTTCTTTATACGCTCTTGCATTGGCAGCGGGGGAGATGCAGCTGGTTCATATCGGTAAGGTGCAGCCCCACGATAACGTTCTGGTTCGTCGGCTGCCTCTCCCTCCCCATCTTCCCCTTCAACTTGTCTTCATGTGCCTCCTCTTCTTCTCCGCTATCGTCAGAGCTGCAGTCTTCATCATCATCATCAATGTCGAAGTTTACCCATATAGGGGAAGACATTATGCTCGAGGTACCAGGTATCTGTGCAAGCTTACTTAGTGATGTTTTTAATGTACGTGGTAACTAATGCGTACATTGTCGACAGTCAGTGGGTCGACCGGGAGCGCACATCCCGCGGGGCCCGGGCCTGGCCGGGCTAGCTATCGTGTACGCGCGTGTACCAAGCTAGTAATCTGATCGCTTGTGCTGAGCGGCGTCTGCTAACTGAGCACAACTCCGTGCTTATACGTCATCAATCGGTTCAGGGGTGTTGGTCACGTGACTATCTTTTTCGCAAAAGCTGCAACGGGGTCCTCAAAAAATGTGATATTTGGGGGAGTTTCTAGAAGCGATAAAAACCGGAACGACACTGACAACATAATTGCATTGATAATCATGACATATATTTTACATTTCTTTTGCATATTAAAACATTTTGCAAGCATTTTATTAGGTCTTTAAAGAAGCCAAAGTAATAAGATTGCAATCAGAGTACACAGAAAAAGGCTCCATAGCAAAGGGAAACGAGAGAGAGAGAGAGAGAGAGAGAGACTTTCAATGTCCAGCATTATGTCAGAAACAGTAGTAGTTACCTAATAAATCAACAGAGGAGAATGTAAACTTAGATTTGACCCTAGAAGTCTACATGTTTGAAAGTGAAACGAGATTTTCTGAAAGTTGAAAGTGCAAATGTCATAACTAAATCTCTTGGCCTACAAGAGAAATAAGAAAAAGAATGAAAAAGAAATTGAAATACAATATAGAGGCCTGCATATAAACACCAGTTACATATTTAACTGTAATGTTGAAGTTTACATTTGATCAAAAGAAAAACGGTAATTCAATGATATTTCCGTTCAGTTTAACTTTGGGAAGAAAAAGTGTAAAGATTTCTGATTGCCGATGTTGAGTTCAATAGTGATTAACGTATTCCATCACAACTGAAGCTTCGTGTCAATGTTCATGAAATCTTTTATCTTGGATACATGAGGGCTCTTCTGGCAATCAAGTTATTATATGAACATTTGTGGCAGAAAGTCGTATCTTCCTTATTTCTAATGTCATTCACCCATTACACTTGATCTTGATAGATCCACCAGAAGAAGGTCTGATTTCAATCCTAGTGGAAAACGACACGGATACCACCAATGTTATCACCTGTTTCATTGATTCATCGGTTCAACCCAAACATCCTATCAACATTTTTGGTATCGAGGTAAACGGTGACAGCATGATCTCCTCATCGAAAAATGCGTCAGTCATTGTGACGTCACGTCAGAACAGATGTCTTAACATCAGATGCACCGGAAGCAATGTCCATGGGTCAACGACCTCTGTTAGTTTGCATTGTCCCAGAGGTACGTGATATATGACCTTCTAAACACAGACGATGAGTGTGAGCCCTATATGATTTATTCAAAAGATTGCCGTGGAAAGCTTACCTGGTACTAAAATAACTCATCCCCAATTTCCATTAAACCATGTCTGCCATTATCATTGCTACGCAAGAATTTATAGATGAATATTATAAAATAGAGACACACAATTTAATCTTATAATATCCTAATCGAATTAGTCGTATATATAAAGAGCTGCTCTTTCATTCTTTTGACGATGCTGTAATTCAATACTTTCAAAGATTTTCGGCAGCTCATCGCGTCTATACATCCTCCGGTGTAAAAGAACCGGGAAATAACTGCTATTTGTCACTTTCATTACTATTACTGCACAGTGATTACTTAGAACAATATGAAGATTATATATTTCATTCTTTTCATATTCAATCAACTTTATAATCTTTGTTGTTGTTTACATCACCATCCGGAGTGGGTAGCTACTGCTTTCATGGAGACAGGCATAAACTCTTCACTGCACTCATACTCGCTTGTTTCTCCAATGTCTCCTGAATACTTTAACAGATGATGTGATTGAGGTCAAGTTGTCCGAGTATACGTCCGATGACAATGTGACGGTTGTCGTAATTTTGTGTCACGTGACCGAAGATTACCAGCCCCACCCTGATTTCCGCCAGTACGTGATTACAGCAGACAACCTGACGCTCTCAAGAGGCAGATCTCCGTGGGTCTATCTCAGCCCCAAACCTGAGAAATGTGTTTCTGTCACTTGTAGCGCCCTCAACGCCTTCGGTTTCATCACTGCATCGGAAATTTATTGTCCAACTGGTAGGCGTTTGGTGACAATATCATCATATACAAATTTCTCGGATTTACTTACGTTTACTCTTTTAATAAGACGAAGAATTAAATAGAGCCATTTCCTGCTTTCTTTTCAAGACTTACACATGGTTAGCTGTATATCATTAAAAAGGGAATACTCCTGTATACTTTTCTTACTCTCTCTATCTATGTAAGCATACTTAATATATTTGTGTACTACGCAAAATATAGTACGTGTAGTGCCAATTTCCAAGTACATGTAAACCTAAATTTTTGCATGGGATTTGCTTTGTTAGATCGGATGGAGACAGAGTCTGAGAGAACTGAAAAATGCATATCACTTTCAAATCACTTAACAAAAGAGTGAGAAAGACAATTGTTTCGTTCCTTTTTGAGTAGAATTTGAGTTTCCATTTACACACGAAATTCAAATACATAATAATGAGGGAGATAACACGTGTAAAAATGAAATGTGCTACATAGCTTTTAAAATAATGTAGTTAAGATAATGCTAAAACCTGATGGTGGAATGAACTGGCTGGTTTGTACTATGTGAAATGGGACTGGGAATTTAAACACGGTTTTATCCTGATATTCACAGCAATACACAGTGCACTCCCATTATAACGAGCACGGTTATAACAAAATAAGATTTCACGCTGTAACATTGTCTGTTCTATTTTTTTTTTTCATTGCCGATTTGTTCGGTTATAACCAAATTTCGATACAACGAAAGAAAACTGCCGGAGTCCACTATATCATTGTAGCGACCACTTATTAGAGAGGCAGAGAAAAATGTAAGACGCCTTTCATGTCACCACATTTTAATTTTGTTGTTGTGCGATTGTACACATCAAGTTTATTTCATCTTTGCATAAATTTACAAACAAGAACCACAATCTGATGAGATGACAAGTTGATGAAAAAGAAACGTCATTTTCACAACATCCCTTTACGTCTGTCTGTCTGTCTGTTTCTCCAGACTACGTACATGTAACTGGAATCCTGCAAACAATGTCGACAACGTACGCCCTCCTCATCGTCCTATTCGTTCTCGCTGTTGTGGTGTGCGTCGTCACCGTCATGCAGAGGAAGAAAGACACGCCCGAAGTAACAGGTTTGTCTGGAATCTGTGACAGAAAAGGAGTTTTATGCGAATATACAGTTTTATCCTGGCTTTCTCTAGGTCATTTTATTTTGAAACAAATCTTATTGTTTCCGTGTGAGCTGCATTTGAGAAATATAATATTGTGATAATTATAATATTATACGCAAACGACCGCCGAATGGTAATTCTTGACGAAATGTACAACCTGCAAGTCTGGGCAGAATGCATCGCAAATTTGAAAATGGAAAACCTTTGAACTTCAAAACACATTTTACTAATGCGACTGGAATAATCATATAATTACGTAGAATTCGGTCGAAGAGAGAAAAGCGTTGAGCTCCTACTAGAGATACCCAGCTAAGTACCAAACTCAAAGACATCTACTAGTGACCTTCTCATTTAATCCCCAAACATTCTTCATTTCAATCGAAAACAATAAAATAGAGAAATGTGACAATGATAACAAAGGTGTCAACACTTCAATATCGGTAGCTCATCCATAATATCAGATACAGAAACCCCATATCAGCTGTCTAGATCAGACACGTCAGAAACTGTAATGCGCCGTAGACCTCAATTGACTGCAGGGACAATTTCATAGGGATTTTATTTCAAGCATCTTGACAAACTTTAACATTCGTTGCTTTTTGCCCTGTATAGACTTACAATGACGCAAACCCTTCTAAGATGTTTGTTTCCAGCTTTGCTCAGAAATATATATCATCCTTTCTTTGTCATAGAGACAAGCATCTATGTATCCCTAGACTTATGTGATACAAGTAGAAGAACATATCAGCAGCACGCTACCTTTTGTTGCTATCAGTCATTAAACACTACATCACATGTTTTCCTTGTCTTTCAGAAAGACTTTATGAGGACAAAATCTTGAACTGAAGACGCTGGACAAATGGAAAAGATGACAAAAGTGTAATACGCTATGTAATCTCAAACCTTGTAAGAGCCCTACACTACTATAGTACGCCCTAGTCCATATCATAACTAGGTGCTTCAATACGTTTTATAGTACATACATCTGTCCAGTGCGAGCTCCTCTCTCCCCCAACCAAGCACCTACCTCGTCTCCAGTAGATATAAAGTGACTTGAAAGGAAACACAAGTCCAATCTATTTATGAGAAATTTACCAGTGAGACGCTATCCATCTGTTTTAGGTGTAATCTCACCAGCGTTTTCATTTATGAAGGACCGACCTAACATAGCGAAGTCCAAAAATCAAAGTATGATATGGCTTGTACAAGTTTAAAGACATAGTTATGAACCATTTTTACCATTATTGAAAAAGGTGTACTTTGTATCCAAATAACTATTTCGTTCTTAATGGTATAAAAGGCCTTATTCTAGTTGCGTTCAGAATATATCTGTTTATATAGGTGTCATCTCGCCAGAATTTTCATATGAATTATGAGGGACCAACTTACCATTGTAAAATCTGAGATCAAAGTGTTGGTTTTATGTATTATAGTTTGTACAAGTTTAAAGACGTAGTTGATAACCTCTTTTCACCACTTTTGAATAAGATACTTTGTATCCTAATAACCGTCCCTTTCTAATTGGTATACCTAAAGTCATCTTCCAGTTCAGTTCAGAATACGCCTCCTGCAAAAGGTACATTTCAAGTTTGACAGTGATGTGAATATAATGGCATGGCCTTCTAGTCGGGTGTTATTTCTTGCTACAGTAAAACCACTCATATTCCAGAGCCCCACCATAATTCAATGCCCCTTTCTTTAACCCAACTGCATTGATTTCAAATGTATTTTTTCTCTGTAAAGTATCAAATGTCCAGGTAATTATGTTCTTCTGCATGAACTAGGCGGCTGTATAAGTGTGATTCAAGCGTCTGTATAATTTTCGTACAAGGAAGATATTTCCAGAATATTTTGCTTTACTTTGGATATTATCATCGACTATGCAAATGTTCATTATTGTTTTATATATTTAATCATCGCGTGAATTGCAAAAGAAAAAAAAGGTTAAATTGATAAAGTAATCCTCACGACAATATGATGTAAAATGTGTAATAAAACTATCAAACACATTCTATATTTGTCTTTTTTGTTATTCGTATTATTATTACAGTGTATTATTATTATTAATATTATTATTATTATTATTATTATTATTATCATCGTCATTAGAAGTAGTAGTAGTGGTACACTGTAAAAACATCGGTGTTAGATTTAACACCATGTGTGTTAAATCTAACACCGATCAAACTTCAATAAAGGACCACACCCACAGGTGTAAAAAATGCACTGTGATGGTGTTGAAAAGTGTTCACCTGACACTTCGTGGTGTTATTTTGACACTGTACTGGTGTTAATTCAAAAATGACACCACATGGTGTTGATTTGATATTTGTTGGTGTTAATATCAATGGTTTAACACCCGTCCAGCTTCAATAAGAGACCACACCAGCTGGTGTTACTTTGGTGTAAATTTATTTTCACATTTTTTCAAAAATCTAGTATTTTAATGTAAAATTCTTGATCGTCTTGTTTAAATTAAAAATCAACAAGAAGTGCAGTTACTAAGAAACTCTTCAAAAAACAGTTTAAAATTTGGAAATGACACCCGTAGGTGTTAATTTAACACCATAAATGAGCACCGAAAATTTAACACTAGCTCGGTGTTCACTATTTAACACCGGACTTTTTGCAGTGTAGCATGAAGAAGAAGAAGAAGAAGAAGAGGGACTAAGATTGTTAGTTTTAAGAATGCAACATTGTAGTCATAATGTTTATGGAAGCGATTTATTCGTCCGAACTACACTTACGTATCATACATGCCATGTGGAGTTTTCGTACATTTGTCTGTCTGTAGCTATTGTACACTGGTGTCATATAGCTGTAATTTTTCCACCGCTGGCGGCGCAGGGCACGGGAGTCATCTAGGTCTTACCAGGCCAAGGCGGTATAATGTGACATGATTAAGTCGATCTGCAGAGTACTGTATGCAAGTGATAAACTGAATCGTGCAGGACGTGTAGTGTGAGCATTAAAAATCTATTTCGCAATCGCACACTGCTGTGAAGTTATATTCATCCTCATTTTGTTTTTGAGGGTCCTGATTTTACTAGCACAAGGAATGTCACAATATCATCAACTAAAATGATTTTATCATGTAATAATACATTACTAAAATGATTACTGGTAGCACTTTTGAGTTCGGCTTGTGTGTTCACTGTAGCATGATGGTTTTAATGTTTAATCTAACGATCGATTTCATGATTGGCTGTGGTAGCACTTTTTTAATATCATCAAATAATCGTGACAAACAGTGTTAAATTTCAACATCATGACATTGTACATGGGTGATCATCAATAAAAAAATCCGGTCTAATGGTTATATAATCCTTTAAATGTCTGCACCTGTTAGTTATGTCAAATCATTCATGACTAAATGATAGCATGATTTAATCAAAGAGAAGGGTTAAGTATGACGTCCACTACAGCGTGACAGCTATGTCCACACGACAAAAAAGAAAGAAACAGAACAAAGCAAAAACCTTCACGATTACAGAGTTTAACCTTTGAGCTGAAAATTAGAAAAGATTCAAGTTATGAAATCTTTGTGAATAGTGACCTCGTCGTGGTGAAATATAGTCAGCAGAGAATACTAGTGTGCAAAGTTACGTTATCACTTCCTATCAAATAACTGTTACAACAGTACTTGTTTGTGCGTGTGCGTTAAAACGGGAAATGCTTTCCTGAGTTTCCTGACTATCAAAATACAATAATACATAAACGAACGTTGTGAAATTTATGTTGTAGAAGTTGCATAAAGTGTGTGTGATGGTGCGTGCGTGTGCGTGTGTGTTTGTGTGTGTGCGTGTGGCTGCTATCCCGCACCTTCCGATTTCTTTTATTGTGTGCCTCCTTTCACATATGCTACACACCTTTAGAAATGTACTGAAAATTGCGACTGAAAAAGAAAGAGGGACCGATATAATCTTGCCATTTTCAAGAGAGTGAGGTCCTCATTGTTAGAAGAAACGCATATGCCCCATCAATTACCTCGAAAAGAATTTGTCTGCTGATCATAAATAACTGACATTGTACGTCAGATTTTTCCCTACGAAACGTCATGCTCAGTAGAGAGCAGATTGCATGCATTCTGTCAAATGCGGAAGTAAACCACGGCTGGATTAATATTTGAACGGGTTGAGTGAAATGTATTTTGAAACTAACGGAGTGGAAGGGGAGTCATTCACGTGGTGTCAAATTATGATTCTTTGGTTTTCTTACAACGTGTCTGCTGACAAAGTCAATACGAACTGTTTCCTGTGTTTTATTAGGTAATACGAAAGAACAACAATCCACTGCGTGATATTACGATATTACGGAAATCTATGGCTGTATGTGCTATGTGATATCCAAGCATGACTTGATGTTCCAATCCAAAGAGGAAGTTCGATTGATTTATTCATTGTATATGGACGCGATGAATGTACAATCACCCAAGCGGTGAAAAATTAAGCAAATTACATAAAGGTTTTTTTTTTTTAATCTGTTCAATTTGAAACAATATGATTCTATTGCATTGATTTTTCTCCACCTCCTGTTCCAGTCTTAGTCAGAAACAAAACATTTATCGCCATTGCTGGGAGCAAGTCTCAGTCATGCCATGGTACAATGTGACCAAACACATACATACACACACACGCGCGCACACACACACACACACACACACATACTTGTTTTCAATGCTAGCAGAGTCATAAAAACATTTTGCTCAAGAATTAAACAAATGAAAGAAAATCCATAGACAGCATATAGTAATGAAGTAAATTTCCCGTTTTGTTTTGGATTTACTTACAAATGATGAACTTCCGATGACCAATAAAAAAATCAACAAAAACATCTCAGATATTTCGGCGGTGGGCTGGATAGGAGTTGCTTTACCAATTTAAGTTCTAAGTAAAAGCGGTATACATTTAGTTCTTATAGAGAAATAATTGATCTTATAAGAAACAGCAGGAATATGTGTCCTTTTGATATTAAGTTTGTATTGTATAGCTGATATTCAAATTTGAAGTTTTTCCTTACCAAACAAAATAGATTTATCACAACTCTGCAGTAGTCTAGGAAATTGATTTATTTATTGTATTTATTTATTCATTTCTAATCTTTTGTCAGGGTAGTCCATTCACCAATAAATAGTGGTCTTCCATGGAGCCCTGAATGATATTGATGAACATATGTACATTAAATAGCAAAACGTATATACAGAAGATGACATAATACAGTGTAGATACATACCAGCATACTGTACATTGCAAAGTAACATAAAAAAGTACATGCCACAGCAAGAGTTCACCACAATGCTGAAATAACAATTAAAAACGCTATTATACAGGAATGATAAAGCCCAGAATTAATTTCGTGTGTTACTTTACAAATAGCAACTTTGCTTAAACAATCTCTTAAATGAATATATGGAAGAAGCTGATCTAATTGAATGATCTAGCCTATTCCATTCAAGTACAGAGGATACGATTGGGCTGCACTTGTGACAATCAGAGCGATATCTTGGTACACATAGATTTCCACTGTCTATTAGCCTTGTATGATGTTCATGTACATCACTAGGCTTAACTAAGTGCACCTGAAGGTACGAAGGTGCTAAGTTATGGACGCATGTTGCGACACGGATTGTCGCCCCTACACGGATTGTCGCCTCCTGCTCGGGGCGACAATCCGTGATGGGCGTTGGCGGCACGGATTGTCGCCCCCTACACGGATTGTCGCCCGCCCTCGAAGCACATTTTGCTGGGTAATATCGTTCTGGACATAATCATTGAAATACTAACACATAACTTACATGGCTATACATCCATGCAAACATGCCATGTAAAAAGTCATGGTGAGGTTTCAAGGAAGTGTGTATGTGCGCGTGCACATGATAATTTAGTGTCCGTTTGTGCGTGTGCGTGTGTGTGTGTGTGTGTGTGTGTGTGTGTGTGTTTTTATCAAAAATATTAGCTAAAAGGATTCAAAAGGTGTTACCGGAAATTATTCATCATGATCAAGTAGGCTATATGAAAAACAGAAATATCGGAGAAGCTGTAAGAATAATAGATGACATTCTTTTTCATGCATTGGAACATCCTTGCGGTTATCTAGTTGCGGTGGACTTTGAGAAAGCATTTGATTCGGTAGCGCATATCTTTTTATTTAAAATTCTGCAATTATTTGGTTTCGGGAATTCATTTCAATTTTGGGTTAAAGTCTTGTACACGGATATCAGTAGCTGTGTTATGAACGGAGGAAACTCAACGGGGTACTTTAATATCAAACGGGGTGTGAGGCAGGGTGATCCTCTGTCTCCATATATATTTTTATTAGCTATGGAAACTTTAGCTGGAGCTATTAGAAAAGATAAGGATATTAATGGAATTAAATTTGGTCAAAATGAAATAAAACAAATTTTATACGCGGATGATATTTCTTTGTTTGTGAAAGATGAGGGTTCAATTAAAAGGTTACAATTTTTATTTGATGAATTTGGGAAAATAAGTGGTCTCAAAATAAATAAAGGGAAGACTAATTTCTTATGGCTTGGGGAGGAAAAAGATAGGCCAAATATTCATTTGTTTGGGAATTTTGTTCAAGAAATCAAAATATTAGGAATTTATTTTTCCTTAGATGTTAAGGCAAAAGAGAATTTAAATTTTAAAGAAATATTAAGTAAGATAAAAAGTCTGTTAGGATGGTGGAAAGAAAGAGATTTAACACTTATGGGAAAAATACATCTTATGAAAACATTCGCCTTGTCAAAATTGAATTATGTAGCATCACTTATTGTTGTTCCTCAGTGGGTATTTTCAGAAGTCGAAAAAATTACCTTTGATTTCTTATGGCATGGCAAAGACCGTATAAAGAGAAATATTATGTATCAAGATTATGAGTTTGGGGGTTTAAGAATGACGAACTTTCGGTTATTTGTTAAGGCACAACGTATTATGTGGCTAAAACGCCTTCTATATGGAGAAAAAGAAGTTGGGTGGAAATTATTTTTTGACTTCTGTTTTAGTACTGTAGGAGGTAGATTCCTGTTTATGTGTGACTTTGATTCATCTATTATGACAGATAATGTACCACCTTTTTATTCGGAAATATTGAAGGTTTGGCTCGATATCTATAAATATAGACAATTGGAAAATGAGGTTGTAAATCCAATAATATTTAATAATAGGAGTGTACGCATAGCAGGTAGGATGTTTTTTCATAGAGATTTATTTGATGCAGGAATAATTACAATACAAGATATATTAGATAACGGTCATTTGAGATCTCAGTCACATTTTCAAAGCTTGGGTCTTGGTTTTAAGGTAGAAGAATTGCTTAAACTGAATGATATATTTAATGCTATACCCCAGAAATGGAAGGATTCTATGAGAGCAGGTACACTTCAGCAAGTTGATTCCACAAACTTTGACTTAAAATTGATTTTTTTTTCTGGTCAGAGAGTAAATTTGCAAGTTTTAAAATCTAGAAAAATATATGAGGCTATGGTGGAAGATTTACAGTCATCTTATGTTTTACAAATCAAAGATGACCACAGTAGCTATGATTATACAAACAAAGAAATAAAAGATCTTTTTATTAAACCGAGTAAGTGTACATTGATAAGAAAATATAGAGAATTTCAATTTATGATGTTACATGGCGTTACATTACACTAAGGAGCGTTTAATGAAGTTTGGTTTTGTAACAGACAACCTTTGTTCCTTCTGCCAACATGAGCCTGAAACTTATCTGCATTTATTTTTACACTGTGTTAAAGTGAAACCGTTATGGGAATTCATAATTAATTATTTTGATATAAATGAGTTAAGGAATATGAATTGGAGAGATATATTTGGGGGAATTTCTGGTTATTCAAATAGATCAAAATGTGTAAATACTTTGATTATCTTAACAAAATACATCATTTTTAAATCTAGAACGGGAAATAAGTTACCCACTGGAGAAAAGATGCAAAAGATTATTGTTGAATTAATAAATGAGGAAAAAATCCTTGCGACCAAGGCTGGGAAGCTACATGTACATTTACAAAAATGGGAATATTTTTAGACTTCGTTGAATAAACCAGTCTGAAGCTACGTGCAACGTCTGTGACTTTTATGAAAATAGTAATGTTTCCATAGTATTCCACTCTTTCTTTTCTTCATTTTTTCCCTTTCCTTCATTCCTCCTTCTCTTCTTCTTCTTCTTCTTTTTTTTTCTCTTGTGTTGTTTTGTATTTTCTCCCCCTCCTTTCCCATGCGTTCCTGTCAGCCTGTTGGCGGGCTGATTATATAACTATATTTACTATATTGTGATGTGTAGGCAAGAGCAGTTAACCAAATTAGGTGCATGTGTATGTGTGTGTGTATGGGTGTGTTTGTGTGTGTTTGTGTGTTGCATGTGTACAGATAGGGGTGGGGGAGGAAACAGGAAGGGAGGGAACTGGTGGGGGTGGTCATAGGGACTCAGTAAGGGATATGAGTTAGTAGGTGGGCGGGTATTGGTTGATAAATAATATGGTTCCATTATTTATTACTGTATAATTTTGCTGCATAATTCATTTGGAAGATTATTAAGATTAATGCTAGAAGAATTGAATGATCACTGTTAAATTTAAGCAATTTTTTGAGAGCATAGGGGAAGTGACTGTATGTAAATTGATAATTGTTCATGAAAATGTAATTTTTGTTATGTCATTATGTACAGCAATAGCAAATTTGCTATTATGATCACAAATGTATATTTTCGTCATTTCAATTGTAGCAAATGAAAATTGTTATTTTTTTTTCTATTACTTTGAATGGAACAGAATAAACATCGTTGAAAAACAAAAAAAAAGTGTGTGTGTGATGGAAGAATGTGTTTATTATGTCAGTTTTTTGCGTATGTGTTTTTTAGCTGCGCGTGGGGAGGGATACCTAGTAAGCTGTTGCTGGCATAAACATTGATATTGATTTTATCAGCAGCTTTGAATTTGATGAGTTTGTTTGGCAGATTTGTATATGAATTCGGAGTGGAGCTTGCCTGCGGGCGGATGCTGCTTTTCTGCATACGGTTCATTATGTCTTATTTCTCAACATTGGGAAATCGTTTCATCAGGAAGGATGTGGTATCGGTTCGGGTGTGCGTCGGTATGTGGGAAGGGGGTTACATTTCGTTATTGCAAACGTTTGTTATTCTGAAGGCTCATTCGTCCGAAGGCTCATTCGTCCAAAGGGTCATTATTCAGAAGGTTCGTTATTCCGAATTTCATTTTTGGATCAAAGAACCACTAGGTATAGGGAATTGTGTGTTTCGGATAAATGAAGCCTCGGAAAAAACGAAACTTCGGAATAACGAACCTTCGTGTGTGTGTGTGTGTGTGTGTGTGTGTGTGTGTGTGTATGTATGTATTTGGGTCGGTGAATGTGAGTGTGGGATGATTTAGGTTTTGTTTAATCAGGGGTTGGTGGGTTGGGGATTGGATTTGAAGAAGGATAGTTATAAATGGTATGACGGATGTTGGTAGGATTTAATATTTAATTCCGTTACACCAGATAGGATCATGTACATTTAATATTTAGGATAGATGTAGGCCCTAGATTTGTTTCGGTTTGGGAGGGGAGGGGGTGGTGGGGTTTTTTATGACTGATTTCATTCTAGATTTGTGTAATATATTTGTGTGTTTTTTATGTATATGCCCTTTTAAGTAAGAAGGTGTTACATGATCCAAACCAATATATTCAAGGAATATAGGTTTGGTAGGGCCCTATGTCAAAACTTTCTCGTAAAGAAATTATTAGTAGGGTTGGTCTATAATCGAGTTATCTATGTTGAAGTGAGATTATTTGTGGTATAAATTGACAAATGGATTTGCTTTTGTTTCGAATTGCCATTTGTAACTTTTTTTTTGTTCATGTTGCACCCAGAATGGGTCGATTTATGAATGATTTGAATGAAATCAATAAATATCAAGGAAAAAAGTGTTGAGTTGGTTTGTTTGCATTATGAGGTTTGTTTGAGTGTTCGTTGGTGTTTGTTTGTATTACGTATGTATTAGCGGTGTGCAATGGCAGTTCGTTTGTGCTAAAGTCAAGTAACGATTGACAAATTTTTTACGGCGTGTGGAAATTATTCGCTCATGCATAAAGCATGCCAAACCTATTCTGGGACAAAGAATAGTGGTATGGACGTTCTAGTTTATAAGACTGATGGAAGAAAGTGACTGCATGGAAAAATGAACAAAGACAAATAACATTTGGGGAGGGTACCTCCCTCGTATGTATTTTCTCTCGGTCTCTCTCTCGCCTAGCCCGCCTCACCGCTGATATTTGGTTGACACACCCATACTATTTTTAGATCAACGCTGGTGTGAATTCTTTAAACACGTGCTCATACACTCTGAAGGCGTTTGTATTGCCACAGTAGCGCCACTATATTCCACATACACACGTAAACATACAGGCACACGTATACACACAGACAAACAAACCACTACCACCATGTAACCACCACACATGCACAGTTTCTACATATTGTATTATTATACTCCAAACACACACACAAACACACACACACACACACACACATACACACACAACAAATCATACACATCACATATCATGCAGCTCACAATACACACACACACACACACACACACACACACACACATACGCATAACTTACCAGTCATACCCATCCCACCAAAGCTTAACACCGGAGGAACCACCCCGAGCCTGGGGCGACAATCCGTGACGGGGCGACAATCCGTGTCGCAACAAATTTTTTGCGAACACGGATTGTCGCCTTCGAGGTCAAAAACTGGGAACTGCACAAGCGTCACGGATTGTCGCCAGGCGACAATCCGTGTAGGGGGCGACAATCCGTGCCGCCAGCGCCCGTCACGGATTGTCGCCCCGAGCAGGAGGCGACAATCCGTGTAGGGGCGACAATCCGTGTCGCAACAGACGCATTTATATATCATCATAACGCGGCTGAAATCAAAACGTTTGTCTAGTGTCATCCATTTAAGACTTTTGAATAAATCAGCCGACGGTGTGTCAAATGTTTTGTCCAAAATTATTCTTGCTGCCCTCTTTTGAATTTTTTCTAGCTTAGTTGTATGGGATTGAAATCTGTTTGACCAAACAACAGAACAGTAATCAAATTGTGGTAACACTAGACTATTATAAAGTAATTTTAGGGATTGTTGGGGCAAAAAGGCCTTCGCTCTCTTTATCATGCAGACACTTCTTTGGGTACGTTTACATACATTTTCGATTTGTTTAGACCATTTCAGTTCTTCATCTATTAAAACACCTAAACATTTAGTGAACTGAACTCTTTTAATCCGACTACCATCTAATGAAATACTGACATTTTCAATTTTCCCGAGATTAGCATGGAAGCCGATAATCATGACAGAAGTTTTGTCAGTGTTAAGGACGAGCCGATTTTTCTTAATCCACCCCATTACTTTATTTAGTGCAACAGTTATCTTTTCTTCTAAAACTGTTGCGTCATTAGCACTGACAGTGAGGGTCGTATCGTCAGCGTACATATCTATAACACCTTCTGAAGTACACTCGGGTAGACTGTTGACATATATTGAAAATAAAAGGGGACCAAGAATTGACCCTTGAGGTACACCCAATTTAATAGTTGAAGGGTGGGACTTGGCTCCTTTGAATTGCGTCACTTGCTGTCTGTCACTTAAATAGGATTTGAACCAATCTACAGTCGTCTTGCTACACCCTATACACTTTAATTTATGTAAAAGTAGGTCATGATCTACAGTGTCAAATGCCTTCCGAAGATCTATGAAGGCAACTCCAGAAATTTGATTATTATCTAAAGTCAAAGACCACTGATTCACAAGTTTTGCAAGAGCAGTTGATGTGGAATGAAATGGTCTAAAACCAGATTGATTAGGGTGTAGTAAATCATTCGCATTCATGAATTCGCTTAGTTGTTGATGTACGGTCCTTTCGATAATTTTACTCACTGTTGGTAAGATTGAGATGGGGCGGTAGTTATTCAACGAAGAAATATCTCCTGCTTTAAATATTGGTACTACCCGAGCCTTTTTCCATTCACGTGGAACAACTCCCGTAGACAGGGATTTGTTGATAATATCGCAAAGAGATTCTGCAATAACATTCTTTGTCATCTTTAAAAGTTTGCAGCCGATGTGATCTTCTCCGGTTGCTTTATCTATGCCAAGAAGCTCGATCTGTCTCAATACAAAATCTCTCGTTATCATACTTAAATTAAATTGAGAATGAGATGGAACAAAACCTTTGTCCTCATCTAATATCATTTGAGAAGTATTCCTCTGCAGGTCTTTTGTAATTTTAGTAGCATTAGATATGAAAAAATTGTTGAATGCTTCAGCAATACTTGCGTTGTCCGATACTTCTGCATCATCAACCTTTATGGTATTGGGAGAAATGGGTGATGATTTAGGCGTAAGTTCCCTCAAGCTCTTCCTCATTTTCTTACTGTTGTTACGATTTTGTAAAATTTGGTCAGTGTTATACTGTTTTTTCCTTATTCTCATGAGATGAGTAACTTTGTTTTTTAGATATTTATAGGTATTCCAAAGATCATCACTATTGTTAGATTTAGCAGCTTTGAGAACTTTATCACGTTCCGTCATGAGCTTAACAATCTCATCAGATATCCATTTGCGCAAAGGTATGTGCTTGTTGATAACATCATTGAAAAGAGTCAACCACATATCCCACGCATCATCAACGTCGTCTATATCTTTTATGACCTGCCACGGAGCACTTCTCAAATCACTATAAAATTCCTCCTCATTAAGATTTTTGAATGAGCGAAATTCCGCACATTCAGATTTTTGATGGATCTTTGCACTGAAGTCCCGAATAGCATATACCAAACAATGATCACTAATGCTAGTCTCAAATATTCCCCATTCACTGTAAAGTTCTTTGTCTGATACAAATATCAAATCAATTAAAGTAGAAGCAGTATTTGTAACTCTTGTAGCAGTATCAATTAACTGACTTAGTCCGTACATATTTGTATAAAACATAACTTTTTCGGCATTCACATCATATTGTCGTGGCATATAATTACAATTGAAATCACCTAATATAATACAACTCATATGTTCCGAGAGAGCACAGTCCAAAGTCCTGTCTAATTCGTCAAAGAAATCGACGTGAGAATTCGGAGGTGGTGTTGTGGTGGTGTGTGCGAATTTGTCCATCTAGATATAGGAAGGACTGGAGGCATAAAGAAGAATATCAAAATGTCGATAATGTGTTTCTCCAGTCTCCACTAACTTTTTGAGGCAGTGTTGCAAAGTATCACAGAGTACTTCGTCAGGTGAACTGACACTTTATGGATTTTCTCAGACGCTGACACTACGTTAGGGTCTAAGATCGGTCAGCTCTCATCGGAAGTACCCACACGGCAATATACTTAAACGCAACACACCAGTATATTTTGCTTTGTGTGCTTGTTTATTTGTTTGTTTGTGTATTTTGTCATTTTCTGTACTATGTATAAAATGCTGTATTTTGTAATTGTATGGTTTTTAGACTTCACGGGTTACAGAAGAACAGCCATTGGCTGAAGCGAGTGACCCGTGGTGACATAAAATAAACTCAAACTCAAACTCAACTCAACAACCTCAATCTCTAATGGTCATCTGTTATTATGTTGACAGTGTAACAAGAAATCATACACGTCGTGTTGAATTTTGAAACCAGGATGTACCGTATTGATGACACATGTATGACATCAGGTTAGTTGCTGTTACGAGCACACAGGAAACGGGGGTTCATGTATCAAACTGATATACTTTATAATTACCGATTTACATCAATATCAATGTGTCATGGCGCAACTAAATAAAGTAGTTCCACACACAATTATTCACATAGAAAGCCAGAACAACTACATTCATACTGAAAAGGACGATAAAGGCTTACACATATTCAAATTTGATATGTTACCTCGTGTGTAATGTTCATTAGGCAAATGTTTTGAGCTGTCATATAAGTACTAAACAATAACTGCAAACGCGGATCAATCTTATGTAGGAATAGTGTGCGATGGTCGAATGGTCTACAAGCACGCAAGAATAAAAGACCACCAGTGAAAGCAGACATCAGGCGGTCGAGCTTGCCAACATTTTAACGCGGCATTGCAGCGTAAATTGTTTGTTCTCATTAGATTTGTATCCATTGATTCGACATTTTCAGGTTACGGTAAGCTTTCTATCGCCATCCCCTATATCGGTAAGATTTGAACATCAAAAAGCATTCAACTTATATAATCTTAGTAAATTCAACGAAAGCTAAATTCTGCAGCTATTCCGTTAAGTTTTATACACTGTCAGCGTTTGCTGGTTTACATAATTTATTTGTAATTTTTAAGCACTAACAACAAACTGTATTCTTTTTTTAATTTGTCACTACAAAATAGCAATAACAATGGAAATCATGTTCCCTCTTTCAGTTCGAGCTGTTATCAAAATTGCTGAATACTTCTGTTTTTATTTCCTTTTCTACCTTCTATCTTTATCAGCAGGATTCATCCGTGTTTGAGAATGATGGCTGATAGACGAAGATTATTCCTACTTGGAATATTTTCCATCGCCATCCCCTTTATTGGTAAGATATGAACATCAAAATGGATTCACAACTAATCTTATATATATATATACATATATATATATATATATATATATATATACATATATATATACATATATACATATATATATATATATATATATATATATATATATATATATATATATATGTGTGTGTGTGTGTGTGTGTGTGTGTTACAATTGCCAGTTCAATTATAATCATTCCTGCTCTTCAGGATTCCTTTTACTTTTCTAAAAGATTTCTATGTCGCTTAAAAGACGAAAACGAAAGAACACGACAACACTTTGGGCCACAGCGTGAAAAATGGTTATTTTGTTGTTGTTGTCGTTGTTATTATTATTATTATTATTATTATTATCATCATCATTATTATTATTGTTGTTGTTGTTGTTGTTGTTCCTATGAAGACAATTACATTCAATCCTTGTAGAAAGGGCTAATGGAAAAAAAATCAAGTACGGTGATTTTTATTTTAAACCCATCAAGCAGCATTATTCTCGTTCATTCTCTTCTATTCTTATCTTATTTAGGTGGAACCAGCGTAACTCTGGAAGTACCAAGCCCTCTGACACCAAACCAAGAAGTTACGGCTGTCTGTACGGCCGATAAAGTCTTTGGCTCAGAACGCGTGTTTTGGTACTTAAATGGCGTACAGATTACCGATGGCGTACAAACGACGAGTACAGTGGATAGTCTGATCCACAAATATGATAGAGAGTCTGAAAGAAAATCTGGACATAAATTCTAAATTTTTGAAAGTGCTTATGTACGTTGCTTTTTAGAAGCATATCTTAACATTATATAGTTTTTATCATAGCATCTTGGAGATTCCATGATATTTTTAAAAAACTGGTGGAATTTCGACATCATTTTCTGCCTGCCTTCGCGCCTTCCTCTCCCTGGAACCTTGCCCAGAATTTCGCGTCGCCCTTCAAACCCGTGACGTCAGATGACGGATGGGATTCCCTTTTCAAGATCTTTCAAGCTAACTGAAACAAGACAGAATATGTTCATTTGGAGATGTTCAACGCAATCTGTCATGTGTACCTACATGAGAAGGCATTATATGAAATACGTTTAATTTGCAATCAGTAAGATAAATTGAAAATCGACACTCTTATCATTTCATATAACCGCCTATAACATTTATATGTACTGATAAATTTAAATCAATATTTTCACGCTGTCTTTTCAGACTACACAATTTCATTGTAGTTTAACGTTAACTATTGAGGGCGGCCTTTACCTGTGCAGTTCCTCCAAAATTTGTCAGGGACTTTCGATGAAAATAAAGAATACATATTCCCCCCTCTACACATCAAAAAGCACCCACACATACACACTCAAACACTTGCAAACACAATAAGCCATGAAAAGTTTAATCCAGAATTAAGATTGTCTTACCCTACTGATCAAAAAAAAAAAAAAAAAAAAAAAAATCGCGACATGCTTATTCATGAAAACGAGTGTGCTACGCTGATTTCCTATATGTATCTAGATAAGATAAATTATTTTTTTTAATTTTACTTTTATTTGTTTCTTCAATTTTATGACAAACGTAATATACAAAATTCACTTTTCTTTCGTACAAATTATATGATTAAAAAAAGACAATAATAGACTTGGTGGACACAAAATATTGACGATTATTTGATACAAATTACACGATACGTTGATAATAAAGAAAAATGATTAAAGGTACAAAAATGATTTAAAGGTACAATGGGGGGAATTGCAGAAAATGTTACGCGTTTGTTATCAAGATAATAATAAGATGCAATATCTAAAAAAATGCTTGCAACATAGGCAACCTTTTACTCAGAGATATAGAAATTTAACTTCCTCTATATTATGGAAAGTATAAATAAATTTTGTGCAAACTGTTCAGCACCTCATTTTCAATATACTCTGAAAAGACAATATCAGACGATCCCAATTTCACACTGTAAACATGGCTTGTCTTCCAAACTGTGATAATATTGCTGGTAATATATAAATGAAAGCAACAACAATCATCCACTTCGCAGTACGCATGAGCAAAAAAAAAAAATAGTCATTTGCTATTAACAGGCATGTAGGTTTTTAAATTAATTGAGATAAACATATGTAATGACTATGTAACCCTTATGAATAGCGGGTGCCAGCACAACCACCTGACAGCAACAAAATATTTATTAAAGCCTGAAGTGTTTGGAAATAATGATAAATGATAAATGATAATAAATGAAATGGATACTTCCCCAAGAATTTATTATTAATCACTTTAATTGACGGGCCTTTATGGTCATTTGATCTAAGCAAGTTTATTCTTTGTTGAACATAATACATTACTGGGATATCTAAAAACAACCTTGCTTTAAAATCTAATGTTTGAATCTAAATCTAAATCTAAATCATTAAAATCTACGTATGAAGCCCTTTAAAAGTAGTGACAAGTTTACATTTCTTGCTTGTACGGAGAGCTCTACATCAAGGTGCAAAACATGGGGCCTAAAAAAAGCACGAGAATCCGTTTTTATAATTCTGCAGGTGCCGCCAATCAAAATACTTTCAATGAATAAAAACTTCTTCCCTCAGTTCCATTCGCGGATAACATGAACTGGGATACCCAAACCAAAGGAGATGATTCATCATTATGGAATATCCGCTCCGAATCAGAATCAAAACACAGAGTCATCGGTACATAATTCTGTGCGCCGGAAGTGACCTTTCACACAGATACATCACCACACTCTTTCAAATCGAATTTACGGTACCGCGATTGAGCAGTACCGTTAGAAAAACACATGGAATCCGTCGGGGATATCTCTGGCAAGATAATGCGTGAATATCGAAATGATGCTTTTCATCGTTAAACCAGAAAAAACGGAAACACCTAGGATCTCCCTTCGATCTGATGCAAGGCTTCGAAGGCAGAAATTTTACACTCCCTCATCGGACTCTCTGAGGATATTATAGAGAGGACGATGTCAATTTGAAAATAGGAATAAGATCAACTAAACTTTGTAGAACAAATTTTGTTTACTACCAACCTTACATAAATCACAATGTCACCTTACATGGAAACCTCAAAGTACTTAAAATGTCATAATTTTCGGTACACTAAAGACTGATTTTTCTTCCTCCCATTTTACGTGGTGTCTATGTGTCCATTATTGCACTGGTTAGTTCCTAGCAAAATACGCTTGTGTGGTACAGTCAAGAGATGTTTTATGCCCACGTGAGATATGCCTCATTTTTCCCATCTTATCTTCTCAACACGAGATTCATATATCTAGAAGCGTGCTGCTACGTATGATGTTCAACGCATCTAATAAGAGGCATTACCACTGATTGGTATACTTTATGTCAAACACACACAAAATAACTTTCTCTTCATTAATTCGATAATTTGTGATAAAGGTACGAAAGAAGACGGAAATGAACTTTGGTCTCATGCGAGTGGAAAGAGATATAATCTGTCCCCCATTTTTATATCAAGCATGCATTTTCTCACAGAGTGCTCAATAAGCAAGATATAAGTACAAAGACTCTTACTGACAATTCAAAATTTTGATATCAGGGATAATTACCGTCAAATCTTCAGATTTTACGAGACATGCAACCAAGGTCACCATCGGGAGTTAAAAGACACAACAGTTTCCACTGACAACGGTCTACATACGACTATACTTAGGATGAAACGAAGGAATTTTTGACTATGCCATAATCACTTCCCAATCATCATCGCATATTTAACGTGACATTAATAAACCAAAACGATCATAACAGTCAAGACAGGAAGCTTTTGTAAGCAATAAACTGGACTTGATCACCCTTAAGAGCTCAGAGTTTTTCGTCATGCTCTAACGTTGCCGGATGCTGTCCGTAAGTTACATACCAATGTCGGATGTGTTTTCGTTAGTGTAGAAGAGCAAATAAGACATTAACTCCCCAGTAAGTACAACAACTCAATGCGAATTAGTAAACGCTTCCCTTTTAAGAGTGGTTAATATGAAAACCCTTTGTGTGACGCTAAAAAGGACGAAATATCCTGCATTTTTGTCTCTTACTTCGCTAAAGCCTCATGCAGTATACCCGGTTTAATAATTCAGTAATATTAGACATGTTCTCTATTTTTCCTCTGTGAAACCTCGTTTAGTTTGTGAAAACGAAGGCCAAAGTTGGTGTTCTGTGATATATAGTGCCATTGGATGAAATACCGACGTGTTTGAGGTAACAATAAGTCATGATGCTCTGTCGTGAAAAGGGTGTCGATAAAGGACAATTATCACCACGTATCCTACACGTAGCAAAAGGAAGATAATGTTCTTTTATCAGCGTACTCTCTAAGGGATACCTAGCGATGCCGGCAAATCTTTCTGTCTTCGACTTTGATGTTTTGAAAAGAAGTGGTAGAAAGATGACAATACCTATTTTGTGATTATTACCTATTTAGTCGGATATGAATTGATGTGAGTTATGTAAAAGAATAAATCTATTCAAAATAAGGAGTTTTTTTCTGCCCTGGGACCCCATAGGTTTGTGTGTGAGTTATGTCTCAACTCAAAATACTCATTCCTGTTCATTATGTGGCATTGACAGCCATGACTGGTTATTATGGGTCATTTTTGTAGTAAAAGGCAATATTGCTGCTGAGTTTCGATCGTATTGCTCCGATTTTGTGAGAGAAATTTGACAAACACCCTAAATTATTTCTGTCAAAGATATGAATTTTTTATCAATAAAAGTGGTAATAATTAAAGAATGCCATAGATCACTAAGTTTTAGACACATTTTCTCTACGGCATTAACCAGTGGGAGTATAACGCATTGTGAAGTTGTTTCACTTTTGAATTCCTTGTTTATTACTTTTGTTACTTCGTTTGTTTTTCTCTGTGAACGACGGAAGCGACAATATTCCCTGAAATGTGTTTTTTATGAACAACTGTCCCTCTTATGATATAGAGATTAGGTGCATAACGAAAGCAAGGTTATAATATGAGATGTTATTGTCCAAAAGATAAAGTTGAAGGTTTATTGATAATTTCTTGAACACACTGCTTCAATATTCTGAGCAAAAAGGGAGTGAAAGAAGAACGATTGATAAACACTAATTTTGCAGATGGCAACAGTCGTTCAGCGGCAACATTAGTATTATTGGAATCACAATTTCCGAGGAAGTCACTGCTCGCGGCCGTGCGATGGTAGAACTGGTGAGTACAGCGAAAAATATGGATTCCTTCCAAAGAACCAGAGTAGCACATTAGCGAACCAGTTGATTGTTGGCTTTGCTTGTCCCTTAGTCCCTGGAAGTTTTGATCGTGTATTTGCATGTCTGTTGATACATCTGTTCCACCTATTCACGTTACAAAACATGAGGTAAGTAACTTTGATTACAAAGCAGAATTTATTTTTTATTGAATTCAGCGTTTTCAAATGAATTTGTTCATGTTATTCTGAAAGCGCAAGTCATGCACTCACGAAGTATTCTGCTGTCGATATCTAACACTGCATTAAGTTACAATTACTTTATAAAATAGGTTCAGATTATCCCAATAATTTGCAAAGCAAGTATTTCTTACAAGAAGTGCATATGCGTTTGGAAAAGAAGTCCTATATCTATACGAATACTGAACCCAAGGTATTGACATGCGATATTTTCCCTATTCGCTCAGATAATGATGAGCTCTTAGATGAAAATCATAATGTTCAATTTAATGTAGGTATACTCGACCATGTCAGCCGTTTCAGCCTCAGTCTTTGTTTCATCGGGTCTATAAACTACTTGTTTATTAGAATTGCGTAAACCTGGAACTGCGTTTCAACGGCAAATTTGCTTCTCATAACTCCTCTTTGTAATAAAAGACTGATTCTCCTCAAACTTTTCAAATGTTTAATACAAAATGAGCTTCGTCTCGTTAATTGTAGCGTACATACCTTGAATATATTGGCCGTAATGACATCATGTCGAAGACAAAAATCTGGTAATCTTGTTGATAATTAATCCACTTCATAGAGTGCTATTCAGTGTTTATGATGATAATGATAATGATGATAATGATAATAATAATGATGATGATGATGATAATAATAACAATAATAATAATAATAACAACAATAATGATAATACGTATTCATATAACGCCTTATACAGACTCAAAGCGCTTCAACAAATCCAACAAAATACAAGAAATCAACAATATCTACAAAAAAAACAAAGAGAAAGAACAAAGCAAAACAAATACTGACTCTAAACTTGTCAGATCATTAGAAGTGAAATCATTCGTTATAGTTTACATCATATCGATATAAGATATTGCTGGTGAAAGCGGCGTTAATGTCATTGTGAGCGTTTTCAGGGTTTTTTTCCCCGTGTTTTAAATGATTCAGAATTGGGATATGATTTAGTTTCTGTATTCATATTCTTGCTGCAAAGAATTACAAAGCAATATCTGATTTCACAAAATGTGCAGTTCCGACTGCGTCTTGAATATATTACTGTCCCAACAGCCGCGGAATTTCGTTGTAACCTCATTTAATTGATTTGATTCGACTCGACTCGATTCGATTCGACTTGATTAGATTTGATTCGATTTGATTTGATTTCGTTTGATTTGGAATTATCCGTTGCAATGGAATCTGAAATTTCGACTTGTCATTCGTGCTCTTTGATATTGCAAACACTGTCTTCTCCAATATTTGTCATTGTTTTTCAGTGAGACTTGTCGGAGGTTCTGACGAGCATGAAGGCCGAGTGGAGATACTGTGTGACGGAATCTGGGGCACGGCGTGTGACAATGGTTGGGGTACTGAGGAAGGGAACGCGGTGTGCCGACAGCTTGGCTACTCATCCGCCGCCTCGGTCCATCACAATGCCCACTTCGGACAAGGATCAGGCCCTATTTGGTTAGACAGTGGAATTTACTGCCCCACATCGGATAAAAATTCGCTCCTAGAGTGCTACAGAGGGCCGTGGGGATGCTACGCATCGGGCTATACCTCCAGCTGTGGGCACGACGATGATGTGGGTGTAAGATGTGCCGGAGAACGTGAGTTTATTTCAGTCTGTAACAAACCGTATAATGTTCCCCCCCCCCCCATAAAAAAAATAATGCAATCGGACTTTCTGCGATAATAACTTTGAAAATAGAAATTCAATCAAAATGCAATTCAGGGTATGAAACTACAATATAACATTTACATAAATGTTATAGGAAACTCCATTCGTTGTGCTTCAGTGGTCACAGAGAAATGGAAATCTTTTCAAAGTTTATTAGAAGTCCCTACCCTCTAAGTTTTGTAAGGAGACTCGTTGTCTATGTTGTGTTCACGCTTTACGAATGAATGAGAGATTGCTAGATTCTTTTCATTTTTAATCAACAAAATGAATAATCAATTTCATCAAAGAGAAAGCAGATTTCTGAAAATTTCAAACGTTGATAAGGTTTGAAAATAAACGATAAAAGAAAAATATCAAATCATTTACTCATGGAATAGTGGATTGAATTCTTTCTGATTTTTGGTTTTCTTCAATTTTTTTTCTGTTTTCTATCAAGATGATCATGAATAAAAGTATTGACGTATTTGCATATTTATATGTTTATCTATTGATAATATGTTATGCACAAAATTCGAATTCATTTGTTAGTTGCCCTGTCGGTTATGAGAAAAATATTTCATTCATATTTCTATGGATGCCAAGAGCACCCAAGTGCTAAGCGTGGAAGAAACAGACCCATGACATGCTTTACAAAGATTCACATTTCTCCTTGACCACTGAACCAAGTTAAATGGGGTTTTCTGCAAAGTGTAGGTAGCACTTATACCCTGACATAACATTGGGATTGTTAATTCAGTGGCGGATCCAGAGGGGGGTGCAACCGGCACACGCCCTCCCCCTTTATTTTTCGTTAAAAACAAAAGAAATAAAAGGAAAAAAATGAAATGAAACCCGCAAGTGGCACCAGAAATATTAGTCACACCCACCACCCCCTTTACAGAATTCCTGGATCCGCCCCTGTTAATTTGTTTTAAAAGTTATCAATGGGAACAGTCACATTGTATTTTTTGGGAGGAGGCATACTGCAGTCTTTTGCTTCGAAAGCAAGGGTGCTGTTTCCTTCGTTAGTGTTTTTGCTCTGATGGATCTTTCTATACGTGACAGTATCACGAATCCGCAGCCATCATACCCACCATCACTCTGTTGACTATCATTAGCTCACCAGAAAACATTACATTTCCTTATTGATATTCTTCTCGCGACAAAATCAAGGAAATGTTGATTAATCAATGGCATATATATTCTTCATTGTTGAAACTTATAGTTTACCTGACTTTTTTGTCTACAGACATCGCCATTTTGACACTAAGCATTTATCAAATTGAACTTACATTTTCGTAATGCGAGTAGTCATTGCAATTTCTAGCAGACCCGTAATTATCATCACTAGTCCAACCATTGCATACATTATTATCATTACTATTTCATTGTTATTATTATTATTATTATTATTATTATTATTATTATTATTATCATTATCATTATTATTATTATTACCGTAATTTGTTTTCGACCTTCCCACATCAGTGACATTCAGATTAGTAGGCCTACTGGTAACCCATGCAAAGCGAATATCTCCGATTCCAATCCACGGGGGCGTGTATTAACATATGAATTGTGTCGATTGAATACAACGTGTTGTTTACTATGAATAACAATGACTGGATCGTCCGATAATTATCAGCAAGAAGAGTGCTAACATTGACATACAAGATTCTATGCACTAATTCCATTTGATAGTATTTCTCTTCTTCCTGTAAAGAGTGAAAAGTGGGATGTACACTGTGTACAGTACACCAAGCATCAAAAACATTTTTTTTTTCGATTGAGGTGTGCATACTAAATTTCTTTATCCATGATGACACACTCAAAATGATAAACCAGTGCTTATGTCAAAATGATGAGGCTGAATGAGATCCAAGAAGTAAGAATCACCACACCCCCGTCCTGTTAATACTTTCACTACGGTCTCTACTTCAGGATAATATGTCAGGTGATAATGGCTGATATTCCCGCATAATGTTAGATGTAGACGTTTTACCGATGTACCAATGTATTGAGTTTGTTAGCATCATTTTTTTAATCTATAGGAAATCTGAGTGCTGCGGCCGCAATATTTGCCAACGCAGACTTGAATGAAGGCCTAACTTACGGCATTGATCGCTTCACTTATTACGACATGACGAGTAGATTGACATTCACTCCAACGACAGCAAACCACGGCGATACACTTCAGTGTCATGTGTATGGTGTTGTGCGCTCTGCCACTCTGGAAGTTACAGGTGATTTTTTTTTTTAATTTGGTATCAGTACAAACATTACCAATTGAAACACAATATCAGTATTTTATACACTTTATACAGTACGCTGGAAGCAGTTTTGAATGATTTTTCCTCTTTTTTCAGGGAAATTTGACTGAACAAATCGTGGTCGATCTCTGTCACATCCTGTTCCGCTTGTGCGTCTTCACTGTGTACTAAAAGCCTGTTATACGAATGTGAATAGCGCTCACCAGCAATGACAAAATAAACGGCATTGCATGGAGCCGTGACATATAACACGATATAATGACATTCGTATTTTCACACAGGACATTCTGATCAAAATATTTGAGAATCGGGGGGGGGGGGAGGGCAACAGATCCATGGCCCCCACCCCACTCCCTGCATGATGTGCACGACCATACAGACATGTATATACAGCTGTGTTAGTATAACGCAATTATGCAATGAAAATTAAAAGGCTGGTGTAAGCAGTTATTGTAGTCAAAGATTTACCACTCCTTTGACACCTGTCGATTGAAATTGCGATTGCAAAATAGAATGTTTATAACTAAATCTGCATCTATCTCTTTACGTATCTCACTATTTGATACTGACATATTTTTCCTTTAGGCTGAGTCCTAGGAGACGTAAAACTTGATCAACACAAACTTAGATGATCTGTTCACGCGCGAAGCGTGCAGCTAAACAGGGAAATGGCTGTATAACTTTCCTTCTACTCTGCGAAAAACCCAACGCTTTCTGAACGTAACAAAACATGCATTCAATTCCTTTCTTTTCAATACGTTTTGTGTAGTAACAAACGTAATTCAATGTCAAATTCTTGTCTTTTTCATGCGATGTTCTCGACTTAAATTACCTAAATACACGTATGCTATTCATGTCATTGCTAAATAAGATTTGAAGCAGTCATTTGCATGAATGAGCGTCAAAAGACTGGATAAGAGCCTCACAATCATCATTTATTTGTAGTGTGTTTGAATTGTTTTTTGTTCTATTGTTATCACTATTATAATAGACTGCCATATGTCTGTTTTTCTTTTCAAGATGTGCCTTGTGCCGTTAAATAACAATGAACTTTTAAACGAATAACGTGCTGACTGTATTTGAACTGACTAAACAGGTGGTGTCGATGTACCCCGGTCCATCACTCCATGTATCACTCCAAGTCCCGGTACCCCTCCGGGAGAGAACATCTTATCTATCGATGCTGTAGAGATTAAAGGCGAGAATAACCTGGTTACTCTGGTCATCTCCTGTCACGTGAACCTCACTGATCAGCCGTCCCCGTACCTCCACACCTACACCATCGGGACTGAGACTACAACTCTATCGTCTTCAAGCTCCGGCTCAGCCATCCTCTCACCACGCCCCAACGCCTGCATCGAACTCACGTGCTCCGCGACGAACGGGATAGGAACGACCTCAGCCACGCTAACACACTGTCCTCGAGGTAGGTAGTCTTCATACAATATGCACTTTAAGAGTGCGACAATTCTGTCTTTACTTTTTCTGTTTTCACTGCGGCCTAAGGCCGCTATAGGTCACGTTAAACTATGTAGTAACAACTTAAGGAACTCTTAAATGCCTATGAATTTCCATACAATTTCCTCTGGTCTGGTCTTGCAATATTTTCAGTGTTACAAAAACTAAATAAAACGATATCATATTGATCATGCTCGCTCAGACATCCATACCTACACGTTCCTTTCCATTTTTGTCTTTATAAAAACCGAGTCAGCGTAGTCATTTGATAAAACCATATCTTTGTTATGGCATTGTACACTTTACTGCTAGGTATAATGATAACCATGATAATCGGTTGGTGTTTACTCCATGTAACACATGCTTTCTAGAGGTCTTAGAAACTTAGCGCAAAGTGTATTGTAAAAGTCCTCCCCTACCCTTTCTGTTCATCTGCGATAACTTTCAGACTTAAGGTATATCCATTTTAATTTCCAATTGGTGATCGGTTCCTGGTTTAGACAGTAATCAATTCATCAACTGATCATATCTTATACAACAGATAAGCCACCAGAAAGAATCATCAATGTGGGATTTGAGACTCAAGAAGCTGCTGAACCAAGTCTCATCATTACTTGTCACGTGGATCCAGAAGACCAACCCTTTCCACCAATCAACACGTACCTCATTGCAGTCGACGATAGCGTCATTTCCGATTCAGCTTCTCCTACGGTGACGATAGACGCTCAACCCAATACATGCATCGATGTCGTGTGTACTGGTATAAATGAATATGGAGAGACTGAAATGACCAAGACCTACTGTCCCCCACAGCCAGGTAAATCCAAAAAAAACCCCATTTTTTTCTTCTTATTATTTTTTGGAACGAACAGTAAAGTAAGAAAACACAGAGTTTACGTTATGTTCATTCTCCGATTTAAAGTGGCTATCCACAATGAAAGAAATTGCAGTTTTCAGCATCCTTTAATCGTTCATGTAAATCTGCAGTAAAGTTTCACTGTGTTGAATACGTTCTCCAAAATTAAAAACACACCACTTTCTCGTGGGGTTACAGTTAAGTTAAACAGCAGTTGTGACACCTTTAACTAGAAAATTACTGAAACCAAAATGATCACATACTGTGTAAATTTAAAACCAAAACACAGTTCTCGTATACCATGCAGAAGTGTGTTAGATAACGCTTTCATGATACGATTTCAATTAAACAATGACAAAATGCGCAATACTAGCCAGAAAGCTTCGCCGAAAGTACTATACATTCTCAGAGATTACCTGATGGTGGTGGCTTCGTGATTTGTTACATTCGATTACATACAATACATCGGGCCAAAGCTATCTACGTTCCACCTTCGTTCTGCATACCCACTAGAGCAGGGAGGGCGCTTCAGGAATCAAAGTCGGTATACCGACTTTTATTATTTCACACTTTTATTTCACACTTTCGAAATACTCAAACAAACAAACAAAGAAACAAACAAACAAACAAACTTATTATCCCATCAAGATGCCTCAGCTAGGCGATTTTCTTGACAGAGCTTTTCGATGTAAAGCAAGCGAATTGAGATGAATTTTGAGCCCTTACAAGTAAGTAGGCCTACCAAGAGGAAGATAATGAACGGAAAAATGTTAACTCCGCAAATGCCATGGGTCGTCAGCAGCACACCAGGGATCACCAGTGTTTCGGCCATTTAAGTGCTGTACACCTCCCCTTGACAGCACCCCCATGGCATTTCAAAGACAAAACAACAAAACAAAACAAAACAAAGCAAAACAACACAAAACAAGAGAAAAAAGGAAAACGCTTGGCATCAATCACCTCTCCTCACTCCAGACACACTCTCTCTACACCCCCCTATTCCCACCACCCCCAAGCCTTCCCTACTATCCATGCAGATCCTGTCTCTGCTGCCCCACAAATTCTCCTGATCCACCTTTCCCCGTCCCTACCACCTATTCCCATCCCCCTGACCCACCTCCTTACCGATCGACCAGCATATCCCCTGCATCCCACCTCCACAGTATGCACCTCCGCTCTCCACCCCCTTTTCTCACACTCCTCCCTCAACTCAGCATACCTATCCAAATTTCTTTCCCTTGCCTCATCCATCCTTGTCTCCCTGGCACAGTTAGCTCCACCATTGCTAACCTGTGCACAGACCTAGCCCCCAGCACCATGTCCGGCCGAAGGGCAGTTACTACCACCTCCTCTGGCACTGTACGGTTCCCCTCATCCACCCGCACCTCCCAATCATCCCCCGCTGCTAAGATCCCCCCACCATCATACCTCTGACCCTTCCTTCTCACACTGCATCTCACCCCCTCCTTCACAAACCGGATTCCCCTCACCCTAGGGTCCCATTCTTCTTCCTTGCCTCCACTGCCACCCTCGCCACCTCCACCATCTCCTTCAACACCTGGTTGTGCCTCCATGTATAGGCCTGTAATAGACCTCCACATGCTGACAAAATGTGCTCGAGTGAACCCTTCGCCTTGTTGCAAACCCTGCATCTACCATCCTCCACAATGCCCCATCTCTGAAGATTTACTGGAGAAGGCAAAACATCAAAGGTGGAACTGATCATGAAGCGCACAGCTCCAGAGGACATTGGCCAAAGGTCATTCCATGACACCTTCCTCTGCTCCACATCTTCCCATCGAGTCCATGCTCCCTGCACTCCCTGCTGTACAGCCTTGGCAAAGCGATACTCCTTCTCCTTCTCCTTAACCGCCTCCACCACCAACTCCCTTCTACCCTTCCTGCCTTGCTTGCTGTACCATCTAACACCCTAATGAAACCCGACCCCTTTCCGACCCACCTGAACCGCACCCTGCATCTCCTTCCACTTTGCCATTGCCACTGCCTCGTCTGCAGCCTCCTCCACTTCCTCCCTGTGCGGATCGGTGTTATAAGGTGCCAACAGTAAACATCAAAACTGCTGATATAATCATTTTCCATATCGCTATTGCATGCTTTTCCATGGCCAGTATTAATATTTAACCATTTCCCCTTTTACTACCTTGTCTCGTTCTAGAAGCCGGTCCCGAACAACCTGGTAGCAACATCCTTAGGATCCAGACGACGGAAATCAGAGGTGAAGGAAACCTGGTAACTCTAATCATCACCTGTCATGTTGACCTCTCTGACCAGCCTTACCCACATCTCCACACATACAACATTACAGCTGATAACAACACCTTGTCCTCCTCCAGCTGTGCCTCAGCGATCCTGTCTCCACTCCCCGATGCCTGCATCAATGTCACTTGTTCTGCGACCAACGGAATCGGAGACACGTTGTCATGGATGGAACATTGCCGGACAGAAATTCCTTCTGGTAAGTTAAAGTTTCATGGCTTATCCTTCTCAAAGCAAAGCACACAGTGCTTATATGAACCTAAAAGTGCTCCTATAAGTACCTGACAATCATCATTAATTGTATCGCGCTTTTTTTTTCAAATGTGTGTGTATGATGGCGATCAGAAATCTCCTAGTCACTTCACGGGGTACAGAAGAAGGTAATAATCTGTGAGCACTGAGACAAGAGAGGGCGCTAGAGAGTTTCATTGAAGGTCACAAACAAATGAAATACTTGTCACATGATCCATGATCGTCACAGATCACCTTCTGTATCTGTATTATCGTCTGATGTTACTATACTTTCAGCAATTTAAGTCTAGTACGTGTTCAAGTTTTATACCGTTAGGTTGGAACAGCACACTTAATTTGAACAGCACGACAGTTTGATTGTTTGTTTTTTTATGTCGTATTTCCTTCCATAATTATTCTGCGACCTTTTGACAAAATATACAATGCTTTAGATGAGGTAGAAAAATACTTAAATCGACAATTTAAAACAGCTACGTGTCAGCAAGGAATGCATAATTGCGTTCTTTGTGATAGCAATTACACTTAGACAGCGTTTAAGTTGTTGGCTATCAAGTCCAAGCTAAAAACTGCGCAGTACGGAGGGAATACAGTGACACTAACACAGGAAGAAGAAAACACTACCGTTGTCCATTGGTGCTTTATCGATAGGGGGTCCCATAGCTAGCCCTCATCGACGGGTCCTTCAACAATCGTCGACCACGTACGCTCTTCTCGTCGTCGTTTTCATCCTCTCCATCATCACCTGCTTCACTGTCCTCGTGAAGAGAAAAAATGTCTTCTGATTGAGGTGAGTATATTCATAGCGTGTTTTATTTACTGGATCCGTGCTTTGACAAAGTTATTGGGTAGAATGTTATAACCTTTACAATTATTACTTACTACTTGTTAGGTTTAGTACTTGACAAGAAGCCCTGATAATCCCGGGTAAGCTAACTTGGAATCATAACCCAGATAGAATTACGAGAGATGCAGACGCGATGAAAGCGTTAATCGAAAGAAATGAGGATATTGACTTCCATCGGGGGAAAAATACACTCGTTGGTTTGACATGCTGTGTTCCTCCATAGACATTTTAGAACACGCTTAGCTTCATCTATGTTGCTACTCCTACATTTCATCAATGACTTAAGATTTTATTGCATTAAAAGATAGATTTACCATGTCCCCCTTTTCATGATTTATTTTCTTGTCGCATTTTAGATGTTTATTCACTGCCTTTATTGCGTTTCACTTTCCTACCGCAGAAGTGCCTCAAATGATATTCATTAATTGACTGGTACGCACTGCCTTTCTGTAGAGAAATTTGATTTTGTTAAGAACACACAGTACTGCTTACCATATTTGT
Source organism: Diadema antillarum (assembly GCF_040938485.1). Classification (NCBI taxonomy): domain Eukaryota; kingdom Metazoa; phylum Echinodermata; class Echinoidea; order Diadematoida; family Diadematidae; genus Diadema; species Diadema antillarum. The sequence goes on from NW_027270983.1 coordinate 1,550,964, forward strand.
TTGTTTTCAGTTGACACCATATCCTGCATGTTTACATGTCTTTGGCAACAATTCTAAGATCCCTTTATGACATTTGCCTGCAGGTATGGAAAGCTGCGAGGGTCAAAATGAGGGAAAGCCTTGGATGCACACCAACAATATTTTCTCCGAATGAAGAATCATAATTTGTATCTTAACTCACTCTGAAATCATTCACATGTTATTATGTCTTATCTGTAGTTTCCAAAATAGATTTTATTGCCTATCAATAATCTTTATGTCAATGGTGAGTGGCAATGTCTATAGCGTATTTTTGTGATAATTTATTTCATATTGCAGCATTATCTAAGGCCATTTTCCCAGTCAAGCTTTGTTTATGAAGATGGTCCCCTGCTTGTCAAAATCATTAATTACTCAAAACCTTGTTCAAGGTATTTTCTCTGCTAGTGTACCTTCAATATGACATCTCATTGTAAATATTTAGTTTATACGTTTTGACTACAATTGAACACATGATAATGAATATTGATGCGTATAATTCATTTAATTATGCCGACACCATGTTAATTTTTGTTTTATGTATTGACGGTCGAATACAGAAATAGAACAGAACAATAACCAGCTCTGCTTCACATGATTAAATTCTACGTCACATTCCTTAAAAATGTATACAAGGCTCGATATGCACTTGTTCGTTTGGGGCCATTCGGGCCATCAGAATCATTAAATTGTTGTTGTTTTTTTTATGGCCCGAAAAGTAAAGAAAAGCGTAACAAATGACCTATTTTTTTATAAAACATTAAGATAATACAATAAATCATGATAATTATGTGAAAATTAAGAGGTTCGACAATGTGTGTCAAATGCCACGTACTGTGACTAAGAAGTAAGAAAGTAAAACATTAGAAAATTAAAATGACTAAGAACCTTGATAACTATGCGAAAATTGGCAGGTATATCAAAGGGGCTTACAAACATGTAATTTGTTATTAGGTGGTGGCCCGACATCTATTTCTGGTAGCCCCGGGCCACAGAGCCTCATCTAGTGTTGAACCTTGTATATAGTTTTGTCATTATGGAAACGAGGTTGGAGAGCAATTATTTTCTAATGACATCATTGGTGGTAATTTCGGTTTCCTAGATGTATCTTATGTAAAGCAATCAGTAGCGCTTCTGTACTTTTTATAGTGTCATGTGTTTTCATCATCATCATCTCTCTCTCTCTCTCTCCCTCTTTTCCATAATAAAATGTAATGTTCTTTTGAATTTTTGCACTACCCTCCGGCTTTATATGATCTCAGTGAATTAAAGTCACATCAAGAAATAAACTGTTGTTTAAACAGAAAAAACCGAATGCATCGGTAGTTCTGATTCGGTGTTCGTGTTATTTACCAACCCCTTACTGAAAAATATCAACATGAGTGTTGGAAATTATAAAGAACAAAGATAATTTTGACACTGCGTATAGCGAGAAATTTATGATGAAAGGTAAAAGTGAATAGTGGCTCATAAATGATGACATTAGTACTGTACATACACTCACACACACGCGCGCGCAGACACACACACACACATACACACACACGCATATGTATATATATATATATATATATATATATATATGTATATATATATATATGCATATATAGGTGTTACAAAAACATTTCACACTTTTGATCCTTAATATTTCAAACACTATATATCAGATAACCCTGACAGTGATGCTGGTGATAGCTGAATAGTGTACAATTTTGTTGGAGGTGATTTAAAAATGAAAGCATAGATCAGTTTTATTAAGTTCAATAACAGGTAGTCTTTGTTCATCCTGAAATGTAGTGTACTGTAAGCACATGATAACATAATCATGCTTACTTTTTCACGTGCATGCATTTTACCCTTTACCATGCATGAATTCAGTCTAGCAGTGCCCGGGCAATCCATCATGAATTATTAATAAAAGCATTCATGTGCCTTGGAGCAAGAGACCAAAAGCCTAGTCAACAGAGGTGTATTTTTGTCTATTGTTCAGGGTGATTGTAAACACACACTCACATACACATCATTGATTCCAATGTGAATTTCAATTTTATACTGAGGGTTAAAATTTGACCAAAAACTGGAACTAAACTTGAGATTTATTTATACATTTAATGAATCTGATTCATGTTCTCAAATTCGAATCGCCTCCAACTAAATTGTACACTATTCAGCTATTAGTCATATCAATGACAGTATTATCTGAAGTACAGTTTCGAACTATAAAGGATCAAAAGTGGGAAATGTTTCTTGTAACACCTATATAGCACAGCTGTATAATGTATATATATGTATATATATATATATATATATATATATATATATATATATATATATAGATATAGATAGATAGATATGTACAGTTTATGTCACACCAGAGGAACGCATTAAATGCCAGTTGCCTTGGTTTTTATTCGGGGGCCTCCCCTTCGTCAGGGATTAAAGTGCTTTCTTAGTTGGTCATCATAGAGCTAATTGCTTTATCGTCATGAAGTGAGAAACAAACAAAACGTCATTTACAATACGTTGAAACTTGCCGTTACACCCATGATACATGGAAATGATAATAATGATGATAATAATAGTAATAGTAATAATAGTAATAATAATGATGATAATGATAATAATAATAATAATAATAATAATAATAATGATAATAATAATAATAGGGATAATACGAATTACGAATCGACGAATGTGGGTACATTGTATGTTATTATGTATGATGTGTGTAGAGCTGTTATTCTGTGTGGGTGTCCTTTTCTTCTGTCTATACATCTTGTGTGTGTGTGTGCGTGTGTGTGTTTGTGTGTGTGTGTGTGTGTGTGGTTTGTTGGTCCACGAGTTCTGTATGATATACATTCGTCTGTTTGAGTGATCTTTGTGAAATAGATCATTGATCAATTTGACCAAACGTTCGTAAGCCAATAACTGTGTGCTCTAAGATGATATGAAGAAAAAAAAACACCTGTATGAAAAGTGACGAGAAAGACATTATTTCACTATTGATGAAAGCATACCTAATAATAACAGTAACAATATCAACAACGCAGGGACCTTCTGATCAATATCTACACAGCCAACCAATGTAAACCAATGCTTCCCATATCCCTATACTTGAAGATAATACTCGTGTGAAATATCAACAGTTTGACTATGAAAAGACCCAGAGAAGCAACATATTCGTGTATTATTTCTTTTCCATAAACATATATTGGGAAGAACAAAAAGCAGGGATGTCCAAGAAATTCAATAGGCAATGTACCAAATATTATGAATATATGTAACAATTTTATAATTTGAAATTCACGAACATGCTAGCTTCCTGCGATCCAGATATTGAAGCTTAATGATGAATATAATTTGAGGTACCAAATTTATCACACCAATCCTTTCTTACCATTACACATTTTAAGTAAATATCTGTAAATCGTCGATCTTGAAATTAGTGTTTGCGTCGTGACAGACGCAATGTATGCACGACTGAAGCCTGAATTAGACAATCATGATATCATTGATCACGTGTTTTCATCTTCGTCAGTTTTCGTGAACTTACTGTGAGGAGAAGAAACGGTTAATGTGAATGATATGAATCTTTATTTCAATTTCACACTTAGGTCCTCCATTGAACGGCACACTCTCCATCAGGTTTCATGAGCGAGTGGACATTCAGAACCAAACATCCCTCGACATCGAATGTCACGTGATTTCCAAGGACAAACCCTTTCCGGCCATCGAGTATTACGTCATCTCGGCTGATGACGTCATTTTGTCGCGTTCTTCATCTCCTCGCACTACCATATCACCTCGTCCTAGATGGTGCATCCAAGTGTTTTGTGTTGGAAGCAACGGGATTGGCGAAACAACAGCATCTACGATATACTGTCCAAGAGGTAATATCAGGTGTAATGTCACCTGTAACAAGTGTGCATTATATTCTTTTAGATAGATAAAACTAAACTAAGTTTGAGGCATACACGCTCGAAATAATCACTTTGAGTACTTCTTAATTTGACTGTTTTCAAAGATCCACCTGTCGCCGATATACTATCTTTGGAATTCCATGAGGAAAGATTACCCAGCACTGCAGTCATCCTTTCCATCACTTGTCACGTGGATTCGCGAGACCAGCCGTTTCCTCGTCTACACACTTTCATCATCCAAACGGAGACTGGGACGGAGTCTAACTCCAGCTCTCTGATCCTATCTCCCCGCCCCGAATGGTGCATGAATGTCACTTGCATTGGTCAGAATGACTATGGATCGACTTCTTCTATGGAGACCTACTGCCCGACAGGTGAGGGGATGAAAGTAGTAGGATTCTTGTATTGGTCAGAATGACTATGGGTCGACTTCTGCTATCGAGACCTATACTGCCTATTACAGGTGAGAGTATGATATGATAGGATACTTGCATTGGTCAGAACGACTATGGGTCGACTTCTTCTATCGACACCTACTGCCCTAGAAGTGAGGGGATGCAAATAGGATGCTTTTATCGGTCAGAATGGCTATGGGTCGACTTCTTGAATCGAGATGTAGTGGTCTCAGAGGTGAGGGAATTAAAGTACATGTAGTAGGATACGTCTATTCGTTAGAATGGCTATGTGTCGACCTCATCTATTGAGACCTATTGATCGACAGGTGAGAGGATGATAGTAGTACGATACTTGGTCAGGATGACTATGTGTCGACTTCTTCTATCGAGACCTATTGCTCGACAGGTGAGGGGATGATAGTAGTAGGATACATATTGTCGTGGTCATAATGACTATGGGTCGACTTCTTCTCTCGAGACTTACTGCCCAAACCATTCACCGTTGAAGTTTAAATGCAATCTAGCGAGCAGGAGATCGCGCATTCAATCACATACTATAGTAACATTAAAAAACAGTCGGAAATTGCTTCATGAAAATTGACAAACTTTTCATTTCATTCTTAGTCCGAGAAATTCTTGTCATAGGTAGGTAAAATATCATACTTACATTTTCATATTCTTTGCAGTTGAGTCATTTTAATGTGTATATTTCTCATCTTTAATGACTGCGACATTTTCCATGTTACGTGCTGACAGATCACATCTAGAGTCGCTTATTTTTATCTTTTGTTTTTTCTCGTCTCTCTCTCTCTCTCTCTCTCTCTTTCTTTCTCTCCCCATTTCTTTGGAACAAATGTTAACAGATCCACCTCCCCCTGGAATAATCGACATTCGGCTGGAAGAGAAACTGGGCGAAAATAACCAACCAATATTGGTCATAAACTGTCACGTAAATGAAACGATTATGCTTCATCCCCCATTGCATACTTTCGAAGTCAAGGTTGGAAAGAAGACTGTGTCATTGTCAACCAGGCCATCGACCACTATATCGACAAGGCCTGAAAACTGTTCCATAGTAACTTGCACTGGAACCAACGATCTCGGTTCGACAAACACTACGGAAACATATTGCCCTACAGGTGAAGCAGATTCAAATCAAATCATTCGTGTGCTTGTATTATAGATGTGTGTGTGTGTTTTACTTAATTGTAATGTGCATGTATAATTATGTATAATACTTACATGTTATTTTCAGTCTCTTCGGCTCATCGCTATGAACACGTGTTGTCATTACGAACACCTATGATAAAAGATATCGATTCAGTCTCTACGGCTTACAACTACGTCTACCGGAAACTTGGTTACCTGTAGAAACGTCACGAATTTCCTCAGTAAACAAGTGACAGTTTCGGGGAAAAGAGATAATTGATAAAAAACGTAAATAACAAAGTACACATTAGTTAAGAAAAAGCGTCTTTTCTCCTCCTCTTCTCAGTATTTGCCTATCAAACTTTAAAGAAGACAAAGTAATCAGAGTACGCAGAAAAAGGCTCCATAGCAAAGGGAAACAAGAGAGACAGACAGACAGACAGACATACAGAGAGGAAAAACAACTTTTTAAAAGGATCACTTGTCCAGCATTATGTCAGATACAGTAGTAGTTACCTAATAAATCAACAGAGGAGAATGTGCACTTAGATTTGACCCTAGAGGTCTACATGTTTCGAAGTGAAACGAGATTTTCTGAAAGTTAAAAGTGCAACAATGTCATATAAATCCCTTGGTCTACTAGAGAAATAAGAAAAAGAATGAAAAAGAAATCGAGATACAATATAGAGGCTTGGAGATAAACACCCGTTACATATTTTACTGTAATGTTGAAGAATACATTTTAACAAAAAAAAATGTAATTCAATGATAATTATCTGCGTGAAAGACTCATAAAAGTGAAGTTGTCCAGCTTTACTTTGGGAAGAAAAAGTGTAAGATTTGTGATTGCCGATGTTAAGTTCTATAGTGATAAACGTTTTCCAACACAACTGAAGCTTCGTTTCAATGTTCATGAAATCTTTCTTTTTTTTTCGTATATACTGGCACTCTAGTTATTATGAGTATTTGTGGCAGAAAGTCGTATCTTCCTTATTTCTCCTGCCATTCACCCATTACACTCGATCTTGATAGATCCACCAGAAGAAGGTCTGATCTCAATCCTAGTGGAAAACGACACGGATACCACCAATGTTGACATCACCTGTTTCATCGATTCGTCGGTTCAACCCAAACATCCTATCAACATTTTTGGTGTCGAGGTAAACGGTGAAAGTATGATCTCTTCATCGCAAAATGCGTCTGTCATTGTGACGTCACGTCAGAACAGGTGTCTTAACATCAGATGCACCGGAAGCAATGTCCATGGGTCAACGACCTCTCTTAGTTTGCATTGTCCCAGAGGTACGTGATATCTGACTTTCTAAACACAGACGATGAGTATGAGCCCTTATGATTCATTCAAAAGATGGCCGTGGAGAGCTTCCCTGTTACTGAAGTAATTCATGCCCGATTTACATTGAACCCTGTAAGCCATTATCATTGTTACGCAACAATTTATAGATGAACATTACAGAAAAGAGACACACAGTTTAATGTTATCATCTCCTAATCGAATCAATCGTATTAAAAGTTGCTCTTTCATTCTTTTGACGATGCTCTTCTTCAATACTTTCAAAGATGCAAGGCAGGTCATTGCGTCTATACAGCCATAAAAAAAAAAAAAAAAAAAAAAAAAAACTGTGTTGGATGATGGTCATCTTCCGGTATAAAAGAACCGGAGAAAATAATTGTTAATAGTCACTCCCATTACAATTACTGCACAGTAATTACTTCAAGCACTATGAAGATTGAGTATTTCATTCTTTCCATCTTTAATCAACATTATAATCTTTGTTGTTCTTTGCATGACCAACCACCGTGAGTAGCTGCTTCTCAAATTTCACGGCACTCGTACTCGCTTGTTTCTCCGATGTCTTTTGAATACCCTTACAGATGATGTGATTGAAATCGAGATGTCTGACTTTCCGTCCGATTACAATGTGACGGTTGTCGTAATTCTGTGTCACGTGACTGAAGAGTACCAGCCCCACCCTGATTTCCGCCAGTACGTGATTACAGCAGACAACCTGACGCTCTCAAGGGGCAGATCTACGTGGGTCTATCTCAGCCCTAAACCTGAGAAATGTGTCTCTGTCACTTGTAGCGCCCTTAACGACTTCGGTTTCATCACTGCATCGGAAATTTATTGTCCAATTGGTAGGCGTTTGGAGAACAACATTATCATATACAAATTTCGTGGATATAACTTACATTTACTCTTTAATAAGACGAAGAATGATATAGAGCCATTTCCCGCTTCCTTTTCACGACTTACATATGGTCAGCTCTCTGTCATTAAAAATGGATTAGGCCTGTATAACATTATGTTTCTTTCTCAGAAGCTCAAAAATCTGTGTCTATGGAAGCATTATTTAACATATTTGTATACTACGCAAAATGTAGTGGTGCCAATGTCCAATAAACCTAAAGTTTCCATGGGATTTGGTTTCTTAGATCGGATGAAGAAAGAGGCCGTGAGAACTGAAAAATGCATATCACTTTCAAATCACTTAATAAAAGAATGAGAAAGGCAATTGTTTCGTATTCTATTTGAGTGGAATTTTAACGTCCATTTTAAATATGTACGGTATTCGATTACAAATAAACACGGCGGAGATAACATGTGTAGACGTAATATCTGTTACATAACTTCTAAAATAAATATTAAAGATAATGCTGATACACGATGTTTCGTGGTGAAATGAACTGCCATGTTTGTGCAATATGAGATAGGACTAGGAATTTAAACGGGGTTTTACACTGACATTCACAGCAATACTAAATCATGGTAACGACCACTTATTAGAGAGGCGGTGAGAATTATGTAACACGTTTTATGGCGGGACGTTTTAATTTCGGTGTTGTGCGATCGTACACATCAAGTTTCTTTCTTCTTGGCATAAATTTACAAAGAAGAGCCACAATCTGATGAGATTACAAATTGATGAAAAAAGACCACCATTTTCATAACATGAAAGTGACCGGGAGAGTATTATTTCAGTTTTTATTAAAGCATACCTAATGATAATAACGATAATAATAATATCAACAACTCGGGACCTCCTGATTAATATCCACACAGTCAACCACTATATCCCATCAGTGCCTCCCAATGCCTTGCTTGAAGAACTACTCTTGTAAAATATCAACAGCTTAATCACAAAAAGCCAAATGGAAACAACATGTTTATGCATTGTTTCTTTTCCATAAATATATCTTTCTAAGAACAGGGAAGCAGGAATGACAAAGAAATTCAACACGAAATGTACCAAAGCTGCACTCTTAATGAGAAATTCATGAACATACTGGCTTCCGGGGATCCAGATATTACAGTTCAAAAGTGAATAGAATTGAGGTGGCAAATGTACCACACCAATCATTTCTTAACATTACGTATCGTAAGTAAATATCTATTAATCGTCGATCTTGAAATCAGTGTACGCGTCGTAACACATACGGGGTATGACGGCTGAAACCTGAAGGAGACGGTCATGAAATCAGTGATCACGTGTTTTCATCTTCGTCGGTTTTCGTGGACTTTCTGCAAGGAGAAGAAAAAGTAAATGTGAATGATATGAATCTTTATTTCAATTTCACACTTAGGTCCTCCATTAAACGGCACACTGTCCATCAGGTTTCATGAGCGAGTAGACATTCAGAACCAAACATCCCTCGACATCGAATGTCACGTGATTTCCAAGGACAAACCCTTTCCGGCCATCGAGTATTACGTCATCTCGGCTGATGACGTCATTTTGTCGCGTTCTTCATCTCCTCGCACTACCATATCACCTCGTCCTAGATGGTGCATCCAAGTGTTTTGTGTTGGAAGCAACGGGATTGGCGAAACAACAGCATCTACGATATACTGTCCAAGAGGTAATATCAGGTGTAATGTCACCTGTAACAAGTGTGCATTATATTCTTTTAGATAGATAAAACTAAACTAAGTTTGAGGCATACACGCTCGAAATAATCACTTTGAGTACTTCTTAATTTGACTGTTTTCAAAGATCCACCTGTCGCCGATATACTATCTTTGGAATTCCATGAGGAAAGATTACCCAGCACTGCAGTCATCCTTTCCATCACTTGTCACGTGGATTCGCGAGACCAGCCGTTTCCTCGTCTACACACTTTCATCATCCAAACGGAGACTGGGACGGAGTCTAACTCCAGCTCTCTGATCCTATCTCCCCGCCCCGAATGGTGCATGAATGTCACTTGCATTGGTCAGAATGACTATGGATCGACTTCTTCTATGGAGACCTACTGCCCGACAGGTGAGGGGATGAAAGTAGTAGGATTCTTGTATTGGTCAGAATGACTATGGGTCGACTTCTGCTATCGAGACCTATACTGCCTATTACAGGTGAGAGTATGATATGATAGGATACTTGCATTGGTCAGAACGACTATGGGTCGACTTCTTCTATCGACACCTACTGCCCTAGAAGTGAGGGGATGCAAATAGGATGCTTTTATCGGTCAGAATGGCTATGGGTCGACTTCTTGAATCGAGATGTAGTGGTCTCAGAGGTGAGGGAATTAAAGTACATGTAGTAGGATACGTCTATTCGTTAGAATGGCTATGTGTCGACCTCATCTATTGAGACCTATTGATCGACAGGTGAGAGGATGATAGTAGTACGATACTTGGTCAGGATGACTATGTGTCGACTTCTTCTATCGAGACCTATTGCTCGACAGGTGAGGGGATGATAGTAGTAGGATACATATTGTCGTGGTCATAATGACTATGGGTCGACTTCTTCTCTCGAGACTTACTGCCCAAACCATTCACCGTTGAAGTTTAAATGCAATCTAGCGAGCAGGAGATCGCGCATTCAATCACATACTATAGTAACATTAAAAAACAGTCGGAAATTGCTTCATGAAAATTGACAAACTTTTCATTTCATTCTTAGTCCGAGAAATTCTTGTCATAGGTAGGTAAAATATCATACTTACATTTTCATATTCTTTGCAGTTGAGTCATTTTAATGTGTATATTTCTCATCTTTAATGACTGCGACATTTTCCATGTTACGTGCTGACAGATCACATCTAGAGTCGCTTATTTTTATCTTTTGTTTTCGTCTCTCTCTCTCTCTCTCTCTCTCTCTTTCTTTCTCTCCCCATTTCTTTGGAACAAATGTTAACAGATCCACCTCCCCCTGGAATAATCGACATTCGGCTGGAAGAGAAACTGGGCGAAAATAACCAACCAATATTGGTCATAAACTGTCACGTAAATGAAACGATTATGCTTCATCCCCCATTGCATACTTTCGAAGTCAAGGTTGGAAAGAAGACTGTGTCATTGTCAACCAGGCCATCGACCACTATATCGACAAGGCCTGAAAACTGTTCCATAGTAACTTGCACTGGAACCAACGATCTCGGTTCGACAAACACTACGGAAACATATTGCCCTACAGGTGAAGCAGATTCAAATCAAATCATTCGTGTGCTTGTATTATAGATGTGTGTGTGTGTTTTACTTAATTGTAATGTGCATGTATAATTATGTATAATACTTACATGTTATTTTCAGTCTCTTCGGCTCATCGCTATGAACACGTGTTGTCATTACGAACACCTATGATAAAAGATATCGATTCAGTCTCTACGGCTTACAACTACGTCTACCGGAAACTTGGTTACCTGTAGAAACGTCACGAATTTCCTCAGTAAACAAGTGACAGTTTCGGGGAAAAGAGATAATTGATAAAAAACGTAAATAACAAAGTACACATTAGTTAAGAAAAAGCGTCTTTTCTCCTCCTCTTCTCAGTATTTGCCTATCAAACTTTAAAGAAGACAAAGTAATCAGAGTACGCAGAAAAAGGCTCCATAGCAAAGGGAAACAAGAGAGACAGACAGACAGACAGACATACAGAGAGGAAAAACAACTTTTTAAAAGGATCACTTGTCCAGCATTATGTCAGATACAGTAGTAGTTACCTAATAAATCAACAGAGGAGAATGTGCACTTAGATTTGACCCTAGAGGTCTACATGTTTCGAAGTGAAACGAGATTTTCTGAAAGTTAAAAGTGCAACAATGTCATATAAATCCCTTGGTCTACTAGAGAAATAAGAAAAAGAATGAAAAAGAAATCGAGATACAATATAGAGGCTTGGAGATAAACACCCGTTACATATTTTACTGTAATGTTGAAGAATACATTTTAACAAAAAAAAAAATGTAATTCAATGATAATTATCTGCGTGAAAGACTCATAAAAGTGAAGTTGTCCAGCTTTACTTTGGGAAGAAAAAGTGTAAGATTTGTGATTGCCGATGTTAAGTTTTATAGTGATAAACGTTTTCCAACACAACTGAAGCTTCGTTTCAATGTTCATGAAATCTTTCTTTTTTTTTCGTATATACTGGCACTCTAGTTATTATGAGTATTTGTGGCAGAAAGTCGTATCTTCCTTATTTCTCCTGCCATTCACCCATTACACTCGATCTTGATAGATCCACCAGAAGAAGGTCTGATCTCAATCCTAGTGGAAAACGACACGGATACCACCAATGTTGACATCACCTGTTTCATCGATTCGTCGGTTCAACCCAAACATCCTATCAACATTTTTGGTGTCGAGGTAAACGGTGAAAGTATGATCTCTTCATCGCAAAATGCGTCTGTCATTGTGACGTCACGTCAGAACAGGTGTCTTAACATCAGATGCACCGGAAGCAATGTCCATGGGTCAACGACCTCTCTTAGTTTGCATTGTCCCAGAGGTACGTGATATCTGACTTTCTAAACACAGACGATGAGTATGAGCCCTTATGATTCATTCAAAAGATGGCCGTGGAGAGCTTCCCTGTTACTGAAGTAATTCATGCCCGATTTACATTGAACCCTGTAAGCCATTATCATTGTTACGCAACAATTTATAGATGAACATTACAGAAAAGAGACACACAGTTTAATGTTATCATCTCCTAATCGAATCAATCGTATTAAAAGTTGCTCTTTCATTCTTTTGACGATGCTCTTCTTCAATACTTTCAAAGATGCAAGGCAGGTCATTGCGTCTATACAGCCATAAAAAAAAAAAAAAAAAAAAAAAAAAAAAAAAAAAAAACTGTGTTGGATGATGGTCATCTTCCGGTATAAAAGAACCGGAGAAAATAATTGTTAATAGTCACTCCCATTACAATTACTGCACAGTAATTACTTCAAGCACTATGAAGATTGAGTATTTCATTCTTTCCATCTTTAATCAACATTATAATCTTTGTTGTTCTTTGCATGACCAACCACCGTGAGTAGCTGCTTCTCAAATTTCACGGCACTCGTACTCGCTTGTTTCTCCGATGTCTTTTGAATACCCTTACAGATGATGTGATTGAAATCGAGATGTCTGACTTTCCGTCCGATGACAATGTGACGGTTGTCGTAATTCTGTGTCACGTGACTGAAGAGTACCAGCCCCACCCTGATTTCCGCCAGTACGTGATTACAGCAGACAACCTGACGCTCTCAAGGGGCAGATCTACGTGGGTCTATCTCAGCCCTAAACCTGAGAAATGTGTCTCTGTCACTTGTAGCGCCCTTAACGACTTCGGTTTCATCACTGCATCGGAAATTTATTGTCCAATTGGTAGGCGTTTGGAGAACAACATTATCATATACAAATTTCGTGGATATAACTTACATTTACTCTTTAATAAGACGAAGAATGATATAGAGCCATTTCCCGCTTCCTTTTCACGACTTACATATGGTCAGCTCTCTGTCATTAAAAATGGATTAGGCCTGTATAACATTATGTTTCTTTCTCAGAAGCTCAAAAATCTGTGTCTATGGAAGCATTATTTAACATATTTGTATACTACGCAAAATGTAGTGGTGCCAATGTCCAATAAACCTAAAGTTTCCATGGGATTTGGTTTCTTAGATCGGATGAAGAAAGAGGCCGTGAGAACTGAAAAATGCATATCACTTTCAAATCACTTAATAAAAGAATGAGAAAGGCAATTGTTTCGTATTCTATTTGAGTGGAATTTTAACGTCCATTTTAAATATGTACGGTATTCGATTACAAATAAACACGGCGGAGATAACATGTGTAGACGTAATATCTGTTACATAACTTCTAAAATAAATATTAAAGATAATGCTGATACACGATGTTTCGTGGTGAAATGAACTGCCATGTTTGTGCAATATGAGATAGGACTAGGAATTTAAACGGGGTTTTACACTGACATTCACAGCAATACTAAATCATGGTAACGACCACTTATTAGAGAGGCGGTGAGAATTATGTAACACGTTTTATGGCGGGACGTTTTAATTTCGGTGTTGTGCGATCGTACACATCAAGTTTCTTTCTTCTTGGCATAAATTTACAAAGAAGAGCCACAATCTGATGAGATTACAAATTGATGAAAAAAGACCACCATTTTCATAACATGAAAGTGACCGGGAGAGTATTATTTCAGTTTTTATTAAAGCATACCTAATGATAATAACGATAATAATAATATCAACAACTCGGGACCTCCTGATTAATATCCACACAGTCAACCACTATATCCCATCAGTGCCTCCCAATGCCTTGCTTGAAGAACTACTCTTGTAAAATATCAACAGCTTAATCACAAAAAGCCAAATGGAAACAACATGTTTATGCATTGTTTCTTTTCCATAAATATATCTTTCTAAGAACAGGGAAGCAGGAATGACAAAGAAATTCAACACGAAATGTACCAAAGCTGCACTCTTAATGAGAAATTCATGAACATACTGGCTTCCGGGGATCCAGATATTACAGTTCAAAAGTGAATAGAATTGAGGTGGCAAATGTACCACACCAATCATTTCTTAACATTACGTATCGTAAGTAAATATCTATTAATCGTCGATCTTGAAATCAGTGTACGCGTCGTAACACATACGGGGTATGACGGCTGAAACCTGAAGGAGACGGTCATGAAATCAGTGATCACGTGTTTTCATCTTCGTCGGTTTTCGTGGACTTTCTGCAAGGAGAAGAAAAAGTAAATGTGAATGATATGAATCTTTATTTCAATTTCACACTTAGGTCCTCCATTAAACGGCACACTGTCCATCAGGTTTCATGAGCGAGTAGACATTCAGAACCAAACATCCCTCGATATCGAATGTCACGTGATTTCAAAGGACAAACCCTTTCCGGCTATTGAGTCTTACGTCATCTCGGCTGATGACGTCATTTTGTCGCGTTCTTCATCTCCTCGCACTACCATATCACCTCGTCCTAGATGGTGTATCCAAGTGTCTTGTGTTGGAAGCAACGGGATTGGCGAAACAACAGCATCCACAATATACTGTCCAAGAGGTAATATATCAGGTGTAAAGGCACCTGTTACAAGTGTGCCTTAAACTCTTTCAGATAGATAAAACTAAACTAAGTTTGAAGCATACACACTCGAAATAATCACTTTAACTGTGTAATTCTTTAATTTGACTGTTTTCAAAGATCCGCCTGTCGCCGATATAATATCTGTGGAATTCCTTGAGAAAAGATTATCCAGCACTACAGTCATCTTATCCATCACTTGTCACGTGGACTCGCGAGACCAGCCGTTTCCTCGTCTGCACACTTTCATCATCCAAACGGAGACTGGGACGGAATCTAACTCCAGCTCTCTGATCCTATCACCACGTCCCGAATGGTGCATGAACGTCACTTGTATTGGTCAGAATGACTATGGATCGACTTCTTCTATCGAGACCTACTGCCCAAGAGGTGAGTTGGTGGAAATAGTACGGCACTTTTATTGGTCAGAATAGGTACGGGTCGACTTCTTCTATCGAGACCTATAGCCAGTGATAGCCCGACAGATGAGGGGATGAAAGTAGTAGGATTGTAAAATTGCATTGGTCAAGATGACTATGGGTCGACTTCTGCTATCGAGACCTACTGCCCGACAGGTGAGGAGATGAAAGTAGTATAGACACTTGTATTGGTCTGAATAGCTGTGGGTCGACTTCTTCTATCGAGACCTACTGCCCTAGAGGTGAGGGGTTGATGATAGTTTAGGATACTTGTATTGGTCGACTTCTTGAATCAAGACCAAATGGCCTAAGAGTTGAGGGAATCAAAGTAGTAGGATACTTCTCTTCATTAGAATGACTATGTGTCGACCTCTTCAGCGAGACATATTGCCCGACAGGTGAGGGGATGATAGTAGTGGGATAGGTATTATAGTGGTCATAATGACTATGGGTCGATTTCTGCTCTCGAGACCTGGTGCCCAAACCATTCAGTGTTGAAGTTTAAATGCAATCTAGTGCGCAGGAGATCGCGCATTCAAGCACATACTAGTAACATAAAAAAAAAAATAGTCGGAAATTGCTTCATGAAAATTGACAAATTCTTGCCATAGGTAGGTAAAATATCATAGTTACATTTTTCATATTCTTTTCAGCTAAATCGCTTTAATGTGTGTATTATTTTCTCGTCTTTAATGACTACGACTTTTATAGTATTACTTGCTGACGGATCATATCTAGAGGCGTTTATTGCTTCTTTTGTTTTTGGCTCCTCTCTCCCTCTCTCTCTGGAACACATGTTAACAGATCCACCTCGCCCTGAAATAATCAACATTCAACTGGAAGAGAAACTGGGCAAAAATAACCACCCAATATTGGTCATAAACTGTCACGTAAATGAAACGATTGTGCTTCATCCTCCACTGCATACTTTCGAAGTCAAGGTTGGAAAGAAGACTGTGTCATTGTCAACCAGGCCATCGACCACTATATCGACAAGGCCTGAAAACTGTACCGTAGTAACTTGCACTGGAACCAACGATCTCGGTTCGACAAACACTACGGAAACATATTGCCCTACAGGTGAAGTAGATTCAAATCAAATCATTCGCGTGCTTGTGTCATAGATGTGCGTGTTTGTCTTGCTTAATTGTAATTTACATGTACGTATACAATGTATGTATAATACTTACATGTTATTTTCAGTCTCTTCGGTTCATCGCTATAAACACACGATGTCATTACGAACACCTATGATAAAAGATATCAATTCAGTCTGTACGGTTTACAACTACGTCTACCGGAAACTTGGTTACCTGTAGAAACGACAAGAATCTCCTTTGTAAACAATAGTGACAGTTTAATGGAAAAGAGTAATAATTTATGAAAACGTAAATAACAAAATGAATAATAGTTGAGAGAAAAGCTTCTTTTTGGCTTGTCGTTTATAGTTCAATATTTGGGTATCGAACTTCAAAGAAACCAAATGATTTAGGTTGCAATTAGGACACAGAGAAAAAGGCTCCATAGCAAAGAGAATAAGAGAGAGAGAGGAAACAAAAAATAAAAAAGCATCACTTGTCCAGCATTATATCAGATACAGAAGTAGTTGCCCAATCAATCAACGGAGGAGAATGAGAACTTAGATTTGACCGTGGAGGTCTACACATTTCAAAGTGAAACTTTACAAGATATTTTGAAAGTTAAAACTTGGTGGTGTCATAACTAAATCTCTCAGTTTACTAGAGAAGTAAGAGAAAGAAGGCAAAACAAGACGGATATACAATATCGAGGATTACAGACAAGCACAAGTTACATATTCAATTGGAATGTTCAAGTATACATTTGAAGAAAAAACTGTAATTTAATTCAGTGACATCTGCGTGACAGACTCATAAATGTATATCCTTATTCTATTCTACTATAGGGAGAGCTCTATGCTGTCAAAAGTAGCGTTCGGATTGTCGATGTTAAGTTCTATAGTGATTAACGTAATCCATCACAGCTGAAGGTGTCAATGTTCATGAATCTTTTATCGTATATACTGGCACTCAAGTTATTATGAGCATTTGTGGCAGAAAGTCGTATCTTCCTTATTTCTAACGCCATTCACCCATTACACTCGATCTTGATAGATCCACCAGAAGAAGGTTTGATCTCAATCCTAGTGGAAAACGACACGGATACCACCAATGTTAACATCACCTGTTTCATTGATTCGTCGAACCAACCCATACATCCTATCAACATTTTTGGTATCGAGGTAAACGGTGACAGCATGATCTCCTCATCGAAAAATGCGTCTGCCATTGTGACGTCACATCAGAACAGGTGTCTTAACATCAGATGCACCGGAAGCAATGTCCATGGGTCAACGACCTCTCTTAGTTTGCATTGTCCCAGAGGTACGTGATATCTGACTTTCTAAACACAGATGATGAGTGTGAGCCCTTATGATTCATTCAAAAGATGGCCGTGGAAAGCTTACCTGTTACTGAAATTGCTCACGCCTGGTTTACATTAAACCTTGTCAACCGTTATCATCGTTACGCAAGAATTTATGGATGAATATCATGAAATAGAGACACACAATCTAATGTTATAATCTTCCATTACTACACAGTGATTACTTCGAACACAATGAAGATTGCATATTTCATTCTTTTCATATTCAATCAACTTTATAATCTTTGTTGTTGTTTACATCACCATCAAGCGTGAGTAGCTACTGTTTTCATGAAGACAGGCATAAATTCTCTAAGACTTCACTGCACTCAGACTCGCTTGTTTCTCTAATGTCTCCTGAATACCTTAACAGATGATGTGATTAAGATCAAGTTGTCCGAGTATACGTCCGATGACAATGTGACGGTTGTCGTAATTCTGTGTCACGTGACTGAAGATTACCAGCCCCACCCTGATTTCCACCAGTACGTGATTACAGCAGACAACCTGACGCTTTCAAGAGGCAGATCTCCGTGGGTCTATCTCAGCCCCAAACCTGAGAAATGTGTCTCTGTCACTTGTAGCGCCCTCAACGACTTCGGTTTCATCACTGCATCGGAAATTTATTGTCCAACAGGTAAACATTTGGTAAACAACAATATCATCCACAAATTTCGTGGATTTAACATAAGTTTACTCTTGAATAAGACGAAGAACGATGTAGAGTTGGTCTATTGTTTTCGATCATTTCCCACTTTCGTTTCAACACTTACACATGGTTAGCTCTATGATATTAAAAAAGAATAGGCCTGTATATTTTTCTTTCTCAGAAGCTCAAAAATCTCTATCACATTCGTGTTCTCCCCAAAATATAGTGGTGCCAATGCCCAAATAAACCTAAAGTTTGCATTGGATTTGCTTTGTTAGATCGGAGGAAGACAGAGGCTGAGAGAACTGAAAATGCGTCAATTTCCAATCACTTAACAAAAGAGTGAAAAGACAATTGTTTCGTATCCGATTTTAGAATTTGAGTAGAATTCGAGTGTCTATTTACACACGAAATTCAAATACATATAAGAGGGAGATAACACGTGTGAAAATAAAATGTACTACATAGCTTCTAAAATACTGTATTAAAGATAAGGCTGATACTTGATGGTGGAATAGACTGCCTGGTTTTGCAATAAGAAATGGGACTGGGAATGGTTTTTACACTGATACCCACAGCAATATATCATGGTAGCGACCACTTATTATTAGAGAGGCGGAGAAAAATGTAACACGTTTCATGTCACCACATTTTGATTTCGTTGTTAAGCGATCGTACACATCAAGTTTATTTCATCTTGGCATTAATTTACAAACAAGAACCATAATCTGATGAGATTCCAAATTGATGAAAAAAGACCGCCTTTTTCATAACATCTATTTCCGTCCGTCTGTCTGTTTTTCCAGACTTCGTACATGTAACTGGAATCCTGCAAACAATGTCGACAACGTACGCCCTCCTCATCGTCCTTTTCGTTCTCGCTGTTGTGGTGTGCGTCGTCACCGTCATGCAGAGGAAGATAGACACGCCCAAAGTACCAGGTGTGTCTGCAATCCGTGACAAAAAAAAAAAAAAAGAATAAATATTTTTATACCAATATCCAGTTTTATCCCGGCTTTCTCTGGATCATTCTATTTGAAAACAGTTCAGAAACAGGCTACAATTTATGTGATCTCAGTCTTAGCTACATTTGAGAAATCTAAAGAATGTACGCAAACTACCGGCAAATGGTTATTCATTGAAAAAAGATACAGCCTTAAAGGCTGGGCAGAATACATTGAATTTTCAAAGGGGAAAGCTTTCAAACTTCAGGACACACTTTGCTATTGTGAATGGAATATAGCCTTACATTGACGTAAACCATTTTAAGAATCTTTTTCCAGTTTTGCTTAGAAATACATATCATCCTCTCTTCGTCATAGAGACAGGCATCTATGTATCCCTAGACTTAAGTAATTCATGTACAGACTGATGTAAATTCTTTTCATTCATCCAGTCGAAGTACAAGATCAATAATTAGTTGAATCAAGAAACTGGAAAACAAACTCACTGTTGCGACGTTTCGCCAGTTATCAATTAGCTTCTTTGGGCGAATGATGCTATTTAAGGGCCATTCCATCATCGGGAGCATCATTCGCCCGAAGGAGCCAATTGATAATTGGCGAAACGTCGCAACAGTGAGTTTGTTTTCCAGTTTCTTGATTCAACTAATTATTGATCTAATTCATGTTTAGTAGAAGAACATATCAGCAACACGTTACTGTTTATAGGTATAAATCATTAAACATTGCATCACATGTTTTCCTTGTCTTTCAGAACGACTTTATGAGAATAAAATCCTGAACTGAGGACGCTGGACAAAGGGAAAAGATGACAAAAGTGTGACGCACTTTGTAATCTCAGACATTGTAGGAAAAAGTACGACCTAGTCCATATTCTAACTAGGTGCTTCAATACACTTTGTAGTACATACATCATAATCCAGAGCAGGCTCCTCTCTCACCCGTCCCAACACCTACCTCGTCTTCAGTAGATGTAAAGTGACTTGAAAGGAAACACAAGTCCAAATCTTAAAGGACACCTCCGGATGATTTTCAGATCTTTACATTTGAACAACTATAAATTACTTATAGTGAGGACAGAGTTTCAGAATTTATGATAACTGGGATGAAGAATAAGAATATTCTCAAAATTTAGAACAAATTGCAATGAACAAAGATGATGACATAGTAGAGTCACCATAAAAATGCATGAGTTAGGGCTCAAGGAAGTAGAACAAAAGAAGAAAGCATGCATAGATTATACGCAGCTGAATCGCAAGCAAGTGGTATTGTAATGGAATTAGACTGCTACATTTCTGAAATATGTGAGCCTCCTATGTCATCATGCTTGTTCAGTGTAATTTGTTTAATGTCTTTTAAAGTATTGTTTCTCTGCTCAAGAACCACAATAAATTCCAAAAATCTATACATGGAGTTGTCGATTATGTACTACATGATGTGAAATCATGAAAATTGTCTCGAATGCCCCTTTAAGGGAAACTTACCAGTGAATCGTTATCCATCTGCTTTATGTCTAATACCATCAGTGTTTCCATTTTATGAGGGACCGACCTAACATAGCGAAGTCCAAAATCAAAGTGTGATATAGCTTGCACAAATTCAAAGACGTATAGTTCATAACCTCTTTTCACAACTTTTGAAAAGGTATACTATATATCCAAATAATCATCCCGTTTTTAATGGCATCAAATGCTGCCATCTTTCAGTTGCGTTCAGAATATATCTGTTTATATGGGTGTAATCTCACCAGTATTTTCATCCAAATTATGAGGGACCAACCTACCATAGCAAAGACTGAAATCAAAGTGTTATATATATTATAGTTTGTACAATTTTAAAGACGAAGTTAATAATCTATTAACACCACTTTTGAATAAGGTACTTCATATACCCCAATAATCGTCCTGTTCTTATTGGCATCTAAAGTCACCTTCCATTTCCGTTCAGAATACGTCTCCGGCAAGAAGTGCTTTTCTGGTTTGACCTTGATGTGAATATTCTGGCATGGCCTTCTAGTCGGCTGTCATTTCTTGCTTCAATAAAACCACTCATGTTCCAGAGCCCCACCATCAATAAGTCCCCTTCCTTTAGCACAACTGAATTTATTTCAACTGTACTTTTTCTCTGCAAGTATCAAATAATATTCATTGTCTTATGTTTTTGGAACCTAGGTGTCTATATAAGTTTGATTTAAAGGACAAGTTCACCTTCATAAACATAAGGATTGAGAGAATGTAGCAATATTAGTAGAACACATCATTGAATGTTTGAGGAAAATCGGACAATCCGTTCAAAAGTTATGAATTTTTGAAGTTTTTGTGCAGAAACCACTGGATGAGAAGACTATTGCAGTGTGTGAATAACTTAGATGTCACATGCGTACAACAATATAAGGAAAATATAAAGAGAATTTCACAAAATTTCATCTTTTGAAAAAAGTACACATTCCCCAGACTCGTTACCGACAAATGTTATGGGTAATATTATTCCCCCTGCCTTTAGAAAGTGGCAAGTCAAGTGCTCTTTTATTATGCGAAAAAAGTGAAAATATGTTGAATTTTCTTTACATTTTCTTTATACTGTTGTACGCATATGACTCACAAGCTGTAGTAGTCTCCTCATCCAGCGGTTCCAACACAAAAATTTTAAAAATTCATAACGTTTGCATCGATTGTCCAATTTTCCTCAAACTTTCACTGATGTGTTCTTCTAATATTGTTGCATTCTCTCAATCCTTATGTTTATGAAGGTGAACTTGTCCTTTAAGCATCTGTACAATTTCCGTAGAAAGAAGTTATTTCTATAATATTTTGTTTTGCTTTCGTTATTGTCCTCGACTATGCAAATGCTTATCATTTGAATATATCTAATGGCGTGGATTGGAACAAAAAAAAGTGAAATTAATAAACTTATCCCTCTGACAGCGTAATGTAGAATGTGAAATTAAACTATCAAACGTGTTTGCAATTTTTGTTATAATTCGCAATATACCAATAATAGTGGTAATCGTATAGTAGTAGTAGTAGTAGTAGTAGTAGTAGTAGTAGCAGAAGACGAAGAAATAGAAGAAGAAGCAGTAGTTTTAAGAATACAATATTTCAGCATGTTCAGTCATAATGTTATTATAGAGTCGATTTCTTTGTCCGAAATACACTACTATACGCACATGCATGCAATAATTATGGAGTTTTCGTATATTTGGTTTCCGCCTGGTTTCATCCATTTCGTTTTGTTGTACTCAGTAGTTGCTCAGAAGATGTCTCTAGCTACGTACACTGGTAATGTATAGCTGTAATTTTTCTACCGCTGGCGGCGCATGGCACGGGAGTCATCTAGGTCTTTACCAGGCCAAGGAGGAATGTGACATGATTACAGGGATGGTGCAGAATTGGTGGAGATGAGAATTGGGCTTTTAACTGTTTGCGAGATACCAAGAAAACACCTATGAAATAGTACAGAGTATACCATTTTAAGAGGAATTCAAAGTTTATTTGATGAAAATCGGGTTTGGAATGACTGAAACATCTAAAAACAAAGTAAAACATAGCAATCGTAATAAAATGTTGGTCCCACACTTTATTAGAATCGCTCTGTTTTGGATATCTCAGCCATTTAAAACCAATTTTCGTCAAATAAATGTTGAAGTCCTCGTGGAATTAGATGCTCTTTCATATATCATAAGAGGCTTCTCATTAGCTCACAAAAAAAAAAAAGTTAGCAACCTGAAATTAGATCTCAACCAAAACTATACCATCCCTTTAAGTCGATCTGCAGAGTGCTGTATGCAAATGATAAATTGAATCGTGCAGGACTTGTTGTGTGAGCATTCAAGATCCGTTCTATGCAATCGCATACTGTTGTAAAGTTATATTCGTCCTCATTTTGTTTTTGAGGGTCTTGATTTTACTAGCACAAGGAATGTTACAATATCAACTAAAACGAATTTGCCACTCTAATATAATAATACATTACTAAAATGAATACTGGTAATGCTTTAGAGTTTGTTTGCTTGTTTGTTTGTTTGTTTGTGTGCATATTATGTGTGTGTGTTTAGAATTTGTGTGTTGACTGTAGCATGAGGGTTTTAATGCTTTATAAATCAATGACGTGTTTCATAAAGAGTTATAATTGATCTTACGCATGATATAATTTAGCGTGACTGTTTCACTCCGTATGGAAAAAGAAGAAAACAAAACAAATTAAAAAAAACACCCTCGATTGCAGGGTTCAACCTGTGATCTGAAAATGAAAAAAAAAAGATTCAACTCACAAACTTTTTGTGAGTAGTGACCCCGCCATAGTGAAGTAGTTCAGCAGAGAGTAATATTCAAAGTTACACTATCACATTCTCTCGCAGAACTGTTTTACATACTACTTGTTTGTGCGTATGCGTTAGGTAAACACGTGTTATGGAATGGTTGTCTGTGCGTGTGTATCTGTGTGTTTTTATGAATATGTGGATATGCCGCTAAAATTGCGGATTGTCGTCACTATGGTAATATGTGTGACTATGCTCTGAATTTCCCTTTAGAGGGATGGTATAGTGTTGGTTAAGATAGGGGATTCAAATTTTAACTTCTTTGCGAGATAATTAGAAACCACTTATATGATTTTAAAGAACATAGGATTTTTAGAAGAATTCAAAGTTTATTTCAAGAAAATTGGTTTTGAAATGACAGAAATATTCAAAAAGAAAGTAAAAGAAAGTGGAGGGACTCACCTTTTATTAGGACCTCTTTTTGATATTTTTTTGATATCTCAGCCATTTCAAAACCAATTTTTCTCAAATAAACATTGGATTCTTCTCAGAATTGCGGGCTCTTTAATATTTCCTCAGAGTTTTCTCATTATCTTACAAAAAAAGTTGGAAACTTGAAGCCCCGTCTCAACCAAACCTATTCCATCCATTTGATATAAGTATGATTGGGCAGAGCGTGGCAATGATAATTCATGAGTGTTAGTACCTCCATGGTTGAATGTCGGTGCTTGCATAAATCTGGAAATGTTTTTCCGGGTACCTGATTATCAAAATGCATTAACTAACGTCGTAGAATTTATGTTGTAGAAGTTGTACAAGTGTGTATGTGTGTGTGTGTGTGTGTGTGTGTGTGTGTGTGTGTGTGTTTGTGTGTGGCTGCCATCCCATTCTTTCCAATTTCTTTCATTGTGTGCCTCTTTTCACATGCTACGCATCTTTAGAAATGAACTAAAAACTGAGACAGATACAACATTCCCATTTTCAAGAGAGTAATGTCCTCGTTGTTAGGAGAAACGAACATATCCCATCAATTACCTCGAAAAGAATTTGTCTGTTGATCATAAATGACTGACATAGTATGACAGATTTTTCACTACTAAACGTCATGCGCAGTAGGGAGCAGACTGCATGCATTGTGTCAAATGCGGAAGTAAACCACGGCTGGTCTAAAATTTAAACGAGTTGAGTGAAATGTGTTTTGAAACTTAATAGGGAGAGGAATGGGTATCGTTGATGTGGTGTCAAATTATGGTTTTTTTGGCTCTCCTCTCTTACAAACGCATCTCCTGGCAAAGTCAATAAGAACTGTTTCCTGTGTTTTGTTAGGTAATACGAAAGAACAACAATTCACTGCATGATATTACGATATTACGGATATCTATGGCTGTATGTGCTCTATGATATCCGATCATGACTTGAGGTTCCAATCCAAAGAGGAAGTTCGATGATTTATTCATTCTATATGGACGTGATTGTACAATCACACAAGCGGTGAAAAATTAAACAAATTACATAAGTTTTTTTTTTTTTTTATCTGTTCAATTTGAAACAATATGATTATATTGCATTGACTTTTCTCTAGCTGGTGTTCCTGTCTTAGACGGAAACAAAACATTTTTCGCCATTGCTGGGAGCAAGTCTCAGTCATGCCATGGTATATAAAATGTGACCAAAAAAAAAAAAAAAAGCACACACACACATACTTGTTTTCAATGGTAGCAGAGTCATAAAAACATTTTGCTCAAGAATTAATGAAAATGAAATGAAAGAAAATCCATAAACAGCATAGTAATGAAGTAACTTTCCCGTTTTGTTTTGGATTTACGTACAAATGATGAACTTCTGATGACCAATAAAAAAGAATCAACAAAACATCTCAGACATTTCGGTGGTGGGCTGGATAGGAGTTGCTTTACCAATTTAAGTTCTGTGTAAAAGCGGTATACTTTTCATTCTTATAGAGAAATAATTGAACTTATAAGAAATAGCAGGAATATGTGTCTTTTTGATATTACGTTTGTATTGTATAGTTGATATTCAGATTTGAAGTTTTCCTTATAAAGAGAAATAGATTCATCACAACTCTGCAGTAGTCTAGGAAATTGATGTTATGGTGGTGTGTGCGAATTTGTCCATCTAAATATAGGAAGGACTGGAAGTATAAAGAAGAAATAGATCAACATGTCGATAATGTGTTTCTCCATTAACTTTTTGAGGCAGTGTTCCGAAGTATCACAGAGTACTTCGTCAGGTGTACTGATACTTTATGGACTTTCTCACATGGTGACACTAAATTAGGGTCTAAAATTGGTCAGCTCTCATCAGAAGTATCCACACGTCAATTTACTTTTACACAACCTGAATCTCTAATGGGCAATTATCATTATGTTGGCAGTGTAACAAGAAATCATACACGTCGTGTTGGATTTTGAAACCAGGATGTATTGATGACACATGTTGACATCAGGCTGGTCGTTATTACGAGCACACAGGAAACGGAGTTTCATGTATCAAACTGATATACTTTACAATACCGATTTACACGGCTATCATTTTATCATGGTGCAACTAAATAAAGTAGTTCCACATATAATTATTCACATAGAAAGCCAGAACAACTACATTCATTCTGAAAAGGACGATAACAGCGTACACATACTTATATTTTTTAAATATATTACGTCATGTGTACTGTTTATTGGGCAAATGATTTGAACTGTCATAATATCTTAATTTCTAGGGCCTACATAACAATAACTGCAAACGCGGATCAATCTTTTGAAAGAATAGTGTGCTATGGTCGAATGGTTTGCAATCACACAAGAATAAAAGACCGCCAGTGGAAGCGGACATGAGGCGGTCGAGCTTGCCAAACTTACGCCGTATTACAGCGTAACATCTATTCGGCATTTTTCAGGTTGAAGGTAAACTTGGTAACTTTCGCTCAGTCTTTGATAGAATGTCAGTATCGGTGATAAGTTTTAAAAATTCCACGACAGCGAAAATGTGCAGCCGTTCCGAAAACTTTTACGCTGTGTTTACTGGTTTATAACATTTTTAACATCTTTATTTAAGCACAATACAACAAAATACAATAGCAATGTAAATCATTTTCAATCTCTTAGTTCGAGTTGCTGAATTCTTATATTTCCCCTTTTCTACCTTCTATTGTTCATCAGCAGGATTCATCGGCGTTTGAGAATGATGGCTGATAGACGAAGATTATTCCTACTTGGAATATTTTCCATCGCCATCCCCTTTATTGGTAAGATATGAACATCAAAACAGCTTCAACTTTGTTAAAACATATGTAGATTTCACAGCAAAGTTAGTTTGGGGTTTATGGTTCAAATTTTTATTCAGTTATCTGGTGTGATTTTTTTTGGTAAAATATTAATTTTCTCCGAGAGACTTTTTATCTTTTTTAGTGCGTTTGTAAGTCAGGCTCGAAGAATATAAGTAATTATTGTATTCAAGAAGAAAACATGACAAGTAAATTTCCATAGCAGTCCATGCGCAAAAACGACATATGTCTGAAAAGTGGTCTTTTTTTATCAAGACTATTACAACTAGTCCCTATACAAGGAACTGGAGAAATGAATTTCAGGTAAGGTGATTTTTATCTTAATTCCATAAAGCCGAATTATTCTCTTTTACTTTCTTCTGTTATTACCTTATTTAGGCGGAACCAGCGTGACTCTGGAAGTGCCAAGCCCTCTGACACCAAACCAGGAAGTTACAGCTATCTGTACAGCCGATAAAGTCTTTGGCTCAGAAGGCGTGTTTTGGTACTTAAATGGCGTACAGATTACCAATGGCGTGCAAACAACGAGTACCGTGGATAGTCTGATAAATTATGAATAGAGAGTCTGAAAGAAAATTTGGATATAAGTTATTGATATTTGAAAGTGTTAAACTGCATCGCTTATGAAAAGTTTATCTGAAATTCATAATAATTGTTACCATGGTTTTTGTCATTTGCATGATATTCTTGAAAAACTGGCTGAATTTTGGTACCAATTTCTGCCATTCTTCGCGCTTTCCTCTCCCTGGAACTTTGCCCAAAATGTCGCATCGTCTTTCAAACCCGTGGCGTCAGATGACGAGTGGGATTCCCTTTTCAGAGTCATCCAAGCTAACTGAAATAAACCAGAGTATGTTCATATTGGAGAAGTTGAACGCAATGTGTTCATGAGAAGGAGAAATCAATGTCATGGATTAACCTGATGAGTGAATGTTGATATTTTGGACGAAACTATTTATCAAATTGTATAACTTTCTTCTTTTTTCTGGTATTAGCTAAGATACGGATATCACTGCGATCATTAACTTCAAGTGAAAATTGACATTTTCCTGTTTTATCTCACTGCCCATAATTATATTTAGTTCTAATAACTTATCTATTAGTGTTAATATGTAATTGATGTCAATAGTTTCAAAACTTTTATCCAGATTTTACAATTTCTTTGTAGTTTTGCATTCATTATAGCTGGCGGTCTTTAACTGTGTAGCTCCTCCTTAATCTTTTTCATGACTTTCGATGAAAATAAAGAATACACTTCCCCTCTACACACCAACAAGCACTCACATATACACTCAAACACAAACACAAACACTCATAAAAAATAATCGAGAATTAAGGCGCTCGTAATCTACTGCTAAAGAAAAAAGAAAAGAAAATAAAGTTGTTGACTCTCCGTTGTATTTTGAAAAAAAAAATCATATCATTAAGCTTGTAGGTTCGTTCGATAACAATAAGATACACAAGAAAATCTCGAAGAAGGAAATTCGGTGGCATACCAAATAGATTCAGATCCGTACCAGTTAGATTGTAATAATAAGAACGCTGGATATGCTGCTTCGGATATTAGCGACCTTTTACCTGAGACTAGAAATCAAACTTGCGCAATTTTTGACTTTTGATAAAGACTGTCTCGCTATATCAAACACGGCATATTGTCTTCTAAACTGAGATGGCATTGCTGGTAAGATGTCAGCAGTAACAATGAGCAAATGCGTAGTGCGCATGAGCAGAAAAGGGCCAACACATTGCCATAACTGGCATGTTGGTTTTGAATTTACTGAGAGAGGTAACCGTGCTGTACTGACTATTCATGTAATCCTTATAAATAATGTATGCCCATACACCCACATGATATCAACAAAGTGTTCAATAAAGCCTATGAAGTATTTGACAATAAGAATGTTAAATCAATAAAATGGATGATTCACCACGTATTAATTGACGGAGACTTTCTTCACTTCGCCTCCGCCATTCTATTCTTTGTTTGAATATGAACTCCATGAATAAGTTACGTGAGACAAGTTAATGAACTATTTCGCTTTCAAACGGGACTAACTTACTGAAAAAAAAGAAGGTTATTTTACAAATTGCACATGAGGTAATTCAGAAATGGCTTATTAATATACTGTTGGAGATATAGCAAAATAAAGAGGGAAGGAAAATATAACCTGCACAGGCATGACTATATGTACATGATGAAACAATTTACATTCCTGGGAAAATTAGAATCAAATTGCTATAAAATCAAGAATGTCAATTTGTTACGTTGTATATGACTGTAATAAGCCCTTTAAAAGTATTGACAAGTTAAAATTTCTTGCTTGGTATGAGGGTATTACATCAAGGATAAACGAGTAAAAGGGATGCAAAACATTGGACATGATGAACACGAAAATCCGCTTGTATATTTCTGCAGGTGGAGCCGAACGAAATTCATTCAATAAATGAAAACTTCTTCCCTCAGTTTCAGCCCCAGATAACATCTGATGGGATACCCGAACCAAAGGAGGTGATTCATCATTCTGGAATATCCGCTCCGAATCCGAATCAAAACACAGAGTCAACGATACATAATTTTGTGCGACGGAAGTGAACTTTCACACAGATACATCACCACACTCTTTCAAATCGAATTTACGGTACCTCGAGAGAGCAATAATGTTAGAAAAATACATGAAATCCGTTAGGGATTTCCCTGAGAGGATTACGCGGGAATATCGAAACAATGGATCACTTCGTTGGACCAGAAAATACGAAAATACCAAGCACGCTTCCTCGATCTGATGTAAGAGTTCGAAGGCAGAAATTTCCGACTCCCTCATCGGACCCTCTGAGGATATTATAGAAAGGACGACGTCAATTTGAAAACAGAAAGAAGATCAACTAATCCTTGTAAAACAAATCATGTTCACAACCAACCTTACATATATCGTAATGTCACCTTACATGGAAACTTCAAAGTACTTAAAATGCAACTATTTCCGTTACACTAAAGACTGATTTTTCTTCCTCCCATTTTATGTGGTGTCTATGTGTCCATTGTTGCACTGGTTAGTTCCTAGCAAAATACGCTTGTCTGGTACAGTCAAGAGATGTCTTATGCCCACGCGAGATATACCTCATTTTTACAATCTTCTCTTCTGAACACGAACTTTATATATTTAGAAGCATGCTGCTACGTATGGTGTTCAATGCATCCAATAAGAGACATTACCACTGACTGGTATACTTCATACCAAAAACACACAAAATCATTTTCTCTTCATTAATTCGATAATTTATGATAAAGGTACGAAAGGCGACGGAAATGAACTTTGGCCCCATGCGAGTAGAAGGAGATATAATCTGTCTCCATTTTATGCATCAAGTATGCATTTCCTCCCAGAGTGCTCAATAAGTACGGTATAAGTACAAGGTTCACTATTGGTAATTTGCAATTTTGATATCACTGATAATTACCGTCAAATCTTCGAATTTTACGAGACATGCGACCAAGGTTTCATCGGGAGTTAAAAGACAGAACAGCTTCCAGTGACAGCGGTCTACCTACGACTATACTTAGGATGAAACGAAGAAATTTTTGTTTATGTCATAATTGCCTGGCATTCATGATCGCATATTCGACGTGACATTTATAAACCAGAACGATCATAACAGTCAAAACAGGAAGCTTTTGTAAGCAATGAACTGGATTTGATCACCCTTTAGAGCTAAGAGTTTTTCGTCATGCTCTAACGTTGCCTGATGCTGTCTGCAAGTTACATACCAATATCGGATGTGTTTTCGTTCGTGTTGTTAAGCAAAGAAGACATTAACTGCTCAGTAAGTTCAACAACTCGACGCGAATTAGTAAGAGCGTCCCTTTTAAGAGTGGTTAATATGAAAACCCTTTGTGTGAAGCTTGAAAGGACGAAATATCCTGCATTTTTGCCTCTGACTCCGCTAAAGCCTCCTGCAGTACATTCGGGTTAATAATTTAGTAATATTAGGCAGGTTCTCCAATCATTATTCTATGATACCTCGTTCAGTTTGTTAAAACAAAAATAAAAAGTACTGTTCTGTGATATACAGTGGCATAAGATGAAATATCGACGTGTTTGAGTCAATAAAAAGACATAATACTCTGTCGTGAATAGCGTGTCGATCGAGGACAATACACGCCACGTATCCTACACCCAGCAAAATGAAGATAATGTTCTTTTATCAGCGTACTCTCTAAGGCATATACCTAGCGATGCCGTTAAATCTTTTCATCTTAGACTTTTAGGTTTTGAAAAGGTGTGGCAGAAAGATGACAATACCTATTATGTGATTATTACCTATTTAGTTGGATATGAATTGATGTGAGTTATGTAAAAGAATGAATCTATTCAAAATAAGGAGGTTTTTTCTGCCCTAGGACCCCATAGGTTTGTGTGTAAGTTATGTCTCAACTCAAAATCCCATCCCTGCTCATTATGTGGCATTGACAACCATGACTGGGTATTATGGGTCATTTTTGTAGGAAAATGCAATAATGCTGCTCATTTTCGATCGCATTGCTGCGATTTTGTGAGATAAATTTGACAGGTACCATAAATCATTTCAGTCAAAGAGATTATTTTTTAATCAATTCAAGTGATAAAAATTAAAGAATTCTATAGATCACTACATTTCCGACACAGTTTCTCTAAGGCCTTAACCTGTGGGAGCATAATGTCTTGTAAAATTGTTTACTTTTGACTTCCTTCTTCATCACTTTTGTTTGTTTGTTAGTTTTTCTCTATGAACGACGGAAACGAAAATATTTCCTGAAATGTGTTTCTATAAAGAATTGTCCTTCATTTGATATAGAACTAAGGTGCAAAAAAGAAAGCAAGGTTATAATATGAGATGTCATTGTCTAGAAGACAAGTCTGAAGCCTGATGAATAATTTCTGAAACATATTGCTATGATATTTTGAGCAAAAGGAAATGAAAGAAAAACGAACGAGAAACACTGACTTTGCACAAGGCCACAGTCGCTCAGAGGCAATGCTAGTATTATAACTACGCTTTCCGAGGCAGTCACTGCTCGCGGCCGTGCGACGGTAGAACTGGTGAGTACAGCGAAAAATGTGGATGCATTCCATAGAACCAGACTAACACACAAGCGAATAGATAGGTCGTTGTTTTCCATCTGTTCTCAGTCCACAAAAGTTCTGATCGTGTATTTGCATGTCCGTTGATTCATCTTTTCCACCTATTCACGATACAAAACATGAGGTAAGTAACTAGAGTTACAAAGTAGAACAGAGGTTTTTTTTTAGTAAATTCAATGTTTTAAACGAATTTGTTACTGCTGTTCTGAAAGAGTAAGTCCTCACACAATATTCTGCGTTCAAGTGATATTGAACATGGAATTAGCTAAAGTTTACCTAAAAACAAAATAGAAAACCGATTTTCCCTAATGAGCATGACCTTCTGGAAAGCTCATTTAGCAAGAAAATGCATCCCAATGTGTTCATTTGAAAACAATCCCTTCGACTTATGATTACTGAGCCCAAGGTATTGGCATGTGATCTTTTCCTTATTTGTTAATGCTCTTTTAATGATAAAATGAGCTCTTAAAATGAAATTCATGAAGTTCAGTTTAATGTGATTACTCTAGCACGGCACTTGTTCAGCCTCAAGCTGTGTTCCATCGGGTCTGTAAAACTACATGTACTAGTTGATCTACTCTGATCATTTGTACTACATTTTAACTAAAGTTTTCCTCAAACTCATAACACCTGTTTGCATGAAGGGCTGATTTTTTTCAAACCCTGAATGTTTAATCCCGTGGAAGCTACAAAATCATATTGGTACCATTGCAACGTGCTTATCTTGAATGCTTAATGACATTATGTCGAAGGAGAAAAAATGTTTTTGTGGTAATCTTGTTCTTACCATACTAGCTGTTTCATTGCATGTTATTCAGTGTTACATCACAGCGATATAAGATATAATTGCTTGTTGCATTTATGCTGATGTGAACCAAAATGTTCTTTTTCATATTTCAGAATTGAGATAGCTTCTATGTATCCTTTTTTATAGTGTTTTGAGAAGGAATTACAAAGATATATTTGTTTCCTTAAAGAACAAGTCGACCTTGATATACGTCAGGATTGAGTGAATGCAGAAATATTAGTAGAACACATCAGTGAAAGTTTGAGGAAAATCAGACAATCCGTTCAAAAGTATTTGCACAGTCACTCTACAGTGTATGATATCACTTGCGTACAACCGTTTATGATATAAGGAAAATAAAAAGAGAATTTCATAAAATAAAGTGAAAGAGAGAAATCGAGTGTTCTTTTGTTATGCGAGAAAATGAAACTATGTTGAATTCTCTTTATTCTTTCTTTATATCGTTTTACACATGTGACATCACAGCCTATGGTAGTCTTTTCATCCAGCCGTGGCTGAGCAAAAACTTCAAAAATTCACAACTTTAGAATAGATTGCCGATTTTCCAAAAACTCTCACTGATGTCGTTCTATCTATATTGCATGCATTCACTCAACCCACATGTCAATGAAGGTGAATTTGTCCTTTAAACAGTGCAGGTTTGACTGCAATATTTTCATTTCATTTCATTTCATTTCATTTTATTTTTCATTTCCAACAAGTTTTTCACTCCTAGCCGCGAAATTATGGTGCTATCTCGCTTTAATTGATTTGGTTTGATTTGAATTGATTTAATTTGATTTGATTTGGAACAATCATTACCATTGGAATCTGTAATTTTGAATTGGCATTCATTCATGCTCTTTGATATTGCAAACATTTTTCCAATGTTTTTCATTATTGTTCAGTGAGACTCGTGGGAGGGTCTGGCGACCATGAAGGCCGAGTGGAGATACTGTGTGACGGGGTGTGGGGCACGGCGTGTGACTGGGGTTGGGGTACCGAGGAGGGGAACGCGGTATGTCGTCAGCTTGGGTACTCATCGGTAGCTTCGGTCCATCCCAATGCCCATTTCGGACAAGGATCAGGACCTATTTGGTTAGACCATGGAACATATTGCCCCACATCAGATAAAAAGTCCCTTTTGGAGTGTTATCGTTACCCATGGGGATGCTACGCATCGGGCTATACCTCCAGCTGTGGGCACGACGATGATGTGGGCGTAAGATGTGCCGGATCACGTGAGTTTATCTTACTCTGTATATGACATAGTCTTTTTAATTGCTTCGAGAGCAACAGCGCTGCTTCCTTCATGGTGATTTGCCAGTTGGATCTATTTGTTTGTGACAGTATCACGAATCTAACATCATCTCATACATCACTGTTGACTATCTTTACCTTATCGTAAAACAGTACATTTCCCTATTGATATTTTGGTTACCACAAAATCACAGAAATTCTGATTGATTAATGACATGTTCAGGCCCGTAGCCAGGATTTTTCAAGGGGGGGGGGGGGTGCGGTCACTAAAAAAACGGACCTTCGGTACCAATACCAATGATGACACACACACACACACACACACACACACACACACAATTATATATATATATATATATATATATATATATATATATATTCTTTGGACGACCGAACTACAAAAGTTGTATAAGAATTTGCGCGCGAAGCGCGCCGCAAATTGTGAATTTTGACTGTTTTAATGACGTTTTAAAGTCTCGAGGAAATTTGTATTTTTGTCTGTTGCATGCAATCGCGTTACGGTATTTCATCTAGGAAATAGTAAAAACTCATTTTGCCAGGAAGTTGCAAAGTTTAATTGTGTTCGAGACTCTGCGCGCGTAGCGCGCCGCAAAATTGAGAATAGTGATTTTCCTGGTGTTGTTTTAACTTTTATTTTTTCTATTGTATACCAGCGTTAGCAGGCCTGAAGCCAGGATTTTTAAAGGAAGGGGGGATTGCGTTAATTATTACAAAACGGTCCTTTCATACTGTCCCGGGAGGGGTAGCGACAATTAAAAGGTGGACACCATGCTCATACATGGACTTTCAAAATGGCCCCTAAACGAGTAATGATCATATGATTTTTTCGGGCCTTAAAAACAAGTATTCCTTAAATGTTTCCTGCACCCTAAAGAAGTACTTCATCATGATTGAACAATATACCATTTTTCCAAATTTCGGCCTTTTTGATACCCTTTGATTATATACGCTCGTTCATCACACTTTCCATCTAATCCGTGAGAAAAAACGACCCCTATTACGCGTTTTCTTTAGCGAGTATGGTCACGGTGTCCACCTTTCAGTTGGAGTTTTAAATCCCATTGGATGCTGTTTGGAAGATGAAACATTCACTTTACTATACAGTATATCAGCCGTTGGTATGCGAGTTTGTCAAAAACGAAAATAAATAAGAAAATTTTTAAAACAAAATGAATTGTAAATGTGAACCATTTATATTTTGCCTCCTTGTGGTAGGATATTTCCAGCATTTCCGAACTTTCAAATAATCATTTTAGATTTAATAATATTAAAGGTACTATATCTTTGTGAGACGTAGATATAAAATGTCTCAGGTTTTCGATTATAGTAATTACGAGGAAATTTCTTCAATTTTTATCATATATGTAAACTTGAGGCTATTAGATTTTCATCCACTTACCTCTGTTCCTGTGAAAAAATGCAAGTGTCAACCTCAATGTCATCCACGAATCGCACGTACTCGGGCGGCCAGTGGAAAAAAAAAAAAACAACCGGTCACACGCACCAAGGGCCATGGCATGCAGTGCCAATATAATAATAGCTCGCACAAATTGATACATAAGTTACATTTGTGTTTGTGTGCATGGGGACGATCCGATGGTTCATACAACAAAAGGGTTTCGTACAAATATTTTTAACATTGTTAAACGTACTCTTCCACATTTACGTAGCATATAATGTGTCTTTATATTTATTTGGATTGTTATCTTGAGAATTGCTAAAAACCGTTACTATGAAAAAGTGGACCTTTCAGAATTTGGGGGGGGGGGGTGCGTACGCACCCGACGCACCCCCCCCCCCCCCCCCCCCTGGCTACGGGCCTGCATGTTCATTCTTCATTTGTTGAAACTTATATCATACCTGATCTGGGTTACTGCCATCATCATTTTAACACTAAGTTCTTTACAAATTGAAATCACATTTTTGTAATGTCAGTATAGCCATTGCAATTTTTAGCAGACCTATAGATATCATCAGTATTCCTCATCATAATTTGTTTTCGACCTTCCCACACAAGTGGCATTCGCAATAGTACTGTAGTTCATACAAAGGGAGTATTTCCAATTCCAGTCCATAAGGGACATGGATTCACACTTGAATTGTGTTGTTAACCATGAAATTATTCAAATCGTATTATTACACCATAATAATTGTTAACATTGCTAAATCAATTGCTCTTAAATGTCTGCAGAATATGGTTGTCTGTTTATCACTATCTGTATTGAGAAGATTCTTTTATTGGCATGGGTATCCTTGCCTTTCATTTTTTTTTTTTTTTTGGTCCTATGATGCACCCGTGCTCCTCATCTGTTTTTTACGCTCTGTTCAGAATTTGGGACCTTCGCATAACAAGCTTGATTTAAAGTAGGTTCCATCATATTTCTTTAGCGTTTATACATAGAGCAAAACCTACAAAGATTGACAACCATGTTTTATATGTTTACATTAATTTACTGTGCCTCCAAGCCGGATATTATGATTCACTTCATTGTATTATATTTGATATACATTCCTTCATTGAGAAATCTGAAACTTATTGAATTGAATTTATCATTGCATGACTGTAAAATCCGATAATTATCAGCAAGAGGGAAAAGTACTGACATTGACATTTTAGATGCTATGCACTGAGTCCAATGTGGCCACGCCTATGCACCTTGATTATTTAGAAATAGAAAGAGGAATAAATTGGCTTTTCATCTAAGCATCAAAAACAAATTTTCTGATTAAGGTATTCATACAATTCTTCACCATGATGACACACTTAATATAATATGATAAACCAGTTCTTATGTCAAAATGATGAGGCTGAATGAGATCCAAGACGTAAGAATCACTATATTCCGTCCTGGTAATACTTTCACTGCAGTCTCTACTTTAGGAGAATATGTCACGTGATAATGGCCAATGTCCTTGAATGATGCTTGATGTAGACGTTGTACTGGTGTACCAAAAAAATGTATTGAGTACGTTCTTATTTTATTTATATGTATAGGAAATTTGAGTGCTCCGGCCGCAATATTTGCCAACGCAGACTTGAACGAAGGCCTAACTTACGGCGTCGATCGCTACACTTATTACGACATGACGAGTAGACTGACATTCACCCCAACGACAGCAAACCACGGTGATGTGCTTCAGTGTCATGTGTACGGTGTTGTGCGCTCTGCCACTCTGGAAGTTACAGGTGATTTTTTTTTTTAATTTGGCATCAGTACAAACATTACCAATTAAAACACAATATCAATACTTGATACACTTTATACAGTGCGCTGGAAGCAGTTTTGGATGATTTTTCCTCTTTTTTTTTCCAGGAAAATTTGAATGAACAAATCGTGGTCGATCTCTGCCACATCCTGTTCCGCGTGTGAATCTTCACTGTGTACTAAAAGCCTGTTATATGAATGTGAATAGCGCTCACCGGCAATGACAAAATACACGGCAGTGCATGGAGACATGGAGACAAATAACACGATATAATGACAATTTTCACACAGGACCTGATTTGTAATTTTCTGATCAAAATATTTGATAATCTTACGATTCGACTCTAAAGAAAGAATGGGTTTCAAAAATTCCGATGGGAGGGGGGGGGGGAGGGTAGGCAACAGATCCCTAGCCCCCGCCCCACTCTCTGATGCTCACGACAATACACACATGTATATATATACAGCTGTGTTAGTATATGCAATGAAAAATAAAAGGCTGGTGTAAGCAGTTATTGTAGTCAAAGATTAACCACTCCTTTGACTCCTGTCGATTGAAATTGCGATTGCAAAATAGAATATTTATAACTAAAGCTGCATAAAAACCAAAGTCTATCTCTGTACGTAGGCTATCTCACTATTTGATACTGACATATTTTTCCTTTAGGCTGAGTCCTAGGAGACGTAAAACTTGATCAACACAAACTTAGATGATTGATCTGTTCACGCGCGAAGCGTGCAGCAAAACAGGGAAATGGCTGCATAACTTTCCTTCTACTTTGTGAAAAACCCAGCGCTTTCTGGACGTAACAAAACATGCATTCAATTCCTTTCTTTTCAGTACGTTTTGTGTAGTAACAAACATAATTCAGTGTCAAATTCTTGTCTTTTTCATGCGATGTTCTCGACTTAAGTTTACCTAAATGCACGTATGCTTGTCATGTCATTGCTAAATAAGATTTGAAGCAGTCATTTGCATGGATGAGCGTCAAAAGACTGGATAAGAGCCTCACAATCATCATTTATTTGTAGTGTGTTTGAATTGTTTTTTGTTCTATTGTTATCACTATCATGATAGACTGCCATATAATGTCTGTTTTTCTTCTCAAGATGTGCCTTGTGCCGTTAAATAACAATGAACTTTTAAACGAATAACGTGCTGACTGCATTTGAACTGACTAAACAGGTGGTGTCGATGTACCCCGGTCCATCACTCCATGTATCACTCAAGTCCCGGTACTCCTCCAGGAGAAAACATCTTATCCATCGATGCTGTAGAGATCAAAGGCGAGAATAATCTGGTTAATCTGGTCATCTCCTGTCACGTGAACCTCACT
Source organism: Diadema antillarum (assembly GCF_040938485.1). NCBI lineage: Eukaryota > Metazoa > Echinodermata > Echinoidea > Diadematoida > Diadematidae > Diadema > Diadema antillarum. The sequence continues at coordinate 1,589,575 of NW_027270983.1, forward strand.
GATCAGCCGTCCCCGTACCTCCACACCTACACCATCGGGACTGAGACTACAACTCTATCGTCATCAAGCTCCGGCTCAGCCATCCTCTCACCACGCCCCAACGCCTGCATCGAACTCACGTGCTCCGCGACGAATGGGATAGGAACGACCTCAGCCACGCTAACACACTGTCCTCGAGGTAGGTAGTCTTCATACAATGTGCACTTTAAGAGTGCGACAATTCTGTCTTTACTTTTTCTGTTTTCACTGCGGCTATATAAGGCCGCTATAGGTCACGTTAAACTATGTAGTAACAACTTAAGGAACTCTTAAATGCCTATGAATTTCCATACAATTTCCTCTGGTCTGGTCTTACAGTATTTTCAGTGTTACAAAAACTAAATAAAACAATATCATATTGATCATGCTCGCTCAGACATCCATACCTACACGTTCCTTTCCATTTTTGTCTTTATAAAAACCGAGTCAGCGTAGTCATTTGATAAAACCATATCTTTGTTATGGCATTGTACACTTTACTGCTAGGTATAATGATAACCATGATAATCGGTTTGGTGTTTACTCCATGTAACACATGCTTTCTAGAGGTCTTAGAAACTTAGCGCAAAGTATATTGTAAAAGTCCTCCCCTACCCTTTCTGTTCATCTGCGATAACTTTCAGACTTATGGTATATCCATTTTAATTTCCGATTGGTGATCGGTTCCTGGTTTAGACAGTAATCAATTCATCAACTGATCATATTTTATACAACAGATAAGCCACCAGAAAGAATCATCAATGTGGGATTTGAGACTCAAGAAGCTGCTGAATCAAGTCTCATCATTACTTGTCACGTGGATCCAGAAGACCAACCCTTTCCACCAATCAACACGTACCTCATTGCAGTCGACGATAGCGTCATTTCCGATTCAGCTTCTCCTACGGTGACGATAGACCCTCAACCCAACACATGCATCGATGTCGTGTGTACTGGTATAAATGAATATGGAGAGACTGAAATGACCAAGACCTACTGTCCCCCACAGCCAGGTAAATAAAAAAAAAAAAAAAACAATTTTTTTTTCTTATTATTTTTTGGAACGAACAGTAAAGTAAGAAAACACAGAGTTTACGTCATGTTCATTCTCCGATTTAAAGTGGCTATCCACAATGAAAGAAATTGCAGTTTTCAGCATCCTTTAATCGTTCATGTAAATCTGCAGTAAAGTTTCACTGTGTTGAATACGTTCTCCAAAATTAAAAACACACCACTTTCTCGTGGGGTTACAGTTAAGTTAAACAGCAGTTGTGACACCTTTAACTAGAAAATTACTGAAACCAAAATGATCACATACTGTGTAAATTTAAAACCAAAACACAGTTCTCGTATACCATGCAGATACCACGTTAGATAACGCTTTCATGATACGATTTCAATTAAACAATGACAAAATGCGCAATACTAGCCAGAAAGCTTCGCCGAAAGTACTATACATTCTCAGAGATTACCTGATGGTGGTGGCTTCGTGATTTGTTACATTTGATTACATACAATACATCGGGCCAAAGCTATCTACGTTCCACCTTCGTTCTGCATACCCACTAGAGCAGGGAGGGCGCTTCATGAATCAAAGTCGGTATACCGACTTTTATTATTTCACACTTTTATTTCACACTTTCGAAATACTCAAACAAACAAACAAACAAAGAAACAAACAAATAAACAAACAAACAAACTTATTATCCCATCAAGATGCGTCAGCCAGGCGATTTCCTTGACAGAGCTTTTCGATGTATAGCAAGGGAATTGAGATGAATTTTGAGCCCTTACAAGTAAGTAGGCCTACCAAGAGGAAGATAATGAACGGAAAAATGTTAACTCCGCAAATGCCATGGGTCGTCAGCAGCACACCAGGGATCACCAGTGTTTCGGCCATTTAAGTGCTGTACACCTCCCCTTGACAGCACCCCCATGGCATTTCAAAGACAAGACAAAACAAAACAAAACAAAACAATGCAAAACAACACAAAACAAGAGAAAAAAGGAAAACGCTTGGCATCAATCACCTCTCCTCACTCCAGACACACTCTCTCTACATCCCCCTATTCCCACCACCCCAAGCCTTCCCTACTATCCATGCAGATCCTGTCTCTGCTGCCCCACAAATTCTCCTGATCCACCTTTCCCCGTCCCTACCACCTATTCCCATCCCCCTGACCCACCTCCTTACCGATCGACCAGCATATCCCCTGCATCCCACCTCCACAGTATGCACCTCCGCTCTCCACCCCCTTTTCTCACACTCCTCCCTCAACTCAGCATACCTATCCAAATTTCTTTCCCTTGCCTCATCCATCCTTGTCTCCCTGGCACAGTTAGCTCCACCATTGCTAACCTGTGCACAGACCTAGCCCCCAGCACCATGTCCGGCCGAAGGGCAGTTACTACCACCTCCTCTGGCACTGTACGGTTCCCCTCATCCACCCGCACCTCCCAATCATCCCCCGCTGCTAAGATCCCCCCACCATCATACCTCTGACCCTTCCTTCTCACACTGCATCTCACCCCCTCCTTCACAAACCGGATTCCCTCACCCTAGGGTCCCATTCTTCTTCCTTGCCTCCACTGCCACCCTCGCCACCTCCACCATCTCCTTCAACACCTGGTTGTGCCTCCATGTATAGGCCTGTAATAGACCTCCACATGCTGACAAAATGTGCTCGAGTGAACCCTTCGCCTTGTTGCAAACCCTGCATCTACCATCCTCCACAATGCCCCATCTCTGAAGATTTACTGGAGAAGGCAAAACATCAAAGGTGGAACTGATCATGAAGCGCACAGCTCCAGAGGACATTGGCCAAAGGTCATTCCATGACACCTTCCTCTGCTCCACATCTTCCCATCGAGTCCATGCTCCCTGCACTCCCTGCTGTACAGCCTTGGCAAAGCGATACTCCTTCTCCTTCTCCTTAACCGCCTCCACCACCAACTCCCTTCTACCCTTCCTACCTTGCTTGCTGTACCATCTAACACCCTAATGAAACCCGACCCCTTTCCGACCCACCTGAACCGCACCCTGCATCTCCTTCCACTTTGCCATTGCCACTGCCTCGTCTGCAGCCTCCTCCACTTCCTCCCTGTGCGGATCGGTGTTATAAGGTGCCAACAGTAAACATCAAAACTGCTGATATAATCATTTTCCATATCGCTATTGCATGCTTTTCCATGGCCAGTATTAATATTTAACCATTTCCCCTTTTACTACCTTGTCTCGTTCTAGAAGCCGGTCCCGAACAACCTGGTAGCAACATCCTTACGATCCAGACGACGGAAATCAGAGGTGAAGGAAACCTGGTAACTCTAATCATCACCTGTCATGTTGACCTCTCTGACCAGCCTTACCCACATCTCCACACATACAACATTACAGCTGATAACAACACCTTGTCCTCCTCCAGCTGTGCCTCAGCGATCCTGTCTCCACTCCCCGATGCCTGCATCAATGTCACTTGTTCTGCGACCAACGGAATCGGAGACACGTTGTCATGGATGGAACATTGCCGGACAGAAATTCCTTCTGGTAAGTTAAAGTTTCATGGCTTATCCTTCTCAAAGCAAAGCACACAGTGCTTATATGAACCTAAAAGTGCTCCTATAAGTACCTGACAATCATCATTAATTGTATCGCGCTTTTTTTTTCAAATGTGTGTGTATGATGGCGATCAGAAATCTCCTAGTCACTTCACGGGATACAGAAGAAGGTAATAATCTGTGAGCACTGAGACAAGAGAGGGCGCTAGAGAGTTTCATTGAAGGTCACAAACAAATGAAATACTTGTCACATGATCCATGATCGTCACAGATCACCTTCTGTATCTGTATTATCGTCTGATGTTACTATACTTTCAGCAATTTAAGTCTAGTACGTGTTCAAGTTTTATACCGTTAGGTTGGAACAGCACACTTAATTTGAACAGCACGACAGTTTGATTGTTTGTTTTTTTATGTCGTATTTCCTTCCATAATTATTCTGCGACCTTTTGACAAAATATACAATGCTTTAGATGAGGTAGAAAAATACTTAAATCGACAATTTAAAACAGCTACGTGTCAGCAAGGAATGCATAATTGCGTTCTTTGTGATAGCAATTACACTTAGACAGCGTTTAAGTTGTTGGCTATCAAGTCCAAGCTAAAAACTGCGCAGTACGGAGGGAATACAGTGACACTAACACAGGAAGAAGAAAACACTACCGTTGTCCATTGGTGCTTTATCGATAGGGGGTCCCATAGCTAGCCCTCATCGACGGGTCCTTCAACAATCGTCGACCACGTACGCTCTTCTCGTCGTCGTTTTCATCCTCTCCATCATCACCTGCTTCACTGTCCTCGTGAAGAGAAAAAATGTCTTCTGATTGAGGTGAGTATATTCATAGCGTGTTTTATTTACTGGATCCGTGCTTTGACAAAGTTATTGGGTAGAATGTTATAACCTTTACAATTATTACTTACTACTTGTTAGGTTTAGTACTTGACAAGAAGCCCTGATAATCCCGGGTAAGCTAACTTGGAATCATAACCCAGATAGAATTACGAGAGATGCAGACGCGATGAAAGCGTTAATCGAAAGAAATGAGGATATTGACTTCCATCGGGGGAAAAATACACTCGTTGGTTTGACATGCTGTGTTCCTCCATAGACATTTTAGAACACGCTTAGCTTCATCTATGTTGCTACTCCTACATTTCATCAATGACTTAAGATTTTATTGCATTAAAAGATAGATTTACCATGTCCCCCTTTTCATGATTTATTTTCTTGTCGCATTTTAGATGTTTATTCACTGCCTTTATTGCGTTTCACTTTCCTACCGCAGAAGTGCCTCAAATGATATTCATTAATTGACTGGTACGCACTGCCTTTCTGTAGAGAAATTTGATTTTGTTAAGAACACACAGTACTGCTTACCATATTTGTTTGTTTTCAGTTGACACCATATCCTGCATGTTTACATGTCTTTGGCAACAATTCTAAGATCCCTTTATGACATTTGCCTGCAGGTATGGAAAGCTGCGAGGGTCAAAATGAGGGAAAGCCTTGGATGCACACCAACAATATTTTCTCCGAATGAAGAATCATAATTTGTATCTTAACTCACTCTGAAATCATTCACATGTTATTATGTCTTATCTGTAGTTTCCAAAATAGATTTTATTGCCTATCAATAATCTTTATGTCAATGGTGAGTGGCAATGTCTATAGCGTATTTTTGTGATAATTTATTTCATATTGCAGCATTATCTAAGGCCATTTTCCCAGTCAAGCTTTGTTTATGAAGATGGTCCCCTGCTTGTCAAAATCATTAATTACTCAAAACCTTGTTCAAGGTATTTTCTCTGCTAGTGTACCTTCAATATGACATCTCATTGTAAATATTTAGTTTATACGTTTTGACTACAATTGAACACATGATAATGAATATTGATGCGTATAATTTATTTAATTATGCCGACACCATGTTAATTTTTGTTTTATGTATTGACGGTCGAATACAGAAATAGAACAGAACAATAACCAGCTCTGCTTCACATGATTAAATTCTACGTCACATTCCTTAAAAATGTATACAAGGCTCGATATGCACTTGTTCGTTTGGGGCCATTCGGGCCATCAGAATCATTAAATTGTTGTTGTTTTTTTTATGGCCCGAAAAGTAAAGAAAAGCGTAACAAATGACCTATTTTTTTTATAAAACATTAAGATAATACAATAAATCATGATAATTATGTGAAAATTAAGAGGTTCGACAATGTGTGTCAAATGCCACGTACTGTGACTAAGAAGTAAGAAAGTAAAACATTAGAAAATTAAAATGACTAAGAACCTTGATAACTATGCGAAAATTGGCAGGTATATCAAAGGGGCTTACAAACATGTAATTTGTTATTAGGTGGTGGCCCGACATCTATTTCTGGTAGCCCCGGGCCACAGAGCCTCATCTAGTGTTGAACCTTGTATATAGTTTTGTCATTATGGAAACGAGGTTGGAGAGCAATTATTTTCTAATAACATCATTGGTGGTAATTTCGGTTTCCTAGATGTATCTTATGTAAAGCAATCAGTAGCGCTTCTGTACTTTTTATAGTGTCATGTGTTTTCATCATCATCATCTCTCTCTCTCTCTCTCCCTCTTTTCCATAATAAAATGTAATGTTCTTTTGAATTTTTGCACTACCCTCCGGCTTTTGATCTCAGTGAATTAAAGTCACATCAAGAAATAAACTGTTGTTTAAACAGAAAAAACCGAATGCATCGGTAGTTCTGATTCGGTGTTCGTGTTATTTACCAACCCCTTACTGAAAAATATCAACATGAGTGTTGGAAATTATAAAGAACAAAGATAATTTTGACACTGCGTATAGCGAGAAATTTATGATGAAAGGTAAAAGTGAATAGTGGCTCATAAATGATGACATTAGTACTGTACATACACTCACACACACGCGCGCGCAGACACACACACACACATACACACACACGCATATGTATATATATATATATGCATATATAGGTGTTACAAAAACATTTCACACTTTTGATCCTTAATATTTCAAACACTATATATCAGATAACCCTGACAGTGATGCTGGTGATAGCTGAATAGTGTACAATTTTGTTGGAGGTGATTTAAAAATGAAAGCATAGATCAGTTTTATAAAAGCCTAGTCAACAGAGGTGTATTTTTGTCTATTGTTCAGGGTGATTGTAAACACACACTCACATACACATCATTGATTCCAATGTGAATTTCAATTTTATACTGAGGGTTAAAATTTGACCAAAAACTGGAACTAAACTTGAGATTTATTTATACATTTAATGAATCTGATTCATGTTCTCAAATTCGAATCGCCTCCAACTAAATTGTACACTATTCAGCTATTAGTCATATCAATGACAGTATTATCTGAAGTACAGTTTCGAACTATAAAGGATCAAAAGTGGGAAATGTTTCTTGTAACACCTATATAGCACAGCTGTATAATGTATATATATGTATATATATATATATATATATATATATATATATATATATATAGATATAGATAGATAGATATGTACAGTTTATGTCACACCAGAGGAACGCATTAAATGCCAGTTGCCTTGGTTTTTATTCGGGGGCCTCCCCTTCGTCAGGGATTAAAGTGCTTTCTTAGTTGGTCATCATAGAGCTAATTGCTTTATCGTCATGAAGTGAGAAACAAACAAAACGTCATTTACAATACGTTGAAACTTGCCGTTACACCCATGATACATGGAAATGATAATAATGATGATAATAATAGTAATAGTAATAATAGTAATAATAATGATGATAATGATAATAATAATAATAATAATAATAATGATAATAATAATAATAGGGATAATACGAATTACGAATCGACGAATGTGGGTACATTGTATGTTATTATGTATGATGTGTGTAGAGCTGTTATTCTGTGTGGGTGTCCTTTTCTTCTGTCTATACATCTGTGTGTGTGTGTGCGTGTGTGTTGTGTGTGTGTGTGTGTGTGTGTGGTTTGTTGGTCCACGAGTTCTGTATGATATACATTCGTCTGTTTGAGTGATCTTTGTGAAATAGATCATTGATCAATTTGACCAAACGTTCGTAAGCCAATAACTGTGTGCTCTAAGATGATATGAAGAAAAAAAAAAACACCTGTATGAAAAGTGACGAGAAAGACATTATTTCACTATTGATGAAAGCATACCTAATAATAACAGTAACAATATCAACAACGCAGGGACCTTCTGATCAATATCTACACAGCCAACCAATGTAAACCAATGCTTCCCATATCCCTATACTTGAAGATAATACTCGTGTGAAATATCAACAGTTTGACTATGAAAAGACCCAGAGAAGCAACATATTCGTGTATTATTTCTTTTCCATAAACATATATTGGGAAGAACAAAAAGCAGGGATGTCCAAGAAATTCAATAGGCAATGTACCAAATATTATGAATATATGTAACAATTTTATAATTTGAAATTCACGAACATGCTAGCTTCCTGCGATCCAGATATTGAAGCTTAATGATGAATATAATTTGAGGTACCAAATTTATCACACCAATCCTTTCTTACCATTACACATTTTAAGTAAATATCTGTAAATCGTCGATCTTGAAATTAGTGTTTGCGTCGTGACAGACGCAATGTATGCACGACTGAAGCCTGAATTAGACAATCATGATATCATTGATCACGTGTTTTCATCTTCGTCAGTTTTCGTGAACTTACTGTGAGGAGAAGAAACGGTTAATGTGAATGATATGAATCTTTATTTCAATTTCACACTTAGGTCCTCCATTGAACGGCACACTCTCCATCAGGTTTCATGAGCGAGTGGACATTCAGAACCAAACATCCCTCGACATCGAATGTCACGTGATTTCCAAGGACAAACCCTTTCCGGCCATCGAGTATTACGTCATCTCGGCTGATGACGTCATTTTGTCGCGTTCTTCATCTCCTCGCACTACCATATCACCTCGTCCTAGATGGTGCATCCAAGTGTTTTGTGTTGGAAGCAACGGGATTGGCGAAACAACAGCATCTACGATATACTGTCCAAGAGGTAATATCAGGTGTAATGTCACCTGTAACAAGTGTGCATTATATTCTTTTAGATAGATAAAACTAAACTAAGTTTGAGGCATACACGCTCGAAATAATCACTTTGAGTACTTCTTAATTTGACTGTTTTCAAAGATCCACCTGTCGCCGATATACTATCTTTGGAATTCCATGAGGAAAGATTACCCAGCACTGCAGTCATCCTTTCCATCACTTGTCACGTGGATTCGCGAGACCAGCCGTTTCCTCGTCTACACACTTTCATCATCCAAACGGAGACTGGGACGGAGTCTAACTCCAGCTCTCTGATCCTATCTCCCCGCCCCGAATGGTGCATGAATGTCACTTGCATTGGTCAGAATGACTATGGATCGACTTCTTCTATGGAGACCTACTGCCCGACAGGTGAGGGGATGAAAGTAGTAGGATTCTTGTATTGGTCAGAATGACTATGGGTCGACTTCTGCTATCGAGACCTATACTGCCTATTACAGGTGAGAGTATGATATGATAGGATACTTGCATTGGTCAGAACGACTATGGGTCGACTTCTTCTATCGACACCTACTGCCCTAGAAGTGAGGGGATGCAAATAGGATGCTTTTATCGGTCAGAATGGCTATGGGTCGACTTCTTGAATCGAGATGTAGTGGTCTCAGAGGTGAGGGAATTAAAGTACATGTAGTAGGATACGTCTATTCGTTAGAATGGCTATGTGTCGACCTCATCTATTGAGACCTATTGATCGACAGGTGAGAGGATGATAGTAGTACGATACTTGGTCAGGATGACTATGTGTCGACTTCTTCTATCGAGACCTATTGCTCGACAGGTGAGGGGATGATAGTAGTAGGATACATATTGTCGTGGTCATAATGACTATGGGTCGACTTCTTCTCTCGAGACTTACTGCCCAAACCATTCACCGTTGAAGTTTAAATGCAATCTAGCGAGCAGGAGATCGCGCATTCAATCACATACTATAGTAACATTAAAAAACAGTCGGAAATTGCTTCATGAAAATTGACAAACTTTTCATTTCATTCTTAGTCCGAGAAATTCTTGTCATAGGTAGGTAAAATATCATACTTACATTTTCATATTCTTTGCAGTTGAGTCATTTTAATGTGTATATTTCTCATCTTTAATGACTGCGACATTTTCCATGTTACGTGCTGACAGATCACATCTAGAGTCGCTTATTTTTATCTTTTGTTTTCGTCTCTCTCTCTCTCTCTCTCTCTCTCTCTCTTTCTTTCTCTCCCCATTTCTTTGGAACAAATGTTAACAGATCCACCTCCCCCTGGAATAATCGACATTCGGCTGGAAGAGAAACTGGGCGAAAATAACCAACCAATATTGGTCATAAACTGTCACGTAAATGAAACGATTATGCTTCATCCCCCATTGCATACTTTCGAAGTCAAGGTTGGAAAGAAGACTGTGTCATTGTCAACCAGGCCATCGACCACTATATCGACAAGGCCTGAAAACTGTTCCATAGTAACTTGCACTGGAACCAACGATCTCGGTTCGACAAACACTACGGAAACATATTGCCCTACAGGTGAAGCAGATTCAAATCAAATCATTCGTGTGCTTGTATTATAGATGTGTGTGTGTGTTTTACTTAATTGTAATGTGCATGTATAATTATGTATAATACTTACATGTTATTTTCAGTCTCTTCGGCTCATCGCTATGAACACGTGTTGTCATTACGAACACCTATGATAAAAGATATCGATTCAGTCTCTACGGCTTACAACTACGTCTACCGGAAACTTGGTTACCTGTAGAAACGTCACGAATTTCCTCAGTAAACAAGTGACAGTTTCGGGGAAAAGAGATAATTGATAAAAAACGTAAATAACAAAGTACACATTAGTTAAGAAAAAGCGTCTTTTCTCCTCCTCTTCTCAGTATTTGCCTATCAAACTTTAAAGAAGACAAAGTAATCAGAGTACGCAGAAAAAGGCTCCATAGCAAAGGGAAACAAGAGAGACAGACAGACAGACAGACATACAGAGAGGAAAAACAACTTTTTAAAAGGATCACTTGTCCAGCATTATGTCAGATACAGTAGTAGTTACCTAATAAATCAACAGAGGAGAATGTGCACTTAGATTTGACCCTAGAGGTCTACATGTTTCGAAGTGAAACGAGATTTTCTGAAAGTTAAAAGTGCAACAATGTCATATAAATCCCTTGGTCTACTAGAGAAATAAGAAAAAGAATGAAAAAGAAATCGAGATACAATATAGAGGCTTGGAGATAAACACCCGTTACATATTTTACTGTAATGTTGAAGAATACATTTTAACAAAAAAAAAATGTAATTCAATGATAATTATCTGCGTGAAAGACTCATAAAAGTGAAGTTGTCCAGCTTTACTTTGGGAAGAAAAAGTGTAAGATTTGTGATTGCCGATGTTAAGTTCTATAGTGATAAACGTTTTCCAACACAACTGAAGCTTCGTTTCAATGTTCATGAAATCTTTCTTTTTTTTTCGTATATACTGGCACTCTAGTTATTATGAGTATTTGTGGCAGAAAGTCGTATCTTCCTTATTTCTCCTGCCATTCACCCATTACACTCGATCTTGATAGATCCACCAGAAGAAGGTCTGATCTCAATCCTAGTGGAAAACGACACGGATACCACCAATGTTGACATCACCTGTTTCATCGATTCGTCGGTTCAACCCAAACATCCTATCAACATTTTTGGTGTCGAGGTAAACGGTGAAAGTATGATCTCTTCATCGCAAAATGCGTCTGTCATTGTGACGTCACGTCAGAACAGGTGTCTTAACATCAGATGCACCGGAAGCAATGTCCATGGGTCAACGACCTCTCTTAGTTTGCATTGTCCCAGAGGTACGTGATATCTGACTTTCTAAACACAGACGATGAGTATGAGCCCTTATGATTCATTCAAAAGATGGCCGTGGAGAGCTTCCCTGTTACTGAAGTAATTCATGCCCGATTTACATTGAACCCTGTAAGCCATTATCATTGTTACGCAACAATTTATAGATGAACATTACAGAAAAGAGACACACAGTTTAATGTTATCATCTCCTAATCGAATCAATCGTATTAAAAGTTGCTCTTTCATTCTTTTGACGATGCTCTTCTTCAATACTTTCAAAGATGCAAGGCAGGTCATTGCGTCTATACAGCCATAAAAAAAAAAAAAAAAAAAAAAAAAAAAACTGTGTTGGATGATGGTCATCTTCCGGTATAAAAGAACCGGAGAAAATAATTGTTAATAGTCACTCCCATTACAATTACTGCACAGTAATTACTTCAAGCACTATGAAGATTGAGTATTTCATTCTTTCCATCTTTAATCAACATTATAATCTTTGTTGTTCTTTGCATGACCAACCACCGTGAGTAGCTGCTTCTCAAATTTCACGGCACTCGTACTCGCTTGTTTCTCCGATGTCTTTTGAATACCCTTACAGATGATGTGATTGAAATCGAGATGTCTGACTTTCCGTCCGATTACAATGTGACGGTTGTCGTAATTCTGTGTCACGTGACTGAAGAGTACCAGCCCCACCCTGATTTCCGCCAGTACGTGATTACAGCAGACAACCTGACGCTCTCAAGGGGCAGATCTACGTGGGTCTATCTCAGCCCTAAACCTGAGAAATGTGTCTCTGTCACTTGTAGCGCCCTTAACGACTTCGGTTTCATCACTGCATCGGAAATTTATTGTCCAATTGGTAGGCGTTTGGAGAACAACATTATCATATACAAATTTCGTGGATATAACTTACATTTACTCTTTAATAAGACGAAGAATGATATAGAGCCATTTCCCGCTTCCTTTTCACGACTTACATATGGTCAGCTCTCTGTCATTAAAAATGGATTAGGCCTGTATAACATTATGTTTCTTTCTCAGAAGCTCAAAAATCTGTGTCTATGGAAGCATTATTTAACATATTTGTATACTACGCAAAATGTAGTGGTGCCAATGTCCAATAAACCTAAAGTTTCCATGGGATTTGGTTTCTTAGATCGGATGAAGAAAGAGGCCGTGAGAACTGAAAAATGCATATCACTTTCAAATCACTTAATAAAAGAATGAGAAAGGCAATTGTTTCGTATTCTATTTGAGTGGAATTTTAACGTCCATTTTAAATATGTACGGTATTCGATTACAAATAAACACGGCGGAGATAACATGTGTAGACGTAATATCTGTTACATAACTTCTAAAATAAATATTAAAGATAATGCTGATACACGATGTTTCGTGGTGAAATGAACTGCCATGTTTGTGCAATATGAGATAGGACTAGGAATTTAAACGGGGTTTTACACTGACATTCACAGCAATACTAAATCATGGTAACGACCACTTATTAGAGAGGCGGTGAGAATTATGTAACACGTTTTATGGCGGGACGTTTTAATTTCGGTGTTGTGCGATCGTACACATCAAGTTTCTTTCTTCTTGGCATAAATTTACAAAGAAGAGCCACAATCTGATGAGATTACAAATTGATGAAAAAAGACCACCATTTTCATAACATGAAAGTGACCGGGAGAGTATTATTTCAGTTTTTATTAAAGCATACCTAATGATAATAACGATAATAATAATATCAACAACTCGGGACCTCCTGATTAATATCCACACAGTCAACCACTATATCCCATCAGTGCCTCCCAATGCCTTGCTTGAAGAACTACTCTTGTAAAATATCAACAGCTTAATCACAAAAAGCCAAATGGAAACAACATGTTTATGCATTGTTTCTTTTCCATAAATATATCTTTCTAAGAACAGGGAAGCAGGAATGACAAAGAAATTCAACACGAAATGTACCAAAGCTGCACTCTTAATGAGAAATTCATGAACATACTGGCTTCCGGGGATCCAGATATTACAGTTCAAAAGTGAATAGAATTGAGGTGGCAAATGTACCACACCAATCATTTCTTAACATTACGTATCGTAAGTAAATATCTATTAATCGTCGATCTTGAAATCAGTGTACGCGTCGTAACACATACGGGGTATGACGGCTGAAACCTGAAGGAGACGGTCATGAAATCAGTGATCACGTGTTTTCATCTTCGTCGGTTTTCGTGGACTTTCTGCAAGGAGAAGAAAAAGTAAATGTGAATGATATGAATCTTTATTTCAATTTCACACTTAGGTCCTCCATTAAACGGCACACTGTCCATCAGGTTTCATGAGCGAGTAGACATTCAGAACCAAACATCCCTCGACATCGAATGTCACGTGATTTCCAAGGACAAACCCTTTCCGGCCATCGAGTATTACGTCATCTCGGCTGATGACGTCATTTTGTCGCGTTCTTCATCTCCTCGCACTACCATATCACCTCGTCCTAGATGGTGCATCCAAGTGTTTTGTGTTGGAAGCAACGGGATTGGCGAAACAACAGCATCTACGATATACTGTCCAAGAGGTAATATCAGGTGTAATGTCACCTGTAACAAGTGTGCATTATATTCTTTTAGATAGATAAAACTAAACTAAGTTTGAGGCATACACGCTCGAAATAATCACTTTGAGTACTTCTTAATTTGACTGTTTTCAAAGATCCACCTGTCGCCGATATACTATCTTTGGAATTCCATGAGGAAAGATTACCCAGCACTGCAGTCATCCTTTCCATCACTTGTCACGTGGATTCGCGAGACCAGCCGTTTCCTCGTCTACACACTTTCATCATCCAAACGGAGACTGGGACGGAGTCTAACTCCAGCTCTCTGATCATATCTCCCCGCCCCGAATGGTGCATGAATGTCACTTGCATTGGTCAGAATGACTATGGATCGACTTCTTCTATGGAGACCTACTGCCCGACAGGTGAGGGGATGAAAGTAGTAGGATTCTTGTATTGGTCAGAATGACTATGGGTCGACTTCTGCTATCGAGACCTATACTGCCTATTACAGGTGAGAGTATGATATGATAGGATACTTGCATTGGTCAGAACGACTATGGGTCGACTTCTTCTATCGACACCTACTGCCCTAGAAGTGAGGGGATGCAAATAGGATGCTTTTATCGGTCAGAATGGCTATGGGTCGACTTCTTGAATCGAGATGTAGTGGTCTCAGAGGTGAGGGAATTAAAGTACATGTAGTAGGATACGTCTATTCGTTAGAATGGCTATGTGTCGACCTCATCTATTGAGACCTATTGATCGACAGGTGAGAGGATGATAGTAGTACGATACTTGGTCAGGATGACTATGTGTCGACTTCTTCTATCGAGACCTATTGCTCGACAGGTGAGGGGATGATAGTAGTAGGATACATATTGTCGTGGTCATAATGACTATGGGTCGACTTCTTCTCTCGAGACTTACTGCCCAAACCATTCACCGTTGAAGTTTAAATGCAATCTAGCGAGCAGGAGATCGCGCATTCAATCACATACTATAGTAACATTAAAAAACAGTCGGAAATTGCTTCATGAAAATTGACAAACTTTTCATTTCATTCTTAGTCCGAGAAATTCTTGTCATAGGTAGGTAAAATATCATACTTACATTTTCATATTCTTTGCAGTTGAGTCATTTTAATGTGTATATTTCTCATCTTTAATGACTGCGACATTTTCCATGTTACGTGCTGACAGATCACATCTAGAGTCGCTTATTTTTATCTTTTGTTTTCGTCTCTCTCTCTCTCTCTCTCTCTCTCTCTTTCTTTCTCTCCCCATTTCTTTGGAACAAATGTTAACAGATCCACCTCCCCCTGGAATAATCGACATTCGGCTGGAAGAGAAACTGGGCGAAAATAACCAACCAATATTGGTCATAAACTGTCACGTAAATGAAACGATTATGCTTCATCCCCCATTGCATACTTTCGAAGTCAAGGTTGGAAAGAAGACTGTGTCATTGTCAACCAGGCCATCGACCACTATATCGACAAGGCCTGAAAACTGTTCCATAGTAACTTGCACTGGAACCAACGATCTCGGTTCGACAAACACTACGGAAACATATTGCCCTACAGGTGAAGCAGATTCAAATCAAATCATTCGTGTGCTTGTATTATAGATGTGTGTGTGTGTTTTACTTAATTGTAATGTGCATGTATAATTATGTATAATACTTACATGTTATTTTCAGTCTCTTCGGCTCATCGCTATGAACACGTGTTGTCATTACGAACACCTATGATAAAAGATATCGATTCAGTCTCTACGGCTTACAACTACGTCTACCGGAAACTTGGTTACCTGTAGAAACGTCACGAATTTCCTCAGTAAACAAGTGACAGTTTCGGGGAAAAGAGATAATTGATAAAAAACGTAAATAACAAAGTACACATTAGTTAAGAAAAAGCGTCTTTTCTCCTCCTCTTCTCAGTATTTGCCTATCAAACTTTAAAGAAGACAAAGTAATCAGAGTACGCAGAAAAAGGCTCCATAGCAAAGGGAAACAAGAGAGACAGACAGACAGACAGACATACAGAGAGGAAAAACAACTTTTTAAAAGGATCACTTGTCCAGCATTATGTCAGATACAGTAGTAGTTACCTAATAAATCAACAGAGGAGAATGTGCACTTAGATTTGACCCTAGAGGTCTACATGTTTCGAAGTGAAACGAGATTTTCTGAAAGTTAAAAGTGCAACAATGTCATATAAATCCCTTGGTCTACTAGAGAAATAAGAAAAAGAATGAAAAAGAAATCGAGATACAATATAGAGGCTTGGAGATAAACACCCGTTACATATTTTACTGTAATGTTGAAGAATACATTTTAACAAAAAAAAAAATGTAATTCAATGATAATTATCTGCGTGAAAGACTCATAAAAGTGAAGTTGTCCAGCTTTACTTTGGGAAGAAAAAGTGTAAGATTTGTGATTGCCGATGTTAAGTTTTATAGTGATAAACGTTTTCCAACACAACTGAAGCTTCGTTTCAATGTTCATGAAATCTTTCTTTTTTTTTCGTATATACTGGCACTCTAGTTATTATGAGTATTTGTGGCAGAAAGTCGTATCTTCCTTATTTCTCCTGCCATTCACCCATTACACTCGATCTTGATAGATCCACCAGAAGAAGGTCTGATCTCAATCCTAGTGGAAAACGACACGGATACCACCAATGTTGACATCACCTGTTTCATCGATTCGTCGGTTCAACCCAAACATCCTATCAACATTTTTGGTGTCGAGGTAAACGGTGAAAGTATGATCTCTTCATCGCAAAATGCGTCTGTCATTGTGACGTCACGTCAGAACAGGTGTCTTAACATCAGATGCACCGGAAGCAATGTCCATGGGTCAACGACCTCTCTTAGTTTGCATTGTCCCAGAGGTACGTGATATCTGACTTTCTAAACACAGACGATGAGTATGAGCCCTTATGATTCATTCAAAAGATGGCCGTGGAGAGCTTCCCTGTTACTGAAGTAATTCATGCCCGATTTACATTGAACCCTGTAAGCCATTATCATTGTTACGCAACAATTTATAGATGAACATTACAGAAAAGAGACACACAGTTTAATGTTATCATCTCCTAATCGAATCAATCGTATTAAAAGTTGCTCTTTCATTCTTTTGACGATGCTCTTCTTCAATACTTTCAAAGATGCAAGGCAGGTCATTGCGTCTATACAGCCATAAAAAAAAAACAAAAAAAAAACAAACAAAAAAAAAAAAAAAAAAAAAAACAACTGTGTTGGATGATGGTCATCTTCCGGTATAAAAGAACCGGAGAAAATAATTGTTAATAGTCACTCCCATTACAATTACTGCACAGTAATTACTTCAAGCACTATGAAGATTGAGTATTTCATTCTTTCCATCTTTAATCAACATTATAATCTTTGTTGTTCTTTGCATGACCAACCACCGTGAGTAGCTGCTTCTCAAATTTCACGGCACTCGTACTCGCTTGTTTCTCCGATGTCTTTTGAATACCCTTACAGATGATGTGATTGAAATCGAGATGTCTGACTTTCCGTCCGATTACAATGTGACGGTTGTCGTAATTCTGTGTCACGTGACTGAAGAGTACCAGCCCCACCCTGATTTCCGCCAGTACGTGATTACAGCAGACAACCTGACGCTCTCAAGGGGCAGATCTACGTGGGTCTATCTCAGCCCTAAACCTGAGAAATGTGTCTCTGTCACTTGTAGCGCCCTTAACGACTTCGGTTTCATCACTGCATCGGAAATTTATTGTCCAATTGGTAGGCGTTTGGAGAACAACATTATCATATACAAATTTCGTGGATATAACTTACATTTACTCTTTAATAAGACGAAGAATGATATAGAGCCATTTCCCGCTTCCTTTTCACGACTTACATATGGTCAGCTCTCTGTCATTAAAAATGGATTAGGCCTGTATAACATTATGTTTCTTTCTCAGAAGCTCAAAAATCTGTGTCTATGGAAGCATTATTTAACATATTTGTATACTACGCAAAATGTAGTGGTGCCAATGTCCAATAAACCTAAAGTTTCCATGGGATTTGGTATCTTAGATCGGATGAAGAAAGAGGCCGTGAGAACTGAAAAATGCATATCACTTTCAAATCACTTAATAAAAGAATGAGAAAGGCAATTGTTTCGTATTCTATTTGAGTGGAATTTTAACGTCCATTTTAAATATGTACGGTATTCGATTACAAATAAACACGGCGGAGATAACATGTGTAGACGTAATATCTGTTACATAACTTCTAAAATAAATATTAAAGATAATGCTGATACACGATGTTTCGTGGTGAAATGAACTGCCATGTTTGTGCAATATGAGATAGGACTAGGAATTTAAACGGGGTTTTACACTGACATTCACAGCAATACTAAATCATGGTAACGACCACTTATTAGAGAGGCGGTGAGAATTATGTAACACATTTTATGGCGGGACGTTTTAATTTCGGTATTGTGCGATCGTACACATCAAGTTTCTTTCTTCTTGGCATAAATTTACAAAGAAGAGCCACAATCTGATGAGATTACAAATTGATGAAAAAAGACCACCATTTTCATAACATGAAAGTGACCGGGAGAGTATTATTTCAGTTTTTATTAAAGCATACCTAATGATAATAACGATAATAATAATATCAACAACTCGGGACCTCCTGATTAATATCCACACAGTCAACCACTATATCCCATCAGTGCCTCCCAATGCCTTGCTTGAAGAACTACTCTTGTAAAATATCAACAGCTTAATCACAAAAAGCCAAATGGAAACAACATGTTTATGCATTGTTTCTTTTCCATAAATATATCTTTCTAAGAACAGGGAAGCAGGAATGACAAAGAAATTCAACACGAAATGTACCAAAGCTGCACTCTTAATGAGAAATTCATGAACATACTGGCTTCCGGGGATCAAGATATTACAGTTCAAAAGTGAATAGAATTGAGGTGGCAAATGTACCACACCAATCATTTCTTAACATTACGTATCGTACGTAAATATCTATTAATCGTCGATCTTGAAATCAGTGTACGCGTCGTAACACATACGGGGTATGACGGCTGAAACCTGAAGGAGACGGTCATGAAATCAGTGACCACGTGTTTTCATCTTCGTCGGTTTTCGTGGACTTTCTGCAAGGAGAAGAAAAAGTAAATGTGAATGATATGAATCTTTATTTCAATTTCACACTTAGGTCCTCCATTAAACGGCACACTGTCCATCAGGTTTCATGAGCGAGTAGACATTCAGAACCAAACATCCCTCGATATCGAATGTCACGTGATTTCAAAGGACAAACCCTTTCCGGCTATTGAGTCTTACGTCATCTCGGCTGATGACGTCATTTTGTCGCGTTCTTCATCTCCTCGCACTACCATATCACCTCGTCCTAGATGGTGTATCCAAGTGTCTTGTGTTGGAAGCAACGGGATTGGCGAAACAACAGCATCCACAATATACTGTCCAAGAGGTAATATATCAGGTGTAAAGGCACCTGTTACAAGTGTGCCTTAAACTCTTTCAGATAGATAAAACTAAACTAAGTTTGAAGCATACACACTCGAAATAATCACTTTAACTGTGTAATTCTTTAATTTGACTGTTTTCAAAGATCCGCCTGTCGCCGATATAATATCTGTGGAATTCCTTGAGAAAAGATTATCCAGCACTACAGTCATCTTATCCATCACTTGTCACGTGGACTCGCGAGACCAGCCGTTTCCTCGTCTGCACACTTTCATCATCCAAACGGAGACTGGGACGGAATCTAACTCCAGCTCTCTGATCCTATCACCACGTCCCGAATGGTGCATGAACTTCACTTGTATTGGTCAGAATGACTATGGATCGACTTCTTCTATCGAGACCTACTGCCCAAGAGGTGAGTTGGTGGAAATAGTACGGCACTTTTATTGGTCAGAATAGGTACGGGTCGACTTCTTCTATCGAGACCTATAGCCAGTGATAGCCCGACAGATGAGGGGATGAAAGTAGTAGGATTGTAAAATTGCATTGGTCAAGATGACTATGGGTCGACTTCTGCTATCGAGACCTACTGCCCGACAGGTGAGGAGATGAAAGTAGTATAGACACTTGTATTGGTCTGAATAGCTGTGGGTCGACTTCTTCTATCGAGACCTACTGCCCTAGAGGTGAGGGGTTGATGATAGTTTAGGATACTTGTATTGGTCGACTTCTTGAATCAAGACCAAATGGCCTAAGAGTTGAGGGAATCAAAGTAGTAGGATACTTCTCTTCATTAGAATGACTATGTGTCGACCTCTTCAGCGAGACATATTGCCCGACAGGTGAGGGGATGATAGTAGTAGGATACGTATTATAGTGGTCATAATGACTATGGGTCGATTTCTGCTCTCGAGACCTGGTGCCCAAACCATTCAGTGTTGAAGTTTAAATGCAATCTAGTGCGCAGGAGATCGCGCATTCAAGCACATACTAGTAACATAAAAAAAAATAGTCGGAAATTGCTTCATGAAAATTGACAAATTCTTGCCATAGGTAGGTAAAATATCATAGTTACGTTTTTCATATTCTTTTCAGCTAAATCGCTTTAATGTGTGTATTATTTTCTCGTCTTTAATGACTACGACTTTTATAGTATTACTTGCTGACGGATCATATCTAGAGGCGTTTATTGCTTCTTTTGTTTTTGGCTCCTCTCTCCCTCTCTCTCTGGAACACATGTTAACAGATCCACCTCGCCCTGAAATAATCAACATTCAACTGGAAGAGAAACTGGGCAAAAATAACCACCCAATATTGGTCATAAACTGTCACGTAAATGAAACGATTGTGCTTCATCCTCCACTGCATACTTTCGAAGTCAAGGTTGGAAAGAAGACTGTGTCATTGTCAACCAGACCATCGACCACTATATCGACAAGGCCTGAAAACTGTACCGTAGTAACTTGCACTGGAACCAACGATCTCGGTTCGACAAACACTACGGAAACATATTGCCCTACAGGTGAAGTAGATTCAAATCAAATCATTCGCGTGCTTGTGTCATAGATGTGCGTGTTTGTCTTGCTTAATTGTAATTTACATGTACGTATACAATGTATGTATAATACTTACATGTTATTTTCAGTCTCTTCGGTTCATCGCTATAAACACACGATGTCATTACGAACACCTATGATAAAAGATATCAATTCAGTCTGTACGGTTTACAACTACGTCTACCGGAAACTTGGTTACCTGTAGAAACGACAAGAATCTCCTTTGTAAACAATAGTGACAGTTTAATGGAAAAGAGTAATAATTTATGAAAACGTAAATAACAAAATGAATAATAGTTGAGAGAAAAGCTTCTTTTTGGCTTGTCGTTTATAGTTCAATATTTGGGTATCGAACTTCAAAGAAACCAAATGATTTAGGTTGCAATTAGGACACAGAGAAAAAGGCTCCATAGCAAAGAGAATAAGAGAGAGAGAGGAAACAAAAAATAAAAAAGCATCACTTGTCCAGCATTATATCAGATACAGAAGTAGTTGCCCAATCAATCAACGGAGGAGAATGAGAACTTAGATTTGACCGTGGAGGTCTACACATTTCAAAGTGAAACTTTACAAGATATTTTGAAAGTTAAAACTTGGTGGTGTCATAACTAAATCTCTCAGTTTACTAGAGAAGTAAGAGAAAGAAGGCAAAACAAGACGGATATACAATATCGAGGATTACAGACAAGCACAAGTTACATATTCAATTGGAATGTTCAAGTATACATTTGAAGAAAAAACTGTAATTTAATTCAGTGACATCTGCGTGACAGACTCATAAATGTATATCCTTATTCTATTCTACTATAGGGAGAGCTCTATGCTGTCAAAAGTAGCGTTCGGATTGTCGATGTTAAGTTCTATAGTGATTAACGTAATCCATCACAGCTGAAGGTGTCAATGTTCATGAATCTTTTATCGTATATACTGGCACTCAAGTTATTATGAGCATTTGTGGCAGAAAGTCGTATCTTCCTTATTTCTAACGCCATTCACCCATTACGCTTGATCTTGATAGATCCACCAGAAGAAGGTCTGATCTCAATCCTAGTGGAAAACGACACGGATACCACCAATGTTAACATCACCTGTTTCATTGATTCGTCGAACCAACCCATACATCCTATCAACATTTTTGGTATTGAGGTAAACGGTGAAAGAATGATCTCCTCATCGAAAAATGCGTCTGTCATTGTGACGTCACATCAGAACAGGTGTCTTAACATCAGATGCACCGGAAGCAATGTCCATGGGTCAACGACCTCTCTTAGTTTGCATTGTCCCAGAGGTACGTGATATCTGACTTTCTAAACACAGATGATGAGTGTGAGCCCTTATGATTCATTCAAAAGATGGCCGTGGAAAGCTTACCTGTTACTGAAATTGCTCACGCCTGGTTTACATTAAACCTTGTCAACCGTTATCATCGTTACGCAAGAATTTATGGATGAATATCATGAAATAGAGACACACAATCTAATGTTATAATCTTCCATTACTACACAGTGATTACTTCGAACACAATAAAGATTGCATATTTCATTCTTTTCATATTCAATCAACTTTATAATCTTTGTTGTTGTTTACATCACCATCAAGCGTGAGTAGCTACTGTTTTCATGAAGACAGGCATAAATTCTCTAAGACTTCACTGCACTCAGACTCGCTTGTTTCTCTAATGTCTCCTGAATACCTTAACAGATGATGTGATTAAGATCAAGTTGTCCGAGTATACGTCCGATGACAATGTGACGGTTGTCGTAATTCTGTGTCACGTGACTGAAGATTACCAGCCCCACCCTGATTTCCACCAGTACGTGATTACAGCAGACAACCTGACGCTTTCAAGAGGCAGATCTCCGTGGGTCTATCTCAGCCCCAAACCTGAGAAATGTGTCTCTGTCACTTGTAGCGCCCTCAACGACTTCGGTTTCATCACTGCATCGGAAATTTATTGTCCAACAGGTAAACATTTGGTAAACAACAATATCATCCACAAATTTCGTGGATTTAACATAAGTTTACTCTTGAATAAGACGAAGAACGATGTAGAGTTGGTCTATTGTTTTCGATCATTTCCCACTTTCGTTTCAACACTTACACATGGTTAGCTCTATGATATTAAAAAAGAATAGGCCTGTATATTTTTCTTTCTCAGAAGCTCAAAAATCTCTATCACATTCGTGTTCTCCCCCAAATATAGTGGTGCCAATGCCCAAATAAACCTAAAGTTTGCATTGGATTTGCTTTGTTAGATCGGAGGAAGACAGAGGCTGAGAGAACTGAAAATGCGTCAATTTCCAATCACTTAACAAAAGAGTGAAAAGACAATTGTTTCGTATCCGATTTTAGAATTTGAGTAGAATTCGAGTGTCTATTTACACACGAAATTCAAATACATATTAGAGGGAGATAACACGTGTGAAAATAAAATGTACTACATAGCTTCTAAAATACTGTATTAAAGATAAGGCTGATACTTGATGGTGGAATAGACTGCCTGGTTTTGCAATAAGAAATGGGACTGGGAATGGTTTTTACACTGATACCCACAGCAATATATCATGGTAGCGACCACTTATTATTAGAGAGGCGGAGAAAAATGTAACACGTTTCATGTCACCACATTTTGATTTCGTTGTTAAGCGATCGTACACATCAAGTTATTTCATCTTGGCATTAATTTACAAACAAGAACCATAATCTGATGAGATTCCAAATTGATGAAAAAAGACCGCCTTTTTCATAACATCTATTTCCGTCCGTCTGTCTGTTTTTCCAGACTTCGTACATGTAACTGGAATCCTGCAAACAATGTCGACAACGTACGCCCTCCTCATCGTCCTTTTCGTTCTCGGTGTTGTGGTGTGCGTCGTCACCGTCATGCAGAGGAAGAAAGACACGCCCGAAGTAACAGGTGTGTCTGCAATCCGTGACCAAAAAAAAAAAAAAAAAAAGAATAAATATTTTTATACCAATATCCAGTTTTATCCCGGCTTTCCCTGGATCATTCTATTTGAAAACAGTTCAGAAACAGGCTACAATTTATGTGATCTCAGTCTTAGCTACATTTGAGAAATCTAAAGAATGTACGCAAACTACCGGCAAATGGTTATTCTTTGAAAAAAGATACAGCCTTAAAGGCTGAGCAGAATACATTGAATTTTCAAAGGGGAAAGCTTTCAAACTTCAGGACACACTTTTCTATTGTGAATGGAATATAGCCTTACATTGACGTAAACCATTTTAAGAATCTTTTTCCAGTTTTGCTTAGAAATACATATCATCCTCTCTTTGTCATAGAGACAGGCACCTATGTATCCCTAGACTTAAGTAATTCATGTACAGACTGATGTAAATTCTTTTCATTCATCCAGTCTAAGTACAAGATCAATAAGTAGTTGAATAAAAAACTGGAAAACAAACTCACTGTTGCGACGTTTCGCCAATTATCAATTGACTTCTTTGGGCGAATGATGCTATTTAAGGGCCATTCCATCATCGGGAGCATCATTCGCCCGAAGGAGCCAAGTGATAATTGGCGAAACGTCGCAACAGTGAGTTTGTTTTCCAGTTTCTTGATTCATCTAATTATTGATCTAATTGATGTATAGTTGAAGAACATATCAGTAACACGTTACTGTTTGTAGGTATAAGTAATTAAACATTGTATCACATGTTTTCCTTGTCTTTCAGATCGACTTTATGAGGACAAAATCTTGAACTGAAGACGATGGACAAATGGAAAAGATGACAAAAGTGTAATGCACTTTGTAATCTCAGACATTGTAGGAAAAAGTACGACCTAGTCCATATAACTATGTGCTTCAATACACTTTATAATTATACATACATCATAATCCAGAGCAGGCTCCTCTCTCACCCGTCCCAACACCTACCTCGTCTGCAGTAGATATAAAGTGACTTGAAAGGAAACACAAGTCCAAATCTTAAAGGACACCTCCGGATGATTTTCAGATCTTTACATTTGAACAACTATAAATTACTTATAGTGAGGACAGAGTTTCAGAATTTATGATAACTGGGACGAAGAATAAGAATACAAGTGTATTCTCAAAATTTAGAACAAATTGCAATGAACAAGGATGATGACATAGCAGAGTCACAATAAGAATGCATGAGTTGGGGCTCAAGGAAGCAGAACAAAAGAAGAAAACATGCATAGATGACACGGGTGAACTCGCAAGCAAGCGGTATTGTAATGGAATTACACTGCTACATTTCTGAAATATGTGAGCCTCCTGTGTCATCATCATTGTTCAGTGTAATTTGTTTGATGTTTTTCAAAGTATTGTTATTCTGCTCAAGAACCACAATAAATTCCACAAATCTATACATGGAGTTGTCCACGTATGTACTATATGATGTGAAACTATGAAAATTGTCTGGAATGCTCCTTTAAGAGAAATTTACCAGTGAAGCGTTATCCATCTGCTTTAGGTGTAATCCCATCAGTGTTTTCATTTTATGAGGGGCCAACCTAACACAGCGAAGTCCAAAATCAAAGCGTGATATAGCTTGCACAAGTTTAAAGACATAGTTAATAACCTCTTTTCACAACTTATGAAAAGGTATAATCTATACCCAAATAATCATCCCGTTTTTAATGGCATTAAATGCTGCCATCTTCCAGTTGCGTTCAGAATATATCTGTTTATACGGGTGTAATCTCACCAGTATTTTCATACGAATTACTAGGGACCAACCTACATAGCAAAGACTGAAATCAGAGTGTTATATATATTATAGCTTGTACAACTTTAAAGACGTAGTTAATAAACTATTTACACCACTGTTGAATAAGGTACTTTACTCCTTGCTACGACACAATAAAAAGACATGGAAAACCAAATCTGCGGTTATGGTGGTTTAATCGTGGAAGCCATAAGTTATATAATCCATACAATCGAATGACAACGTGCTTATCCATAATAACGAGTTCGATCTTGCATATACATTTTGATATAGTGAGAACTTCTTACACCATTCCAAACACGTACAATAGTAATACACTTCACAGCATTATGCATCCCGAGATGAAGGGGGTTTATAGCCTCTGTGACAAGGGCCCTTAATTCATATAGTAAACCAATGTTACTCAACTGGTATATCAAGCGAAAGCAAAGCCACCCGTAAAAGTCCATCTGCCCCGCCGCACCAATAGCGAAATTGGCAGGAAATAAAACCCAAACACCTGTTCTGGTCGCATTAACAAGTGCTTCACGAGGGCACATATACCAACTCCGATCCCTTGCGTCCGCGCCTTGAAGCAGTCACCGACCAGCGCGACTGCCCCAAGACTCGCATATTTACGGAGGGCTTAGATAACAATCCATCCTCGTGGTACTAAGGTCAGCCTGCTTCGCTACTCGCCGGTAAATAGAATTGCATCCAAAAGTATGTTACCAGAACAAAGCCCCCTTTACCTCGAGAGGAATATAATTATGAACGATTCAAACTGTACTTTAAAGCAGATGTTATCCTATAGCGGCTTAATTTTATCAAAATACGGCCGCAAAGTGTGGCAACCCCCAAGCAGGGGCGAAAAACCAGCAAAAAACCCTTCAGCTTTCTCAACCACCATTATTATGAAGGGAAAATGTCGCCGGAAAATTCCCCTGCGGTCCACCTGCGCGGTGCAACCAAGCTACGCTCTTGAGAATGGCCACACTATCCCACTGTTACCTTACAACCCATGCCTCCCTGACATCCATTCAAATATTGTTATCATTAATCGGCACATCCGTTTCCATCAAAACCGAAACGTCCATTACGACGACCGTATGGAAATACGTAGGTAAGCTTGCCCCCTATGTACTTTGTTATCAATTATCGAAACACCCATAAGAAATGAAATACCAATCCAAGATTTGCAGGAGGCGGACGGGGAGGAGGTGGGTTTCGAAGTTCAATGTGTAAGACAATGCACGAAATCCAATATTAGGAGCCGCCTCAATTACTTCCTGCTTCCACGACAAACCACTATCGAATGACGCTACCTAAGCAATTTCTTCACCGCGTGCGCTTACCCCCGCAAACGAGAGGGGCAGCAAGAGCAGGGGTCACCTGTTGCGTAATCCCCCCCTGCCCTATATCTGCCCGGCAACATCGCTACTGTGTCCTTCAAGAGTAAATTGTTTTAACTTCCTTGCAGTCCGTTAAAACCCATTACTCCTTGCTACGACACAATAAAAAGACATGGAAAACCAAATCTGCGGTTATGGTGGTTTAATCGTGGAAGCCATAAGTTATATAATCCATACAATCGAATGACAACGTGCTTATCCATAATAACGAGTTCGATCTTGCATATACATTTTGATATAGTGAGAACTTCTTACACCATTCCAAACACGTACAATAGTAATACACTTCACAGCATTATGCATCCCGAGATGAAGGGGGTTTATAGCCTCTGTGACAAGGGCCCTTAATTCATATAGTAAACCAATGTTACTCAACTGGTATATCAAGCGAAAGCAAAGTCACCCGTAAAAGTCCATCTGCCCCGCCGCACCAATAGCGAAATTGGCAGGAAATAAAACCCAAACACCTGTTCTGGTCGCATTAACAAGTGCTTCACGAGGGCACATATACCAACTCCGATCCCTTGCGTCCGCGCCTTGAAGCAGTCACCGACCAGCGCGACTGCCCCAAGACTCGCATATTTACGGAGGGCTTAGATAACAATCCATCCTCGTGGTACTAAGGTCAGCCTGCTTCGCTACTCGCCGGTAAATAGAATTGCATCCAAAAGTATGTTACCAGAACAAAGCCCCCTTTACCTCGAGAGGAATATAATTATGAACGATTCAAACTGTACTTTAAAGCAGATGTTATCCTATAGCGGCTTAATTTTATCAAAATACGGCCGCAAAGTGTGGCAACCCCCAAGCAGGGGCGAAAAACCAGCAAAAAACCCTTCAGCTTTCTCAACCACCATTATTATGAAGGGAAAATGTCGCCGGAAAATTCCCCTGCGGTCCACCTGCGCGGTGCAACCAAGCTACGCTCTTGAGAATGGCCACACTATCCCACTGTTACCTTACAACCCATGCCTCCCTGACATCCATTCAAATATTGTTATCATTAATCGGCACATCCGTTTCCATCAAAACCGAAACGTCCATTACGACGACCGTATGGAAATACGTAGGTAAGCTTGCCCCCTATGTACTTTGTTATCAATTATCGAAACACCCATAAGAAATGAAATACCAATCCAAGATTTGCAGGAGGCGGACGGGGAGGAGGTGGGTTTCGAAGTTCAATGTGTAAGACAATGCACGAAATCCAATATTAGGAGCCGCCTCAATTACTTCCTGCTTCCACGACAAACCACTATCGAATGACGCTACCTAAGCAATTTCTTCACCGCGTGCGCTTACCCCCGCAAACGAGAGGGGCAGCAAGAGCAGGGGTCACCTGTTGCGTAATCCCCCCCTGCCCTATATCTGCCCGGCAACATCGCTACTGTGTCCTTCAAGAGTAAATTGTTTTAACTTCCTTGCAGTCCGTTAAAACCCATTACTCCTTGCTACGACACAATAAAAAGACATGGAAAACCAAATCTGCGGTTATGGTGGTTTAATCGTGGAAGCCATAAGTTATATAATCCATACAATCGAATGACAACGTGCTTATCCATAATAACGAGTTCGATCTTGCATATACATTTTGATATAGTGAGAACTTCTTACACCATTCCAAACACGTACAATAGTAATACACTTCACAGCATTATGCATCCAGAGATGAAGGGGGTTTATAGCCTCTGTGACAAGGGCCCTTAATTCATATAGTAAACCAATGTTACTCAACTGGTATATCAAGCGAAAGCAAAGCCACCCGTAAAAGTCCATCTGCCCCGCCGCACCAATAGCGACATTGGCAGGAAATAAAACCCAAACACCTGTTCTGGTCGCATTAACAAGTGCTTCACGAGGGCACATATACCAACTCCGATCCCTTGCGTCCGCGCCTTGAAGCAGTCACCGACCAGCGCGACTGCCCCAAGACTCGCATATTTACGGAGGGCTTAGATAACAATCCATCCTCGTGGTACTAAGGTCAGCCTGCTTCGCTACTCGCCGGTAAATAGAATTGCATCCAAAAGTATGTTACCAGAACAAAGCCCCCTTTACCTCGAGAGGAATATAATTATGAACGATTCAAACTGTACTTTAAAGCAGATGTTATCCTATAGCGGCTTAATTTTATCAAAATACGGCCAAACGGACCCCCAGGGTCCGCCGCCATAGGATAACAGAGTCACCGAGAAGTACGGACATCATTATCTCCAATCATCCAAGGAGCTCAACGGAGCAGCTCCTTTATAATCCCCTAAATTCATACGCAACCAATCAAGACCCTACTAGAGCATGCCCGCAACCCCCAGACTAGCATATAACATATATACAACCTATAATAGTGAAACATGAATGTACACGGCCGAACAATAATCCAGATGGCACAACACTGACGGGCCGCTACTTTACGAGTTTGTATTATATTTCTAATTTATTTACTTACTAATGTATTCATTTATCTACGTGTTTAGTTGTAATCCATGCCAGTAGAGTTAACATTATTATATGGCCACAATATTAAACTGTGTCTTGAAGGGCCCAAACAAGGGAATGTATGATACAAGGTAAAACAGTCACGTATGTAAACCCGAATAACGCGGAAAAGAGGAAGCAGAACCTACAATCCTGCGGGGAACCGGCTTCTGTCGAAAGTCAATGCCATGGCCTGTTTGGGTCCATTTAAGAATACTGCTGCCTGCCGCTAAATACACCTGTGCTCCAGCCCATGGCTGACATTATAATGACGCGAGAATATTGCTTTATTTATTTATTTTTTTTTTTGGCTTGTCTGTTTGTTAGTTCGTATGTATCGTGCTTAAATCCATTCGGAACAATGTATAACACAAAGACCAGGCAGTTCGAGATCGGTAGTGGGATGATATCATGGTTGCCTGACAGCGACTACCAAGGAATGATAGGATAAAGTTGCCCCGGGTTGAAACGCACACTATAAAAGTCGATGATTCTGACCTGTGTAAACGCACACTATAAAAGTCGATGATTCTGACCTCCTGTGTAAACGGAGCCGACCAGGCAGCAACGCGAAGGTGGAGATGCTAATGACCTTATTACTATGCATGTCCGAAGAGCGAGTCCCAGCAGGATAGCCCGAGCCCGCTTCGTCGCTCCCCTGAATCCCCGTCTGCGATCACTCTTACGCCTGTATTGTGATAAGAGAGAAAGAGAGAAAAAGAGACGAGAAGCGCGGTATCCGAAATGGAAATGGGTGGGGGGGGGGGGGGGGGGGAGGGTGCCAACTTTGGCATGAAAACAAACTTTGTTGCCCTATCTGTACTTTGACTAATGTAAGACAGCGTTCGGCAACTGTAATGCAACTGTAATGCACTGGCATATTGATAACTCTCAGTTTACAACTCTCAGTATACGATAATAACGATTGGGTAGCCCTTACCACAACTTGAAACATATAATTAAAGCTAAGAGTGAAGAACATTTGGCTTTCAAAAGATTGATAAAAACTTATTTTCGCTTTCAAACCAAAACTTTACTTGGGTTGTAAACCCCGAAACGCTCAATAAGCGCCACAATAATGTGCGCTATTATGAGAAAATCTTATCAATTCGGATGTAGCGTCTAAATGTATTAGACGACCACCGGCCCATGCCTTTAATCCTTGCATCCGGAATGCCTGCCGTGGCAGCTGACGTGGCCGCTCCAATACGGAACGAATGAGAAGAAAATAGTGCGACTGGGAGGCATACGAACTCCACGCAGCGCTTTAATATGTTATTGAAATCCTTCCTAACAAGGGGGGCCCCGTCATAACGCACGAAGAAAGCTTCGCTACCACGTGGACGCACAGCCACGTAGGCACTAGCGGCTGCTACTGGACATAAGCTCTTGGATTCGTTGCTAGGCAAGATTATATAACAACCGGCACCCCCCTGGTCAGTCTTGGAAGAACGGAGGTGTAGCTCCAAAGCTGCCTTGCCGCTGTGCAGGCGAACGTCAATCAATCTGAGAGTGGGGGTGTGGTTTCGGGCGCGGACGGTAAATTCCCCAACCCGGAGAAACGCAAAGAAAGCTACTAGGAAAGCAGTTCGAAACAGCAACGCGTCGAATGACGAAGCGCACACGTGTGGGAGAGCCACAAGCATGCGGCTTAATATGGGTAAGGTGATCGGGCAGCGCACGTCCCTGGAGATGCGACCACGTTTGCTGCCGTCCAGCATGCGCCTAACGATAAAGCACTGTGTGACGTCACGTAGCCCGCGTGACTGCAAATGAAAGGAGAGCCCCGCGATATAGGTGGCCAACGTGGCAGCTGCGTAACCGTTAAGGGACAGGTAGGCTATAAATTGCACAATCTGCTCGAGCGTGGGGTTAGCGCTGAGGCTGAAATGATAAGCCGATCGAAAAGATTGAAAAGATTCCCATGCCTGTGTATACGTGCTGTGCGTGCTAGCAGCCCGGGATTGGGATAGGAGTCTCTCTCGTTCTAGCACAAGCTCTCCCACAGCTGGCGTGGCAGGGGGGTCTCGTGGGGATCTGCTTGTGGTGCCAACAAACGGAATCTCTCCATCTGAAAACGAGACAAAGAATCAGCTATGTCATTACGGCAACCGGGGACGTAACGTGCTCTGAACCAAATGTTGCGCTCGAGGCAGCACACTACGAAAATTCTGACCAGGGCCATAATGCGTGGGCATTTAGAGCTCTGCTTGTTTATGACATGCACTACCGTCTGATTATCTGAGCAAAACATCACCTTCTGATTAGCAATGCGCTTTCCCCAAACTTGCACTCCGATGACAATGGGAAGAAACTCCAAATATGCGATGGAATGTTTTTCTCGCAGCACCCCGGCGGGCCATCTGCCCTGCGCCCACTCCCCATCGAAGTAGATGCCAAACCCAATGCTACCCGAAGCGTCTGTATAAAAACTGAACGCGCTATTCGAAGTCCATTCGCTTGCCGATCTAATCACGGTACCATTGAACTGCATTAAGAAGGTGAGCCACGCACGCAAATCCTCTCGGGCGCCGCGGGTCAGTCTAACCTTATGAAATGGTTGCTTTATCCCAATTGTAAGGTCAATTAGTCTCCGCAAGAACGCTCGCCCAGGTGCGACCGCGCGACAGACGAAATTAAGCTTGCCTATTAGCGACTGCAAACGCCGGAGTGTAAGCTTTTGGCAACAGGTGGCTTCCTCTAGATCAGCGCGCAAAGCCACCACCTTCTCTGCTGGGACCTGTACAGTAAGCGAAACAGAGTCGATTGTGAGCCCCAAATACTCGATAACGGTGACAGGACCCGTAGTCTTGTCATTAGCCACTGGCACCCCAAACCGCTCACACATTGCAAGGAAAGAACGCATTAGACTGGCGCATTCACGTCGAGAGCTAGCTGCGAAGAAAAAATCGTCCAAATAATGCAATACGCCATCCGACTCAGCGATATTTCTACAACAATACTCAAGGAAGGTACTGAAACGCTCGAAAATCGCGCACGACGCCGAGCAGCCCATCGGAAGACAACGATCGTAATAATATAGACCATCTATGCGCATGCCCAGTAGCTCAAAATCATCAGGATGCACGGGGATAAGACGAAAGGCAGACTGTATGTCCGCTTTTCCCATGACTGCCCCCTGCCCCAAACGCGTTACGAGGTCAACGGCGTCATCGAAAGTAGAATACCTGACCTGACAATCGCGCGGGTCAATGCAATCATTTACGGATGCACCGCGAGGGGCTGACAGGTGTTGGATCATGCGAAATTCCCCTGGCACCTTCTTTGGCACCACCCCAACTGGGGAGCAGCGAAATCTTGGAAAAGGAGGTGAGACATATGGACCGACTATTCTCCCCAGGCTAACCTCTTTGAACAATTTACGATGTAGAACTTGCGCGTGTGCTGTCGCTGAGACCAGGTTCCGTGACTCGTGAGCGACCCGCTCCCCCGTATAACCCAAACGGAAACCAAAACGAAAGCCCTCAATAATGTTAACTGCAGCTGTCTTATCCGGATAATTGCGCAGAAAGGGGATCACGCGCTCAATGTTAATTGGGGATGGGCCGAGAGTCTTTTTGGGTGCCATTGACAGCGCCCCGCGTGCAGGCTTGAGCTGTGTGGGTAGAGGAGCCGCAATTTGCGCAGACATGTGCGAATCTGCAGACCGCCCGCTTGCAAGAGCCCGCGTTGAATGCGAAGCAGTGATTGGCTCGTCCGCGTGCAAAATCTGCCCCCGCTCTCCTATCTCTCGGGGGTGAGGAAGGCCCCCCGCGACGACCTCGCAGGTATGACGTGGCGGCTCCTGACCCAGCTCCCGCCCGAAAGGGCTGCAACGGAGTATACGAACGAAACGCTGCTCTGGGCTGGGCTGTGGCTACGGTTAGCCACAGCTCCGTGTCAATAGTCGCCCACGAACGGAGCGGCTGTCGCGCTTGCCGCAGCCTGAATTGCACATCATAGGTGCGCCAATTATAGCCTCCGAAGCGCACGATTGATCGAACTGTGTCCATATATTTGAACAACTCGCGCGCTCGATTTCCATGCTTTTCGACATACACCGAAGCGTATGTCAGAAAGGCCGACGTCCACATATCAATATTTGCAATTTGCGGGGTGCGACTCGCGCTCCTGACTTGCAGAGATCCTCCAGCCTGCACGAGGCTGAATGACGCCTCCTCACTCAGGGAACCTACGTCGGATTTGAGGAGGATGCCCAAATCAAGAAACTCCCCCTTCCAAATTTTCTCTTTAACCGACATGGGGACGACGCTCCCCAGCTCATCCCCTACGCACGACAAGGCTTGGGGAAGGGCATCAAAAGTGTCAGGTGGGTCAATCAACTGACCAACCGGACTAAGATCTACCGATTTGCTTGCCACGTGGTGCTCACGCACCACCGCGTCGACCACGGTGGGCCAAGAGGCGTCACCATGCCCACACGCAGACACACTATACTCACCGGATGCTGCAGGCGATCCGCCTTGACCAGCTGCCGGGTCCTCCTCCCCACTCTTGGTTGTCTTTCGACCACGACGACGCGTCGACGAGGGCGGCGCTGGCGGCTCCTTCCCCATCACCTTCTTCATGATCTTACTCCGCGACTTCGGCATAGTGAAAGTCCAGAACCGGCGTTGTGATATGCAGAACTAAGATGATATTAACTTAGGCCCAAACGTCCCGATGCGAAAATGCAAAGACAGTGCCCCAGAATCGACGATGTAAGTTCACGTATGATATCCAATATTTCAAAGGCAAGAAGGTATACCCCAAAAAGTTCCAAGGGAGGGAAAGTAGCACGAAGATGATAGAAAACTACAAAGTTTCGAAGTTCAATGTGTAAGACAATGCACGAAATCCAATATTAGGAGCCGCCTCAATTACTTCCTGCTTCCACGACAAACCACTATCGAATGACGCTACCTAAGCAATTTCTTCACCGCGTGCGCTTACCCCCGCAAACGAGAGGGGCAGCAAGAGCAGGGGTCACCTGTTGCGTAATCCCCCCCTGCCCTATATCTGCCCGGCAACATCGCTACTGTGTCCTTCAAGAGTAAATTGTTTTAACTTCCTTGCAGTCCGTTAAAACCCATTATATACCCCAATAATCGTCCCGTTCTTATTGGCATATAAAGTCATCTTCCAGTTCCGTCAAGAATACGTCTCCTGCACACGGTACAATTCCAGTTTGACCGTGATGTGAATATTCTGGCATAGTCTTCTAGTCGGCTGTCATTTCTTGCTACAATAAAACCACTCGTGATCCAGAGGCCCCCCCCCCCCCCATCAATTTAAGTCCCCTTCCTTTAACACAACTGAATTTATTTCAACTTTACTTTTTCTATGCAAGTATCAAATATTAAGTCTCTTATGTTCTTGGAACCTAGGCATCTATATAAGTGTGATTTAAGCATGTGTACAATTTCCGTAAAAAGAAGTTATTTCTATAATATTTTGTTTTACTTTCGTTATTATCCTCGACTATGCAAATGCTTATCATTTTGGATATATCTAATGGCGTGGATTGGAATGAGAAAAATGTGAAATTGATAAACTCATCCCTCTGACAGCGTGATGTAAAATGTGAATTAAGCTATCAAACGTGTTTGCCATTTTTGTTATAATTCGCAATATACCAATAATAGTGGTAATCGTAGTAGTAGTAGTAGTAGTAGCAGAAGACGAAGAAATAGAAGAAGAAACAGTAGTTTTAAGAATACAATATTTCAGCATGTTCAGTCATAATGTTATCATAGAATCGATTTCTTCGTCCGAAATACACTAGTATACGCGCATGCATGCCTTATGCATGGAGTTTCGTATATTTGGTTTCTACCTGGTTTCATCCATTTCGTTTTGTTGTAGTTGCTCAGAAGATGTCTGTAGCTATTGTACACTGGTATTATACAGCTGTAATTTTTCCACTGCTGGCGGCGTAGGGCACGGGAGTCATCTAGGTCTTTACCAGGCCAAGGAGGAATGTGGCCTGATTAAGTCGATCTGCAGAGTACCTGTATACAAATGATAAATTGAATCGTGCGGGACGTGTTGTGTGAGCATTAAAAATCCACTACGCAATCGCACACTGCTGTGAATTTATATTCATCCTCATTTTGTTTTTGATGGTCCTGATTTTACCAGCATAAGGAATGTCACAATATCAACTAAGAGGAATTTGCCACTCAAATATAGTAATACATTATTAAAATGAATATTGGTAATGCTTTAGAGATTGTTTGTTTGTATGTTTGTTTGTTTGTGTGCATATTATGTGTGTGTGTTTAGAATTTATGTGTAGACTGTAGCATGAGGGTTTTAATGCTTTATAAATCTATGACGTGTTTCATAAAGAGTTATAATTGATCTTACGCATGATATAATTTAGCGTGACTTTTTCACTCCGTATGGAAAAAAAAAGAAAACAAAACAAATCAAAAAAAACCCTCGATTGCAGGGTTCAACCTGTGATCTGAAAATGAAAAAAAAAATTCAACTCACAAACTTTTTGTGAGTAGTGACCCCGCCATAGTGAAGTAGTTCAGCAGAGAGTAATATTCAAAGTTACACAACCACATTCTCTCGCAGAACTGTTTTACATACTACTTGTTTGTGCGTGTGCGTTAGGTAAACACGTGTTATGGAATGGTTGTCTGTGTGTGTGTATCTGTGTGTGTATATGTGTGTTTTTATGAATGTGTGGATATGCCGCTAAAATTGCGGATTGTCGTCACTATGGTAATATGTGTGACTACATGTATGCTCTGAATTTCCCTTTAGAGGGATGGTATAGTGTTGGTTAAGATAGGGGATTCAAATTTTAACTTCTTTGCGAGATAATTAGAAACCACTTGTATGATATTAAAGAACATAGGATTTTTAGAAGAATTCAAAGTTTATTTCAAGAAAATTGGTTTTGAAATGACAGAAATATTCAAAAAGAAAGTAAAAGAAAGTGGAGGGACTCACCTTTTATTAGGACCTCTTTTTGACATCTTTTTGATATCTCAGCCATTTCAAAACCAATTTTTCTCAAATAAACATTGGATTCTTCTCAGAATTGCGGGCTCTTTAATATTTCCTCGGAGTTTTCTCATTATCTTCCAAAAAAGTTGGAAACTTGAAGCCCCGTCTCAACCAAACCTATTCCATCCATTTGATATAAGTATGATTGGGCAGAGCGTGGCAATGATAATTCATGAGTGTTTATACCTCCATGGTTGAATGTCGGTGCTTGCATAAATCTGGAAGTGTTTTTCCGGGTACCTGATTATCAAAATGCATTAACTAACGTCGTAGAATTTATGTTGTAGAAGTTGTACAAGTGTGTGTGTGTGTGTGTGTGTGTGTGTGTGTGTGTGTGTGGCTGCCATCCCATCCTTCCCGACTTCTTTTATTGTGTGCCTCTTTTCACATGCTACGCATCTTTAGAAATGAACTAAAAACTGAGACAGATACAACATTCCCATGTTCAAGAGAGTAATGTCCTCATTGTTTGGAGAAACGAACATATCCCATCAACTATCTCGAAAAGAATTTGTCTGTTGATCATAAATGACTGACATAGTATGACAGATTTTTCACTATACTAAACGTCATGCGCAGTAGAGAGCAGATTGCATGCATTGTGTCAAATGCGGAAGTAAACCACGGCTGGATTAATATTTAAACGGGATGAGTGAAATGTATTTTGAAACTAACGCAGAGGAAGGGGACTCATTCACGTGGTGTCAAATTATGGTTCTTTGGTTATCTTCCAACGTGTCTGCTGACAAAGTCAATACGAACCGTTTCCTGTGTTTTATTAGGTAATACGAAAGAACAACAATTCACTGCGTGATATTACGATATTACGGATATCTATGGCTGTATGTGCTCTATGATATCCGATCATGACTTGAGGTTCCAATCCAAAGAGGAAGTTTGATTAATTTATTCATTCTATATAGACGTGAATGTACAATCACACAAGCGGTGAAAAATTAAGCAAATTACATAAAGTTTTTTTTTTAATCTGTTCAATTTGAAACAATATGATTATATTGCATTGACTTTTCTCTAGCTGGTGTTCCTGTCTTAGACGGAAACAAAACATTTTTCGCCATTGCTGGGAGCAAGTCTCAGTCATGCCATGATATATAAAATGTGACCAAAAAAAAGCACACACACACACACACATACTTGTTTTCAATGGTAGCAGAGTCATAAAAACATTTTGCTCAAGAATTAAAGAAATGAAAGAAAATCCATAAACAGCATAGTAATGAAGTAAATTTCCCGTTTTGTTTTGGATTTACGTACAAATTAATGATGAACTTCTGATGACCAATAAAAAAGAATCAACAAAACATCTTAGACATTTCGGTGGTGGGCTGGATAGGAGTTGCTTTACCAATTCAAGTTCTGTGTAAAAGCGGTATACTTTTTATTCTTATAGAGAAATAATTGAACTTATAAGAAATAGCAGGAATATGTGTCTTTTTATATTAAGTTTGTATTGTATAGTTGATATTCAGATTTGAAGTTTTCCTTACAAAGAGAAATAGATTCATCACAACTCTGCAGTAGTGTAGGAAATTGATGTTATGGTGGTGTGTGCGAATTTGTCCATCTAAATATAGGAAGGACTGGAGGTATAAAGAAGAAATAGATCAACATGTCGATAATGTGTTTCTCCACTAACTTTTTGAGGCAGTGTTGCAAAGTATCACAGAGTATTTCGCCAGGTGTACTTATACTTTATGGACTTTCTCAGATATTGACACTAAATTAGGGTCTAAAATTGGTCAGCTCTCATCAGAAGTATCCACACGTCAATTTACTTTTACACAACCTGAATCTCTAATGGTCAATTATCATTATGTTGGCAGTGTAACAAGAAATCATACACGCCGAATTGAATTTTGAAACCAGGATGTATTGATGACACATGTTGACATCAGGCTGGTCGTTATTACGAGCACACAGGAAACGGAGTTTCATGTATCAAACTGATATACTTTACAATACCGATTTACACGGCTATCATTTTATCATGGTGCAACTAAATAAAGTAGTTCCACATATAATTATTCACATAGAAAGCCAGAACAACTACATTCATTCTGAAAAGGACGATAACAGCGTACACATACTTATATTTTTTTAATATATTACCTCATGTGTACTGTTTATTGGGCAAATGATTTGAACTGTCATAATATCTTAATTTCTAGGGCCTACATAACAATAACTGCAAATGCGGATCAATCTTTTGAAAGAATAGTGTGCTATGGTCGAATGGTTTGCAATCACACAAGAATAAAAGACCGCCAGTGGAAGCGGACATGAGGCGGTCGAGCTTGCCAAACTTACGCCGTATTACAGCGTAACATCTATTCGGCATTTTTCAGGTTGAAGGTAAACTTGGTAACTTTCGCTCAGTCTTTGATAGAATGTCAGTATCGGTGATAAGTTTTAAAAATTCCACGACAGCGAAAATGTGCAGCCGTTCCGAAAACTTTTACGCTGTGTTTACTGGTTTACAACATTTTTAACATCTTTATTTAAGCACAATACAACAAAATACAATAGCAATGTAAATCATTTTCAATCTCTTAGTTCGAGTTGCTGAATTCTTATATTTCCCCTTTTCTACCTTCTATTGTTCATCAGCAGGATTCATCGGCGTTTGAGAATGATGGCTGATAGACGAAGATTATTCCTACTTGGAATATTTTCCATCGCCATCCCCTTTATTGGTAAGATATGAACATCAAAACAGCTTTAACTTTGTTAAAACATATGTAGATTTCACAGCAAAGTTAGTTTGGGGTTTATGGTTCAAATTTTTATTCAGTTATCTGGTGTGATTTTTTTTGGTAAAATATTAATTTTCTCCGAGAGACTTTTTATCTTTTTTAGTGCGTTTGTAAGTCAGGCTCGAAGAATATAAGTAATTATTGTATTCAAGAAGAAAACATGACAAGTAAATTTCCATAGCAGTCCATGCGCAAAAACGACATATGTCTGAAAAGTGGTCTTTTTTTATCAAGACTATTACAACTAGTCCCTATACAAGGAACTGGAGAAATGAATTTCAGGTAAGGTTATTTTTATCTTAATTCCATAAAGCCGAATTATTCTCTTTTACTTTCTTCTGTTATTACCTTATTTAGGCGGAACCAGCGTGACTCTGGAAGTGCCAAGCCCTCTGACACCAAACCAGGAAGTTACAGCTATCTGTACAGCCGATAAAGTCTTTGGCTCAGAAGGCGTGTTTTGGTACTTAAATGGCGTACAGATTACCAATGGCGTGCAAACAACGAGTACCGTGGATAGTCTGATAAATTATGAATAGAGAGTCTGAAAGAAAATTTGGATATAAGTTATTGATATTTGAAAGTGTTAAACTGCATCGCTTATGAAAAGTTTATCTGAAATTCATAATAATTGTTACCATGGTTGTTGTCATTTGCATGATATTCTTGAAAAACTGGCTGAATTTTGGTACCAATTTCTGCCATTCTTCGCGCTTTCCTCTCCCTGGAACTTTGCCCAAAATTTCGCATCGTCCTTCAAACCCGTGGCGTCAGATGACGAGTGGGATTCCCTTTTCAGAGTCATCCAAGCTAACTGAAATAAACCAGAGTATGTTCATATTGGAGAAGTTGAACGCAATGTGTTCATGAGAAGGAGAAATCAATGTCATGGATTAACCTGATGAGTGAATGTTGATATTTTGGACGAAACTATTTATCAAATTGTATAACTTTCTTCTTTTTTTCTGGTATTAGCTAAGATGCGGATATC
This sequence comes from Diadema antillarum, assembly GCF_040938485.1. Lineage (NCBI taxonomy): Eukaryota > Metazoa > Echinodermata > Echinoidea > Diadematoida > Diadematidae > Diadema > Diadema antillarum. The sequence continues at coordinate 1,630,066 of NW_027270983.1, forward strand.
ACTGCGATCATTAACTTCAAGTGAAAATTGACATTTTCCTGTTTTATCTCACTGCCCATAATTATATTTAGTTCTAATAACTTATCTATTAGTGTTAATATGTAATTGATGTCAATAGTTTCAAAACTTTTATCCAGATTTTACAATTTCTTTGTAGTTTTGCATTCATTATAGCTGGCGGTCTTTAACTGTGTAGCTCCTCCTTAATCTTTTTCATGACTTTCGATGAAAATAAAGAATACACTTCCCCTCTACACACCAACAAGCACCCACATATACACTCAAACACAAACACAAACACTCATAAAAAATAATCGAGAATTAAGGCGCTCGTAATCTACTGCTAAAGAAAAAAGAAAAGAAAATAAAGTTGTTGACTCTCCGTTGTATTTTGAAAAAAAATCATATCATTAAGCTTGTAGGTTCGTTCGATAACAATAAGATACACAAGAAAATCTCGAAGAAGGAAATTCGGTGGCATACCAAATAGATTCAGATCCGTACCAGTTAGATTGTAATAATAAGAACGCTTGATATGCTGCTTGGGATATTAGCGACCTTTTACCTGAGACTAGAAATCAAACTTGCGCAATTTTTGACTTTTGATAAAGACTGTCTCGCTATATCAAACACGGCATATTGTCTTCTAAACTGAGATGGCATTGCTGGTAAGATGTCAGCAGTAACAATGAGCAAATGCGTAGTGCGCATGAGCAGAAAAGGGCCAACACATTGCCATAACTGGCATGTTGGTTTTGAATTTACTGAGAGAGGTAACCGTGCTGTACTGACTATTCATGTAATCCTTATAAATAATGTATGCCCATACACCCACATGATATCAACAAAGTGTTCAATAAAGCCTATGAAGTATTTGACAATAAGAATGTTAAATCAATAAAATGGATGATTCACCACGTATTAATTGACGGAGACTTTCTTCACTTCGCCTCCGCCATTCTATTCTTTGTTTGAATATGAACTCCATGAATAAGTTACGTGAGACAAGTTAATGAACTATTTCGCTTTCAAACGGGACTAACTTACTGAAAAAAAAGGTTATTTTACAAATTGCACATGAGGTAATTCAGAAATGGCTTATTAATATACTGTTGGAGATATAGCAAAATAAAGAGGGAAGGAAAATATAACCTGCACAGGCATGACTATATGTACATGATGAAACAATTTACATTCCTGGGAAAATTAGAATCAAATTGCTATAAAATCAAGAATGTCAATTTGTTACGTTGTATATGACTGTAATAAGCCCTTTAAAAGTATTGACAAGTTAAAATTTCTTGCTTGGTATGAGGGTATTACATCAAGGATAAACGAGTAAAAGGGATGCAAAACATTGGACATGATGAACACGAAAATCCGCTTGTATATTTCTGCAGGTGGAGCTGAACGAAATTCATTCAATAAATGAAAACTTCTTCCCTCAGTTTCAGCCCCAGATAACATCTGATGGGATACCCGAACCAAAGGAGGTGATTCATCATTCTGGAATATCCGCTCCGAATCCGAATCAAAACACAGAGTCAACGATACATAATTTTGTGCGACGGAAGTGAACTTTCACACAGATACATCACCACACTCTTTCAAATCGAATTTACGGTACCTCGAGAGAGCAATAATGTTAGAAAAATACATGAAATCCGTTAGGGATTTCCCTGAGAGGATTACGCGGGAATATCGAAACAATGGATCACTTCGTTGGACCAGAAAATACGAAAATACCAAGCACGCTTCCTCGATCTGATGTAAGAGTTCGAAGGCAGAAATTTCCGACTCCCTCATCGGACCCTCTGAGGATATTATAGAAAGGACGACGTCAATTTGAAAACAGAAAGAAGATCAACTAATCCTTGTAAAACAAATCATGTTCACAACCAACCTTACATATATCGTAATGTCACCTTACATGGAAACTTCAAAGTACTTAAAATGCAACTATTTCCGTTACACTAACGACTGATTTTTCTTCCTCCCATTTTATGTGGTGTCTATGTGTCCATTGTTGCACTGGTTAGTTCCTAGCAAAATACGCTTGTCTGGTACAGTCAAGAGATGTCTTATGCCCACGCGAGATATACCTCATTTTTACAATCTTCTCTTCTGAACACGAACTTTATATATTTAGAAGCATGCTGCTACGTATGGTGTTCAATGCATCCAATAAAGGACATTACTACTGATTGGAATGCTTCATACCAAACACACTCAAAATAATTTTCTCTTCATTAATTCGATAATTTCTGATAAAGGCACGAAAGGCGACGGAAATGAACTTTGGCCCCATGCGAGTGGAAGGAGATATAATCCGTCTCCATTCATGCCGCAAGTATGCATTTCCTTCCAGAGTGCTCATAGAGTACGGTATAAGTACCAGGACTACTATTGACAATTTGAAGTTTTGATACCACGGATAATTACCGTGAAATCTCTGAATTTTACGAGACATGCGACTACGGTTTCATCGGGAGTCAAAAGATTGAACAGCTTCAAGTAACATCGGCCTCTCTAGTGGTATACCTAGGGTGAAACGAAGGAATTTTTGTCTCAGCCATAATCGCCTCCCAATCATCATCGCATATTTAACGTGACATTAATAAACCAGAACGATCATAACAGTCAAGACAGGAAGCTTTTGTAAGCAATGAACTGGACTTGATCACCGTTTAGAGCTCAGAGTTTTTCGTCATGCTCTAACGTTACGGGATGCTGTCCGCAAGTTACATACCAATATCGGGTGTGTTTTCGTTCATGTTGTTAAGCAAAGAAGACATTAACTGCTCAGTAAGTCCAACAACTCGACGCGAATTAGTGAAAGTGCCCCTTACAAGAGTGTTTTATATGACAACCCGTCATGCGAAGCTGAAAACGATGAAATACCCTGCATTTTTGTCTCTTCACTCCGCTAAAGCCTCATGCTGTACATTAGGGTTAATGATCTAGTAATATTAGGCGGGTTCTGCGACCATCTTTGATAATACCTCGTTCAGTTTCTTAAAACAAAAATAAAAAGTACTGTTCTGTGATATACAGTGGCATAAGATGAAATATCGACGTGTTTGAGCCAGTAATAAGTCATAATACTCTGTCGTGAAAAGCGTGTCAATCGAGGACAATACACGCCACGTATCCTACACCCAGCAAAATGAAGATAATGTTCTTTTATCAGCGTACTCTCTAAGGGATATACCTAGCGACGCCGTTAAATCTTTTCATCTTAGACTTTTAGGTTTTAAAAAGGTGTGGCAGAAAGATGACAATACCTATTTTGTGATTATTACCTATTTAGTTGGATATGAATTAATGTGAGTTATGTAAAAGAATAAATCTATTCAAAATAAGGAGGTTTTTTCTGCCCTAGGACCCCATAGGTTTGTGTGTGAGTTATGTCTCAACTCAAAATCCCATCTCTGCTAATTTTTGTGGCATTGACAACAATGACTGGGTATTATGGGTCGTTTTTCGAGTTAAAGGCAATATTGCTGCTGAGTTTCGATCGTATTGCTGCGATTTTGTGAAAGAAAATTGACAGAGAGCATAAATCATTTCAGTCAAAGATATGAACTTTTCTTCGATCTAAGTGGTAATAATTTAAGAATGCAATAGATCACTACGTTTCAGACACAGTTTCTCTAAGGCATTAACCTGTGGGAGTATGATGTATTGTGAAATTGTTTACTGTTGACTTCCTTGTTCATCACTTTTGTTTGTTTGTTAGTTTTTCTCTATGAACGACGGAAACGAAAATATTTCCTGAAATGTGTTTCTATAAAGAATTGTCCTTCATTTGATATAGAACTAAGGTGCAAAAAAGAAAGCAAGGTTATAATATGAGATGTCATTGTCTAGAAGACAAGTCTGAAGCCTGATGAATAATTACTGGAACATATTGCCATGATATTTAGAGCAAAAGGGATTGAAAGAACAACGAACGAGAAGCACTAACTTTGCACAAGGCCACAGTCGCTCAGAGGCAATACTAGTATTATAACTACGCTTTCCGAGGAAGTCACTGCTCGCGGCCGTGCGACGGTAGAACTGGTGAGTACAGCGAAAAATATGGATTCATTCCAAAGAACCAGACTAACACACAAGCGAATGGGTGAATCGGTGCTACGTGGATGCGTATTTCTCAGTCCAAGGAAGTTCTATTTGCATGTTTATATCTATTCCACTTATTAACGTTATATGGCGCATGGGGTAAGTAACAGGGATTACAAATCGTGACCGACTTTTAGTAAATTCAACGTTTTGGTGTTTTTTTTTTTTTTCGTGTTAGTTCTGAAACCGTAAGTCACACTCAAAATTCTGCGTTCAACTGATATCTAACATTGCATTAGTTTAAGTTTACCTGAAAAAAAAAGATAGAAATCAGATTTTTCCCCATCATCATTACCATTTGGAAAGCAAATTTTGCTAATCAAGTTTTGCTCAAAAGAAATGCTTATTATGTGTTCATTTGAAAATTAACATGTGATATTTTACCTATTGTTAAGGCAAAGAGCTTTTGAATAAAAATCATGAAGTTCAGTTTGATGGGAATACATTTTATAGGCAAGCTTTCTTCTCATAACGCCTTTAGCTTTAAAGGACTGATTCTTTTCTAACCGTGAATGTTTCAGCTTTAGAACTCACAAATTTATCCTGGTCCCTTTGCAATACATGTATGTATGTTTAACTTGACTGTATCAGCCATAATTACACCATGTCGAAGAAAACAGTTACGCTTTTATGGTAATCTTCTTAATACTCCATTCACTTCAACGCATGTTGTTCATTGTTAGTTACGCTTTACATCATAACGATATAACACATTGCTTGTTGCATTAATGCTATGTGAGTCAAATGTCTTCAGATTTTCTCTTTCCCGTTTTGAATGATTCAGATTTGAGATATACAGTTTCCGCATTCATATCAAATTATGCTTTTTTGGTACATAGTATTTTTGAACAGTAACGTTTGTTTTCACGAATCACGCAATTCAGGTTGGACAGCTTTGAATATTTTCTGTCCCAGCCGCGAAATTTCGGTGCTACCTCACTTTGATTGATCTGGCTTGATTTGATTTGACTTGATTGGACTGGATTATGATTTGATTTGATTTGGTTTGGTTTGATTTGATTTGATTTGATTTCCACTGGAATCTGAAATTTCGATATGGCATTCATTCATGCTATTTGATATTGCAAACACTTTTCCAATGTTTTTTTTTCATTATTTTTCAGTGAGGCTTGTTGGAGGGTCTGGCGACCATGAAGGCCGAGTGGAGATACAGTGTGACGGGGTTTGGGGCACGGCGTGTGACTGGGGATGGGGTACTGAGGAGGGGAACGCGGTGTGCCGACAACTTGGGTACTCATCGGTCGCATCGGTCCATCACGATGCCCATTTCGGACAAGGATCAGGCCCCATTTGGTTAGACCATGGAATATATTGCCCCACATCGGATAAAAATTCGCTTCTAGAGTGCCACAGATGGCCGTGGGGATGCTACGTATCGGACTATACCTCCAGCTGTGGGCACGACGATGATGTGGGCGTAAGATGTGCCGGAGCACGTGAGTTCATCTTACTCTGTATATGACATAGTCTTTTGCTTCGAGAGCAATTGCGCTGCTTCCTTCGTTGGTGATTTGCCAGTTGGATCTATTTGTATGTGACAGTATCACGAATCTAACATCATCTCATACATCACTGTTGACTATCATTACCTTATCGTAAAACAGTACATTTCCCTATTGATATTTTGGTCACCACAAAATCACAGAAATTTTTATTGATTAATGACATGTTCATTCTTCATTTGTTGAAACTTATATCATACCTGATCTGGGTTACTGCCATCATCATTTTAACGCTAAGTTCTTTATAAATTGAAATCACATTTTTGTAATGTCAGTATAGCCATTGCAATTTTTTAGCAGACCTATAGATATCATCAGTATTCCTCATCATAATTTGTTTTCGACCTTCCCACACAAGTGGCATTCACAATAGTACTGTAGTTCATACAAAGGGAGTATTTCGAATTCCAGTCCATAAGGGACATGAACTCACTCTTGTATTGTGTTCTTAACCTTGAAATTATTCAAGTCGTATTATTACACGATATTGTTAACATTGCTAATCTAAATCTAAATCTTAAATGTCTGCAGAATATGGTTGTCTGTTTATCACTATCTGTATTGAGAAGATTCTTTAACTGGCCCGGGTATCCTTGCCTTTCATTTTGTTTGGTTTTTTAGTTTTGTCCTATGTTGCACCCGTGCTCCTCATCTGTTTTTTACGCTCTGTTCAGAATTTGGGACCTACGCATAACAAGCTTGGTTTTAAGTAGGTTCCATCATATTTCTTTAGCGTTATACATAGAGCCAAACCTACACAGATTGACCGCCATGTGTTATATGTTTACATTGATTTAGACCCCGTTTACAGTGCGGGGCCGGGCTTGGCCGCGGCTCGGCCGCGGCCGAGCCCCGCAATTTTGTCCGTTTACACTGCTGGGCTCGGCCGCGCTTTTGATTCAAACCTTTCAATATTTTGTCGTAGTGGCGCTCTGCTTGTAAACAAATGCAATTTGGTATTGTCTGGTTTTCAGACCCTTTGCCAAATGAATTCCGTGGCAACGAAGTCGCCGTTCGGGCAAAGGCCTTTGCCGAAGGAAAGAATCCTTTGCAGGACAAAACCACCTTAAACTATACTAGTTTTCGACGTTGAGGGGGTTAATATCCTGAATAGCGAAAGATACAGGCAGAGGGTTTGGAAGCCAGACTAAAATTGGCCACGCAATTGGCCGCGCATTTGACCCAGTTTGCGTTTACACCAAAGATAGTAGAAAGGCTGGGCTCGGCCGCGGCTCGGCCCAGTGCGGGGCTGGACCGAGCCGCGGCCGAGCCGCGGCCGAGCCCAGCCATGATTGCGGGGCCGAGCTCCGCAATTTTGTCCGTTTACACTGCGGGGCTCGGCCGCGCTTTTGATTCAAAGCTTTCAATATTTTGTCGTAGTGGCGCTCTGCTTGTAAACAAACGCAATTTGGCATTGTCTGGTTTTCAGACCCTTTGCCAATTGAATTCCGTGGCGACGAAGTCGCCGTTCGAGCAAAGGCCTTTGCCGAAGGAAAAAATCCTTTGCAGGACATAACCACCTTAAATTATATTAGTTTTCGACGTTGAGGGGGTTAATATCCTGAACAGCGAAATAGTACAAGCAGAGGGTTTGGAAGCAAGACTAACATTGGCCGCGCATTTGGCCCAGTTTGTGTTTACACCAAGACCCCGTTTACAGTGCGAGGCTCGGCCGTGGCTCGGCCGCGGCCGAGTCCAGCCTCGCTTCAGTGTAAACGCGCAGAAGGCCAAATGCGAGGCCCAAATTGGCCTCGCATTTGGCCTCGCTCTGGAGGTGGTCTCGGCCGCGGCCGAGCCGCGGCCGAGCCCGGCCTTTTCTCAGTGTAAACGCAAACTGGGCCAAATGCGCGGCCAATTGCGCGGCCAATTTTAGTCTGGCTTCCAAACCCTCTGCCTGTATCTTTCGCTATTCAGGATATTAACCGCCTCAACGTCGAAAACCAGTATATTTTAAGGTGGTTTTGTCCTGCAAAGAATTCTTTCCTTTGGCAAATTCCTTTGTCCGAACGGCGACTTCGTCGCCATTGGCCACGGAATTCATTTGGCAAAGGGTCTGAAAACCAGACAATACCAAATTGCATTTGTTTACAAGCAGAGCGCCACTACGACAAAATATTGAAAGGTTTGAATCAAAAGCGCGGCCGAGCCCAGCAGTGTAAACGGACAAAGTTGCGAGGCTCAGCCGCGCAATTGAGGCCGGGCTCGGCCGCGGCCGAGCCGCGGCCGAGCCCGGCCCCGCACTGTAAACGGGGTCCAAGAAAAGGCCGGGCTCGGCCGCGGCTCGGCCGCGGCCGAGACCACCTCCAGAGCGTGGCCAAATGCGAGGCCAATTTTGGCCTCGCATTTGGCCTTTTGCGCGTTGACACTTAAATGAAGGTGGGCTCGGCCGCGGCCGTGCCCAGCCCCGCTTCAGTGTAAACGCGCAAAAGGCCAAATGCGAGGCCAAAATTGGCCTCGCATTTGGCCTCGCTCTGGAGGTGGTCTCGGCCGCGGCCGAGCCGCGGCCGAGCCCGGCCTTTTCTTGGTGTAAACGCAAACTGGGCCAAATGCGCGGCCAATTGCGCGGCCAATTTTAGTCTGGCTTCCAAACCCTCTGGCCCGGCCCCGCGCTGTAAACGGGGTCGGGGTCTATCTTTCTACCTCCAGAGCGAGGCCAAATGCGAGGCCAATTTGGGCCTCGCATTTGGCCTTTTGCGCGTTTACACTGAAGCGAGGCTGGGCTCGGCCGCGTCTCGGCCGCGGCCGAGCCTCGCACTGTAAACGGGGTCCTACTGTGCATCCAAGCCGGATATTATGATTCACTTCATTTTATTATGTTTGATGTACATTCCTTTATTGAGAAACCTGAAAATTATTGAATTGAATTTATCATTGCATGACTGAAAAATCCGATAATTATCAGCAAGAGGGAAAAGTACTGACATTGACATTTAAGATGCTATGCACTGAGTCCAATGTGGCCACGCCTATGCACCTTGATTATTTAGATTGAGAAAGAGGAATAAATTCGGCTTTTTATCTAAGCATCAAATGCAATTTTCTGATTAAGATATTCATAAATTTTTTTCTCCATGATGACACACTTAATAAAATGTGATAAACCAGTGCTTATGTGAAAATAATGAGGCCGAATCAGATCCAAGAAGTAAGAATCACCATACCCCCCTCCTGTTAATACTTTCACTGCGGTCTCTACTTTAGGAAAATATGTCACGTGATAATGGCCAATGTCCTTGAATGATGCTTGATGTAGACGTTGTACTGATTTACAAAAAAAAAAACTGTATTGAGTACGTTCTTATTTTATTTATATGTATAGGAAATTTGAGTGCTCCGGCCGCAATATTTGCCAACGCAGACTTGAACGAAGGCCTAACTTACGGCGTTGATCGCTTCACTTATTACGACATGACGAGTAGATTGACATTCACCCCAACAACAGCAAACCACGGCGATGTGCTTCAGTGTCACGTCTACGGTGTTGTGCGTTCTACCACTCTGGAGGTTACAGGTGTTTTTAATTTAACATCATCAATTACAACACAATTTATCAATACTTGATACACTTTATGCAGTGCGCTGGAAACAGTTTTGGATGATTTTTCCTCACTTTTTTTTTCAGGGAAATTTGAATGTACTGTTGCGACACGGATTGTCGCCCCTACACGGATTGTCGCCTCCTGCTCGGGGCGACAATCCGTGACGGGCTCTGGCGGCACGGATTGTCGCCCCCGTCACGGATTGTCGCCTGGCGACAATCTGTGAAGCTTTTGCAGTTCCCAGTTTTTGACCTCGAAGGCGACAATCCGTGTTGGCAAAAAAATTGTTGCGACACGGATTGTCGCCCCGTCACGGATTGTCGCCCCGGGCTCGGGGTGGTTTCTCCGGTGTTAAGCTTTGGTGGGATAGATATGACTGGAAAGTTATGCGTATGTGTGTGTGTGTGTGTGTGTGTGTGTGCGCGCGCGCGTGTGTGTGTCTGTGTGTGTGTATTGTGAGCTGCATGATATGTGATGTGTATGATTTGTTGTGTATGTGTATGTGTGTGTATGTGTGTGTGTTTGGAGTATAATAATACAATATGTAGAAACTGTGCATGTGTGGTGGTTGTATAGTGGTAGTGGTTTGTTTGTCTGTGTGTATACGTGTGCCTGTATGCTTACGTGTGTATGTGGAATATAGTGGCGCTACTGTGGCAATACAAACGCCTTCAGAGTGTATGAGCACGTGTTTAAAGAATTCACACCAGCGTTGATCTAAAAATAGTATGGGTGTGTCAACCAATATCAGCGGTGAGCTGGGCTAGGCGAGAGAGAGACCGAGAGAAAATACATACGAGGGCGGTACCCTCCCCAAATGTTATTTGTCTTTGTTCATTTTTCACTGCAGTCATTTTCTTCCATCAGTCTTATACCACTAGTCCATACCACTATTTTTTGTCCCAGAATAGGTTTGGCATGCTTTATGCGTGAGCGAATAATTTCCACACGCCGTAAAAAATTTGTCAATCGTTAGTGGATTTTAGCACAAACGAACTGCCATTGCACACCGCTAATACATACGTAATACAAACAAACACCAACAAACACTCAAACAAATCCTCATAATGCAAATAAACCAACTCAACACTTTTTTTCCTTGATATTTATTGATTTCATTCAAATCATTCATAAATCGACCCATTCTGGGTGTAACATGAACAAAAAAAGTTACAAATGGCAATTCGAAACACAAACAAATCCATTTGTCAATTTATACCACAAATAATCTCACTTCAACATAGATAACTCGATTATAGACCAACCCTACTAATAATTTCTTCATGAGAAAGTTTTGACATGTAGGTCCCTACCAAACCTATATTCCTTGAATATATTGGTTTGGATCATGTAACACCTTCTTACTTACAAGGGCATATACATAAAAGACACACAAATACATTACACAAATCTAGAATGAAATCAGTCATCTAAAAACCCGACCACCCCCTCCCCTCCCCAACCGAAACAAATCTAGGGCCTACATATATCCTAAATATTAAATCCTACCAACATCTGTCATACCATTTATAACTATCCTTCTTCAAATCCAATCCCCAACCCACCAACCCCTGATTAAACAAAACCTAAATCATCCCACACCCACATTCACCAACCCAAATACACACACACACACACACACACACACACACCTCGTTTTTTCCGAGGCTTCATATCTCCGAAACACACAATTCCCTATACCTAGAGGTTCGTTGATCCAAAAATGAAATTCGGAATAACGAACCTTCGGAATAATGAGCCTTCGGACGAATGAGCCTTCTTTTGCAATAACGAAATGTAACCCCCTTCCCACATACCGACGCACACCCGAACCAATACCACATTCCTTCCTGATGAAACGATTTCCCAAAGTTGATAAATAAAGACATAATGGACCGTATGCAGAAAAGCAGCATCCGCCCGCACGCAAGCTGCACTCCGAATTCATATACAAATCTGCCAAACAAACTCATCAAATTCAAAGCTGCTGATAAAATCAATATCAACGTTTATGCCAGCAACAGCTTACTAGGTATCACTCCCCACGCGCAGCTAAAAAACACATACGCAAAAAACTGACATAACAAACACATTCTTCCATCACACACACACACACACACACACACACACACACAAACGGACACTAAATTATCATGTGCATGCGCACATATACACTTCCTTGAAACCTCACCATGACTTTTTACATGGCATGTTTGCATGGATGTAGCCATGTAAGTTATGTGTTAGCATTTCAATGATTATGTCCAGAACGATATTACCCAGCAAAATGTGCTTCGAGGGCGGGCGACAATCCGTGCCGCCAGCCCTCGTCACAGATTGTCGGCAGGCGACAATCCGTGACGGGGGCGACAATCCGTGCCGCCAACGCCCGTCACGGATTGTCGCCCCGAGCAGGAGGCGACAATCCGTGTAGGGGCGACAATCCTTGTCGCAACATGTACAAATCGTGGTCTCTGTCACATCTTGTTTCGCGTGTGCGTCTTCACTGTGTACTAAAGTCTGTTGTATGAATGTGGATAGCACTCACCAGCAATGACAAAATAAAGGGCAGTGACTTGAGTCGTGACAGATAACACGATGTAATGGCATTCGTATTCTCGCATAAGGATAACGGGAAATGTAATGACATGGTGGATAAGACTCCCGACTCCCGATCCGAGGACCCGCGTTCGAATCTCGGCCAGTGCTTATATCCTTGGACAAGATGTTTCCTAAGGCAAGAAAATGAAAAAAAAAATGATTGTTACCTGCGAAGGACACAACGAAATCTGAAAATGGACGTACAACTTTTCTTCCATTTTTCTGTTTTTCGAAAAAGCCAAAGCATTCTGGACGCGAAAAAATGTGCATTCCATACCATTATTTTTCACAAGTTATTTATCTAATGTATGTAATTTAATGTCAAATTCTCCGTTTTCATGTGATGTTCTCAACTAAAGTTTACCTACACTTGTATGTCTTTCATGTTATTGCTAAATAGAAGTTGAAACAAACATTTACACGGATGAGGATGTAGAGACTCAATGAGAGCCTTACAATGAATTATTATTGATTGGCAGTGTGGTTGAATTGTTTTTCTATTTGTATACTTATCGTCATACACTGCCCTATCAATGCCTGTTTTTCTTCTCGTGTGCCATTAAATCAAAATTAACTAATAAACGAATAACGTGTCGATAACATTTGAACTGACTAAACAGGTGGTGTCGATGTACCCCGGTCCATCACTCCATGTATCACTCCAAGTCCCGGTACCCCTCCGGGAGAGAACATCTTATCCATCGATGCTGTAGAGATCAAAGGCGAGGATAACCTGGTTAATCTGGTCATCTCCTGTCACGTGAACTTCACTGATCAGCCGTCCCCGTACCTCCACACCTACACCATCAGTACTGAGACTACAACTCTATCGTCATCAAGCTGCGGCTCAGCCATCCTCTCGCCACGCCCCAACGCCTGCATCGAACTCACGTGCTCCGCGACGAACGGGATTGGAACGACCTCAGCCACGCTAACACACTGTCCTCGAGGTAAGTAGTCTTCATATAATGTGCTCTTTAACAGTGCCACAATTCTGTCTTTGTTTTTGTTATTCTTTTGTTTTTTGTTTTGTTTTTACTGCAGCCTAAGGCCGCTATAGGTCATGTTAAACTCTGTAGTAACAACTTAAAGGACAAGTCCACCTTCATATACATGTGGATTGAGTGAAGGCAACAATATAAGTAGAGCACATCAGTGAAAGTTTGGGGAAAATCGGACAATTAGTTCAAAAGTTGTGAATTTTTAAAGTATCTGTGCAGTCACTGCTGGATGAGAAGACTACTACATGATGTCACATGCGTACAACGATATAAGGAAAATAAAAAGAGAATTTCACAAAACTTTACTTTTCGAATAAATGCACATTTCTTCGACTTGTCACTGATGTATGTTATGGTTAATATTTATTCCCCCTGCCTTCTGAAAGAGAGCAGTTGAGTGTTCTTTTGTTTCTGCGAGAAAAGTGAAAACATGTTGACGTTTCTTTATTCTTTATTTATATCGTTGTACACATGTGACATCACAAGCTATAGTAATTCTCTCATCCAGCCGTGACTGAGCAGAAACTTCAAAAATTCATAACTTTTGAACGGATTGTCCGATTTTCTTCAAATTCTCATGATGGGTTCTACTAATATAGCTGCATTCACTCAACCCACATGTCTATGAAGGTGAACTTGTCCTTTAAGGAACTCTTAATTGCCTATAAATTTCCATACAATTTCCTCAGGTCTGGTCTTACAGTATTTTCAGTGTTACAAAAACTGAATAAAACGATATCAGATATTGATCATGCTCGCTCAGACATCCATGCCTACACGTTCTTTTTCATTTTCGTCTTTAAATATCGAGTCAGCGTAGTCATGTGATAAAACACATCGTTATTATGGCATTGTAGTTACTGCTAGGTATAATGATAACCATGATAATCGGCTGGTATTTGCTCCATGTAACACATGTTTTCTGGATGTATCTGTCAGTCTCTTAGGAACTGAGTGCAAAGTATGTAACAATTTTCCCTCTACCCTTTCTGTTCATCTGCGATAACTTTCAGACTTAACCGATTGGTGATTGGTTCCTGGTTTAGACAGTAATCAATAAATCAACTAATCATATTTTATACAACAGATAAGCCACCAGAAAGAATCATCAATGTGGCGTTTGAGACTCAAGAAGCTGCTGAAACAAGTCTCATCATTACTTGCCACGTTGATCCAGAAGACCAACCCTTTCCACCAATCAACACGTACCTCATTGCAGTCGACGATAGCGTCATTTCCGATTCAGCTTCTCCTACGGTGACGATAGACGCTCAACCCAACACATGCATCGATGTTGTGTGTACTGGTATAAATGAATATGGAGAGACTGAAATGACCAAGACCTACTGTCCCCCACAGCTAGGTAAATACAAAACACATTTCTTTTTCTTCTTGCTTATAATGAACGAACAGTAAAGTAAGAAAACAATGCGCAATCTAGCCAGAAAGCTTGGCCGAAAATACTATACATTCTCAGTGCTTATCTGAAGGTTGTGGCTTCGTAATTTGTTACATTCGATTACACACAATACATCGGGCGACAGCGATATCCACGTACCACCTTCGTTCTGCATACCCACTACTGTGCAGGGAGGACGCTTCAGGAATAATACCGACTTTTATTAAATTACATTTTCGAAATAAACAAACAAACTTATTATCCCATCAAGATGCCTCAGCCAGGCGATTTCCTTGACAGAACTTTTCGATGTATAGCAAGCGAATTGAGATGAATTTTGAGCCCTTACAAGTAGGCCTACCATGTTTTAGCTTTAGGGTGCCAACAGTAGGCCTAAACATCAAAACTGCTGATATAATCATTTTCCATATCGCTATGACATCACTAATGACCGTATGACAAGGAAAATTCTAAGCGTGCTTTTCCATGGTCAGTATTAATATTTTACCGTTTCCCCTTTCACTATACCTTGTCTCGTTCTAGAAACCGGTCCCGAACAACCTGGTAGCAACATCCTTAGGATCGAGACGACTGAAATCAGAGGTGAAGGAAACCTGGTAACTCTAATCATCACCTGTCATGTTGACCTCTCTGACCAGCCTTACCCACATCTCCACACATACACCATTTCAGCTGATAACGACACCTTGTCCTCCTCCAGCTGTGCCTCAGCGATCCTGTCTCCACTCCCCGATGGCTGCATCAATGTCACGTGTTCTGCGACCAACGGAATCGGAGACACGTTGTCATGGATGGAACATTGCCGGACAGAAATTCCTTCTGGTAAGTTAAAGTATCATGGCTTTTCCTTCTCGAAGCAAAACATACAGTGCGTAAACTGACCTAAAAGTGTTCCTATAAGTACCTGACAATCATCATTATTTTTATCGCACTTCTTTCAGATTTGTATGTATGATGGCGATCAGAAATCTCTAGTCACTTCACGGGGTACAGAAGAAGGTAATAATCTGTGAGCACTGAGACAAGAGAGGGCGCTAGAGAGTTTTATTGAAGGTTGCAAACAAATGAAGTACTTGTCATGTGATACATGATCGTCTCAGATCACCTTCTGTGTATTTAGTTAATATCGTCTGATATAAGTACTCACGGCAATTTAAGTCCAGTATGTGTTCAAGTTTATACCGTTAGGTTGGAACAGTGTACTTAATTTTAACAGCAGGCACGGCAGTATAATCTTTCTTTCGTATTTCTCTCCATAGTTATTCTGCGACCTTTAGACAAAACATACAATGCTTTAGGTGAGGTAAAACAAATATGCGTCAGCAAGGAATGTATTGTTGCGCTCTTTGTAACGAATTGTTCTTTTTAGCGTTGACTGTAGCGTTTAGGTTGTGGTGGCTAGTTCAAAAAAAATATATATAAAAAGCTAAAAACCGCGCGATACTGAGCCAATGCCGGAAAAATAACTTAGGAAGGAGCAAACGCTACCGTTGTCCATTGATGCTTTATCGATAGGGGGTCCCATAGCTAGCCCTCATCGACGGGTCCTTCAACAATCGTCGACCACATACGCTCTTCTCGTCGTCGTTTTCATCCTCTCCATCATCACCTGCTTCACTGTCCTCGTAAAAAGAAAAAATGTCTTCTGATTGAGGTGAGTATATTCATAGCGTGTTTTATTTACTGAATCCGTGCGCTTTGAAAAAAATTGTCAAGTAGGATGCTATAACATTTATTACTTACTACTTACTAGGTTTAGTACTTGGCAAGAAAACCTGATACTCCTGGGTAAACTTCATTGGAATCATCATCCAGATAGAATTACGAGAGAGGCAGACGAGATGATAGGGGGAATCGAAAGAAATGAGGATATTGACTTTCATCGGGGGAAAAATACACTCTTTGGTTTGACATGCTGTGTTCCTCCATAGGCAATTCATAACACGCCTAGCTTCACCGATGTTGCCACCCATACATTTCATCATTGACTTAGGTTTTTATTGCATTTAAAGATAGATACACCATGTCCTCCTTTTCCTGATTTATTTTCTCATTTGAGACGTATATTGACTGCCTTCCTTGCGTTTCACTTTCCTATACTGCAAAAGTGCCTCAAGTAATATTCTTTAATTGACTGCTACGAACTGCCTTTCTGTAGACAAACTTGGTTTTGTTGAGAACACACAGTACTGCCTACCATATATTTGTTTGTCTTCAGTTGATACCATATCCTGCATGTTTACATTTCTTTGGCAACAATTATTTTAAGATCCCTTTATGACATTTGCCTGCAGGTATGGAAAGCTGCGAGGGTCAAAATGAGGGAAAGCCTTGGATGCACACCAACAATATTTTCTCCGAATGAAGAATCATAATTGGTACACTTTGTATCTTGACTCATTCTGAAATCATTCACATATTATTATGTCTTGTCTGTAGTTCCCAAAATAGATTTATTGCCTATCAATAATCTTTATGTCATTGGAAGTGACCAGAAACGAAATGAAGAGCATGTTTTCAAACTACAAGTAGTCAGCGGAATAATGTGATGCAACTCTCGTTAAATTTATGTTCATTGTAATATTGTCGATAAATTTTACCGTGTGTTGATTTGATGTACAGATTTCCCGATAAGTCTGATATACTGTAAGATATATGATCTCTCGCCCATTTACATTTATAATAACTGTTGATTGCACTTTACTTATAGTGAGTGGCAATGTCTATAGCGTACTTTTGCGATAATTTATTTTATGTTGCAACATTATCTGAGGCCATTTTACCAGTCAAGCTTTGCTTATGAAGATGGTCCCTTGCTTGTCAAAATCATTAATTTCTCAAAACCTTGTTCAAAGTATTTTCTCTGCTAGTGTACCTTTAATATGACATCTCATTGTATATTTAGTTTATACGTTTTGACTACAATTGAACACATGATAATGAATATTGATGCGTATAATTCATTTGATTATGCCGACACTATGTTAATTTTTGTTTTATGTATTGACGGTTGAATACAGACATAGAACAGAACAATAACCAGCTCTGCTTCACATGATTAAATTCTACGTCACATGACTTAAAAGTGTACAATACAAGGCTCGATATGAACTTGTTCGCTTGGGGCCATTCGGGCCATCAGAATCATCAGATTGCTTTTTTTTATGGCCCGAAAAATAAAGAAAAGCGTAACAAATGAACTGTTTTTTATAAAACATTAAGATAATACAGTAAATCATGATAATTATGTGAAAATTAAGAGGTTCGACAATGTGTGTCAAATGCCAAGTACTGTGACTGAGAGGTAAGAAAGTAAAACATTTGAAAATTAAAATGACTAAGAACCATGATAATTATGCGAAAATTGGCAGTTAAGTTAAAGGGGCTCACAAACATGTAATTTGTTATTAAGTGGTGGCCCAACATCTATTTCTGGTAGCCCCGGGCCACAGGGCCACAGCTGATCTTGAACCTTTTATAAAGTCTTGTCATTATGGAAACGAGGTTGGAAAGCAATTATTTTCCAATGACATCATTGGTAGTGAATTCGGTTTCCTTGAAGTATCTTATGTAAAGCAATCAGTTGCGATCCTGTTCTTTTTATAGTGTCCTATGTTTTCATCATCTCTCTCTCTTCCATAAATAAAATGTAATATTCGTTTGAATTTTTGCACGACCAGCCGGCTTTATATCATGTCAGTGAATTAAAGTCACGTCAAGAAATAAACTGTTGTTTAAACAGAGAAACCGAATGCATGTGTAGTTCTGATTCGGTGTTCGTGTTATATACCAACCCCTTACTGAAAAATACCAACAGTAGTGTTGGAAATTATAAGGAACAAAGATAATTTTAAAACTACGTATAGCGAGAAATTTATATTGAAAGGTGAAAGTGAATCATGGCTCATGAATGATGACATTAGTACATACACTCACACACACACACACACACACACACACACACACTCATATATATACATACATAAAACTAGGTTTTACAAAAAACATTTCCCACTTTTGATCCTTGATATTTCAAAAACTATATATCAGATAACACTGACATTGATGTTAGTGATAACTGAATGGTGTACAATTTTATTTGAGGTGATTTAAAAATGAAAGCATAGATCAGTTTCATTAATTTAAGATCTATCTTTAAGTTAGGTTTCAGATGTTGCTCTATATTCAACCCTCTGTATAAAACTTTAATTTCGCACAGGGTTCAATTGTTGTTTATGGGAGTGTGTGGTTAACACCCAGACAATGGTCCTGAACAATCATATCCAAGGTTTGAATGCTGTGTTACATATTCATGAGAACTCCACTATAACAGCTAGTCTTTATTCATCCTGAAATGTAGTGTACTGTAAGCACATGATAACATATGCTTACTTTTTCATGTGCATGCATTTTACCCTCTGCCATGAAATCAGTCTAGCAGTGCCCATGCAATCCATCATGAATAATAAAAGCATTCATGTGCCTTGGAGCAAGAGACCAGAAGCCTAGTCAGCAGAGCTGCGTTCATGTCTATTGTTCAGGGTCATTGTAAACACACACTCACATACACATCATTTTGTTCCTATGTAGAATTCAATTTTATGCTGAGGGTTAGAATTTTACCAAAATCTGGAACTTAACTTTGAATTTAATCATGGATTTAGTGAAACTGATTCGTGTTCTCATATTCAAATCGCCTCCAACTAAATTGTACACTATTCAGCTATCAACTCATATCAATGACAGTATATTTATCTGAAGTACAGTTTTCGAACTATAACGGATCAAAAGTGGGAAATGTTTCTTGTAACACCTATATAGCACAGCTGTATATATATATATATATATAGAGAGAGAGAGAGATAGAGAGAGAGAGAGAGAGAGAGAGAGAGAGAGAGAAAGATTGTACAGTGTATGTCACACTAGAGGAACGCATTAAATGCCAGTTGCCTTGGTTTTTATTCGGGGGCCTTCCCTTCGCCAGGGAAGAAAGTGCTTTCTTAGTTGGTCATAAAAGAGCTAATTGCTTTATCGTCATGAAGTGAGAAACAAACAAAATGTCATTTACAATACGTTGAAACCTACCGTTACACCCATGATACATGGACATCATAATAATGATGATAATAATAGTAATAATAATATCAATAGTAATAGTAATAGTAATAGTAGTAGTAGTAGTAGTAATGATAATAACAATAAGAGTGATAATACATTACGAATCGACGAATGTAGGTACATTGTATGTTATTATGTATGATGTACCTATGTGTGTAGAGCTGTTACTTCTGTGTGGGTGTCCTTTTCTTCTGTGTATACATCTTGTGTCTGTGTGTCTGTGTGTGTGTGTGTGTGTTGTTTGTTGGTCCACGAGTTCTGTATGATATACATTCGTCTATGTGAGTGATCCTTGTGGAATATGTCATCGATCAATTTGACCAAACGTTCGTTAGCAAATAATTGAGTACTCTGAGATGATATGAAGAAAAAACCCACTTGAATGAAAAATGACGACAAAGGCATTACTGAGTATTTCACTATTGATGAAAGCATACCTAATAACAACAATAACAATATCAACGCAGTGACCTCCTGATCAATATCTACACAGTTAACCACTGAATCCCAGTGTCTCAAACTGCTTTCATAAAGATGTACTCTTTTGAGATATCAACAGTTTGATCACAAAAGCAAAACGGCGACACCATATATTCATGTAATTATTGTTTTATTTTCCATAAGCACATCTTGCTAAGAACAAGAAGCAGGGATGACAAAGAAATTCAATAGGCAATGTACCAAAGCTGCGGTCATAACTCAAAATTCATGAACATGCTTGATTATTGGGATCCAGATATTGAAGCTTAATGGTGAATATAATTTAAGGTACTAAATTTTTCACACCGATCCTTTCTTACCATTACATATTTTATGTAAATATCTATAAATCGCCGATCTTGAAATCAGTGTATGCGTCGTGACACACTCGGGGTATGCACGCCCTGAAGGAGACAGTCATGAAATCAGTGATCACGTGTTTTCATCTTCTTCAGTTCCCGTGAACTTTCTGTGAGGAGAAGAAATAGTTAACGTGACTGATTTGAATCTTTATTTCAATTTCACAATTAGGTCCTCCATTAAACGACACACTGTCCATCAGGTTTCATGAGCGAGTAGACATTCAGAACCAAACGTCCCTCGACATCGAATGTCACGTGATTTCAAAGGACAAACCCTTTCCGGCTATCGAGTCTTACGTCATCTCGGCTGATGACGTCATTTTGTCACGTTCTTCATCCCCTCGCACTACCATATCACGTCGTCCTAGATGGTGTATCCAAGTGTCTTGTGTTGGGAGCAATGGGATTGGCGAAACAACAGCATCCACGATATACTGTCCAACAGGTAATATCTAAGGTGTAAAGTCACCTGTAACAAGTGTGCCCTATACTCTTTTAGATAGATGAAACTGAACTAAGTTTGAAGCATACTT
The DNA here is from genome assembly GCF_040938485.1 of Diadema antillarum. NCBI lineage: Eukaryota > Metazoa > Echinodermata > Echinoidea > Diadematoida > Diadematidae > Diadema > Diadema antillarum. The sequence continues at coordinate 1,650,765 of NW_027270983.1, forward strand.
ACTCGAAATAATCACTTTGAGTAATTCTTTAATTTGACTGTTTTCAAAGATCCGCCTCTCGCCGATATACTATCTTTGGAGTTCCATGAGGAAAGACTACCTAGTACTGCAGTCATCCTCTCCATCACTTGTCACGTGGACTCGCGAGACCAGCCGTTTCCTCGTCTGCACACTTTCATCATCCAAACGGAGACTGGGACGGAGTCTAACTCCAGCTCTCTGATCCTATCACCCCGACCCGAATGGTGCATGAATGTCACTTGCATTGGTCAGAATGACTATGGGTCGACTTCTTCTATCGAGACATACTGCCCGACAGGTGAGGGGATGAAAGTAGTAGGATTCTTGTATTGGTCAGAACGACTATGGGTCGACTTCTTCTATCGAGACCTACTGCCCTAGAGGTGAGGGGATGCAAATAGGATGCTTTTATCGGTCAGAATGGCTATGGGTCGACTTCTTGAATCGAGATCTAGTGGTCTAAGAGGTGAGGGAATTAAAGTACATGTAGTAGGATATTTCTGTTCGTTAGAATGGCTATGTGTTTACTTCATCTATTGAGACCTATTGCCCGACAGGTGAGAGGGTGATAGTAGTACGATACTTGATCAGAATGACAATGTGTCGACTTCTATCGACACCTATTGCTCGACAGGTGAGGGGATGATAGTAGTAGGATACGTATTTTCGTGGTCATAATGAATATGGGTCGACTTCTTCTCTTGAGACCTACTGCCCAAACCATTCATCGTTGAAGTTTAAATGCAATCTAGCGCGCAGGAGATCGCGCATTCAACCACGTAACAGTCGGAAATTGCTTCATGAAAATTGACAAACTTATCATTTCATTCTTAGTCGGAGAAATTCTTGTCATAGTTAGGTAATTTATCATACTTACATTTTCATATTTTTTGCAGCTGAGTCATTTTAATGTGTATATTTTTCATCTTAAATGACTGCGACATTTTCAATGTTACGTGCTGACAGATCACATCTAGAGGCGCTTATTTTTATCTTTTGTTTTCGTCTCTCTCTCTCTCTCTCTCTCTCTCTCTTTCTCTCCCCATTTCTTTGGAACAAATGTTAACAGATCCACCTCGCCCTGGAATAATCGACATTCGGCTGGAAGAGAAACTGGGCGAAAATAACCAACCAATATTGGTCATAAACTGTCACGTAAATGAAACGATTATGCTTCATCCTCCATTGCATACTTTCGAAGTCAAGGTTGGAAAGAAGACTGTATCATTGTCAACCAGGCCATCGACCACTATATCGACAAGGCCTGAACACTGTACCGTAGTAACTTGCACTGGGACCAACGATCTCGGTTCGACAAACACTACGGAAACATATTGCCCTACAGGTGAAGTAGATTCAAATAAAATCATTCGCGTGCTTGTATTATAGATGTTTGTATGTGCTTTACTTCATTGTAATGTACATATATGATAATTATGTATAATACTTACATGTTATTTTCAGTCTCTTCGGCTCATCGCTATGAACACGTATTGTCATTACGAACACCTCTGATAAAAGATCTCAATTCAATCTGTACTGTTTACAAATATACATGTACGTCTACCGGAAACTTGGTTACCTATAGAAACGTCGCAAATCTCCTTAGTAAACAAGTGACAGTTTCGGGGAAAAGAGATAATTGATAAAAAACGTAAATAACAAAGTACACATTAGTTAAGAAAAAAGCGTCTTTTCTCCTCTTCTCAGTATTTGCCTATCAAACTTTAAAGAAGACAAAGTAATCAGAGTACGCAGAAAAAGGCTCCATAGCAAAGGGAAACAAGAGAGACAGACAGACAGACAGAGAGGAAAAACAACTTTTTAAAGGATCACTTGTCCAGCATTTTATCAGATACAGTAGTAGTTACCTAATAAATCAACAAAGGAGAATGTGAACTTAGATTTGACCCTAGAGGTCTACATGTTTTGAAGTGAAACGAGATTTTCTGAAAGTTAAAAGTGCAAATGTCATATAAATCCCTTGGTCTACTAGAGAAATAAGAAAAAGAATGAAAAAGAAATCGAGATACAATATAGAGGCTTGGAGATAAACACCCGTTACATATTTTACTGTAATGTTGAAGAATACATTTTAACCAAAAAAATGTAATTCAATTATAATTATCTGCGTGAAAGACTCATAAAAGTGAAGTTGTCCAGTTTTACTTTGGGAAGAAAAAGTGTAAAGATTTCTGATTGCCGATATTAAGTTCTATAGTGATAAACGTTTTCCAACACAACTGAAGCTTCGTTTCAATGTTCATGAAATCTTTCTTTTTTCGTATATACTGGCACTCGAGTTATTATGAGTATTTGTGGCAGAAAGTCGTATCTTCCTTATTTCTCCTGCCATTCACCCATTACACTTGATCTTGATAGATCCACCAGAAGAAGGTCTGATCTCAATCCTAGTGGAAAACGACACGGATACCACCAATGTTGTCATCACCTGTTTCATCGATTCGTCGGTTCAACCCAAACATCCTATCAACATTTTTGGTGTCGAGGTAAACGGTGAAAGCATGATCTCCTCATCGCAAAATGCGTCTGTCATTGTGACGTCACGTCAGAACAGGTGTCTTAACATCAGATGCACCGGAAGCAGTGTCCATGGGTCAACGACCTCTCTTAGTTTGCATTGTCCCAGAGGTACGTGACATCTGACTTTCTAAACACAGACGATGAGTGTGAGCCCTTATGATTCATTCAAAAGATGGCCGTGCAAAGCTTAGCTGTTGCTAATCTAGCTCATGTTCGATTTCCCTAAAACCCTGTCAGCCATTTTTATTGTTACGAGAAAGAATTTACAGATGAACATTATAAAATAGTGACACACAGTTTAATGTTATAATCTCCTAATCGAATTAATCGTATTAAAAGTTCCTCTTTCATTCTTTTGACGATGGTCTTCTTCAATACTTTCAAAGATGTAAGGCAGATCATTGCGTCTATACAGTCATAAAAAAAACAAACTATGACGGATGACGGTCAGCTTCCGGTGTAAAACAACCAAGAAAATGATTGTTATTGGTCACTCCCATTACTCTTACTGCACAGTGATTACGTCAAGCACTATGAAGATTTAATATTTCATTCTTTCCGTCTTCAATCAACATTATAATCTTTGTTGTTCTTTGCATGACCAACCAGCGTGAGTAGCTGCTTCTCAGATTTCACGGCACTTGTACTCGCTTGTTTCTCTAATGTCTTTTGAATACCCTTACAGATGATGTGATTGAAATCGAGATGTCTGACTTTCCGTCCGATGACAATGTGACGGTTGTCGTAATTCTGTGTCACGTGACTGAAGAGTACCAGCCCCACCCTGATTTCCGCCAGTACGTGATTACAGCAGACAACCTAACGCTCTCAAGGGGCAGATCTACGTGGGTCTATCTCAGCCCTAAACCTGAGAAATGTGTCTCTGTCACTTGTAGCGCCCTCAACGACTTCGGTTTCATCACTGCATCGGAAATTTATTGTCCAACTGGTAGGCGTTTGGAGAACAACATTATCATATACAAATTTCGTGGATATAACTTACGTTTAGTCTTTGATAAGACGAAGAATGATATCGAGCCATTTCCCGCTTTCTTTTCACGACTTACACATGGTTAGCTCTTTATCATTAAAAATGGAATAGACCTGTATATCATGTTTCTTTCTCAGAAGCTCAAAAATCTCTGTCTATGGAAGCATTATTTAACATATTTGTATACTACGTAAAATGTAGTGGTGCCAATGTCCAATAAACCTAAAGTTTTGCATGGGATTTGGTTTCTTAGATCGGATGAAGAAAGAGGCTCTGAAAATTGAAAAATGCATATCACTTTCAAATCACTTAATAAAAGAATGAGAAAGGCAATTGTTTCGTATTCTATTTGAGTAGAATTTTAACGTCCATTTACGTACTGTATTCAATTACAAATAAACACGGCGGAGATAACATGTGTATACGTAATATCTGTTACATAACTTCTGAAATAAATATTAAAGATAATGGTGAAACATGATGCTTCGTGGTGAAATGAACTACCATGTCTGTGCACTATGAGATAGGACTAGGAATTTAAACGTGGTTTTACACTGACATTCATAGCAATATCAAATCATGGTAGCGACCACTTATTAGAGAGGCGGTGAGAATTATGTAACACGTTTCATGGCGGGACGTTTTAATTTCGGTGTTGTGCGATCGTACACATCAAGTTTATTTCTTCTTGGCATAATACAAACAAGAACCACAATCTGATGAGATTAGAAATTGATGAAAAAATACCACCATTTTCATAACATGAAAGTGACCAGGAAAGTATTATTTCACTTTTGATTAAAGCATACCTAATGATAATAACGATATATGTTAACAACACCTCGCGACCTCCTGATTAATATCCACACAATCAACCACTATATCCCATCAGTGCCTCCCAATGCCTTGCTTGAAGAACTACTCTTGTAAAATATCAACAGCTTGATCACAAAAAGCCAAATGGAATCAACATGTTTATGCATTGTTTCTTTTCCATAAATATATCTTGCTAAGAACAAGGAAGCAGGAATGACAAAGAAATTCAATAGGAAATGTACCAAAGCTGCACTCTTAATTAGAAATTCATGAACATACTGGCTTCCGGGGATCCAGATATTAAAGTTCAAAAGTGAATAGAATTGAGGTGGCAAATGTACCACACCAATCATTTCTTAACATTACGTATCGTAAGTAAATAACTATAAATCGTCGATCTTGAAATCGGTGTACGCGTCGTAACACATACCGGCGGGGTATGTACGGCTGAAACCTGAAGGAGACAGTCACGAAAACAGTCGTCACATGTTTTCATCTTCGTCAGTTTTCGTGAACTTTCTGTGAGGAGAAGAAACAGTTAATGTGAATGATATGAATCTTTATTTCAATTTCACACTTAGGTCCTCCATTAAACGGCACACTGTCCATCAGGTTTCATGAGCGAGTAGACATTCAGAACCAAACATCCCTCGACATCGAATGTCACGTGATTTCCAGGGACAAACCCTTTCCAGCTATCGAGTATTACGTCATCTCGGCTGATGACGTCATTTTGTCACGTTCTTTATCTCCTCGCACTACCATATCACCTCGTCCTAGATGGTGTATCCAAGTGTCTTGTGTTGGAAGCAACGGGATTGGCGAAACAACAACATCCACGATATACTGTCCAAAAGGTAATATCAGGTGTAAAGTCACCTGTAACAAGTGTGCCTTACTCTTACAGATAGATAAAACTAAACTAATTTGAAGCATACACACTCGAAGTAATCACTTTAACTGTGTAATTCCTTAATTTGACTGTTTTCAAAGATCCGCCTGTCGCCGATATAATATCTGTGGAATTCCTTGAGAAAAGATTATCCAGCACTGCAGTCATCTTATCCATCACTTGTCACGTGGACTCGAGAGACCAGCCGTTTCCTCGTCTGCACACGTTCATCATCCGAACGGAGACTGGGACAGAGTCTAACTCCAGCTCTCTGATCCTATCACCCCGCCCCGAATGGTGCATGAACGTCACTTGTATTGGTCAGAATGACTATGGATCGACTTCTTCTATCGAGACCTACTGCCCAAGAGGTGAGTTGGTGCAAATAGTACGATACTTTTATCGGTCAGAATAGGTATGGGTCGACTTCTTCTATCGAGACCTATAGCCAGTGATAGCCCGACAGATGAGGGGATGATAGTAGTGGGATACGTATTGTATTGGTCAGAACGACTATGGATCGACTTCTTCTATCGAGACCTACTGCCCAAGAGGTGAGTTGGTGCAAATAGTACGATACTTTTATTGGTCAGAATAGGTATGGGTCGACTTCTTCTATCGAGACCTATAGCCAGTGATAGCTCGACAGATGAGGGGATAGTAGTAGTGGGATACGTATTGTATTGGTCAGAATGACTATGGATCGACTTCTTCTATCGAGACCTACTGCCCGACAGGTGAGCGAATGAAAGTAGTAGGATAGTAAAATTGCATTGGTCAAGATGACTATAGGTCGACTTCTGCTATCGAGACCTACTGCCCGACAGGTGAGGGAATGAAAGTAGTATAGACATTGGTATTGGTCTGAATAGCTGTGGGTCGACTTCTTCTATCGAGACCTACTGCCCTAGAGGTGAGGGGTTGATGATAGTTTAGGATACTTGTATTGGTCGACTTCTTGAATCAAGACCAAATGGCCTAAGAGTTGAGGGAATCAAAGTAGTAGGATACTTCTCTTCATTAGAATGACTATGTGTCGACCTCTTCAGCGAGACCTATTGCGCGACAGGTGGATGAGGGGATGATAGTAGTGGGATACGTATTATAGTGGTCATAATGACTATGGGTCGACTTCTGCTCTCGAGATCTGGTGCCCAAACCATTCAGTGTTGAAGTTTATATGCAATCTAGTGCGCAGGAGATCGCACATTCAAGCACATACTAGTAACATAAAAAATAGTCGAAAATTGTTTCATGAAAGCTGACAAATTCTTGTCGTAGTTAGATAAAATACCCCAGTTACATTTTTCATATTCTTTTCAGCTAAATCGCTTTAATGTGTATATTATTTTCTCGTCTTTAATGGCTACGACTTTCATAATATTACTTGCTGACGGATCATATCTAGAGGCGTTTATTGCTTCTTTTGTTTTTGGCTCCTCTCTCTCTCTCTCTCTCTCTCTCTCTCTCTCTCTGGAACACATGTTAACAGATGCACCTCGCCCTGCAATAATCAACATTCAACTGGAAGAGAAACTGGGCAAAAATAATCAACCAATATTGGTCATAAACTGTCACGTAAATGAAACGATTGTGATTCATCCTCCACTGCATACTTTCGAAGTCAAGGTTGGAAAGAAGATTGTATCATTGTCAACCAGACCATCGACCACTCTATCGACAAGGCCTGAAAACTGTACCGTAGTAACTTGCACTGGAACCAACGATCTCGGTTCGACAAACACTACGGAAACATATTGCCCTACAGGTGAAGTATATTTAAATCAAATCATACGCGTGGTTGTGTAATAGATGTGTGTGTGTTTTACTTAATTGTAATTTACATGTTCATATATAATTATGTATAATACTTACATGTTATTTTCAGTCTCTTCGGCTCATCGCTATGAACACGTGTTGTCATTACGAACACCTATGATAAAAGATATCAATTCAGTGTGTACGGTTTACAACTACGTCTACCTGAAACTTGGTTACCTGTAGAAACGACAAGAATCTCCTTAGTAAACAAATGACAGTTTCAGGGTAAAGAGAGATGCTTTATGAAAACGTAAATAACAAAATGAACAATAGTTAAGAGAAAATATTCTTTTTGGCTTGTCTTTTATAACTCAATATTTGTGTATCAAACCAAATGATTTAGATTGCAATCAGGGCACACAGAAAAAGGCTACACAGCAAATTGGAACAAGAGAGAGAGAGAGAGAGAGAGCAAACAAAACAACTTTTAAAAGCATCACTTCTCCAGAATTATGCCAGATACAGAAGTAGTTACCCAATAAATCAACGGAGGAGAATGTGAACATATATTTCACACGGAGGTCTACACATTTCAAAGTAAAACTTTCCAAGATTTTTCGAAGTTAAAACTTGAAGGTGTCACGACTAAATCTGTCAGTTTACTAGAGAAGTGGCGAAAAAAAGAAAAAGAAACAAGACGGAGATACAATATCGAGGCTTACAGATAAACACCAGTTGCATATTCAATCATAATATTTAAGTATAACATTTGAAAAACAAAACAGCTGTTATTCAATGACATCTGCGTGAAAGATTCATAAAAGGAGCCTTGTTCATACTTTGGGAAGAGAAAGTGTTAGAATTTCTGATGTTGAGTTCTTTAGTGGTTGACGCGTTCCATCACAACTGAAGATTAGTGTCAATGTTCATGAACTCTTTCATCATGTATACATGGGGGGCTCTTCTTGCACTCAAGTTCTAATGAGCATTTGTGGCAGAAAGTCGTATCTTCCTTATTTCTAATGCCATTCACCCATTACACTTGATCTTGATAGATCCACCAGAAGAAGGTCTGATCTCAATCCTAGTGGAAAACGACACGGATACCACCAATGTTAACATTACCTGTTTCATTGATTCATCGGTTCAACCCAAACATCCTATCAGCATTTTTGGTATCGAGGTAAACGGTGAAAACATGATCTCCTCTTCAAGAAATACGTCCGCCACTGTGACGTCACATCAGAACAGGTGTCTTAACATCAGATGCAACGGAAGCAATGTCCATGGGTCAACGACCTCTCTTAGTTTGCATTGTCCCAGAGGTACGTGATATCTGACTTTCTAAACACAGACGATGAGTGTGAGCCCTTATGATTCATTCAAAAGATGGCTGTGGAAAGCTTACCTGAAATAACTCATGCCCTATTAACATTAAACCCCGTCAGCCATTATCACTGATCACTGTTACCCAATAATTTATAGATGAATATCATAGAATAGAGACACACAAATTAATTTTATAATCTCATAATCTAATTAGTCGTGTAAAGAGCTGCTCTTCATTCTTTTGACGATGCTGTACTTCAATACTTTCAAAGATTTACAGCAGCTCATCGCGTCTATTCATACAAACTATGGTGGATGACGGTCATCCTCCGGTGTAAAAGAAGCGGTAAAATAACTGCAATTTGTCACTTTCATTACTATTGCTGCACATTGATTACTTGGAACTCAATGAGGATTGCATATTTCATTCTTTTCATACTCACAACTTTACAATCTTTGTTGTTGTTTACATCACTATCCAGCGTGAGTAGATACTTCTTTCATGAAGACAGGCATAAACTCTCTAAGACTTCACTGCACTCATACTCGCTTGTTTCTCCGATGTCACCTGAATACCTTAACAGATGATGTGATTGAGATCAAGTTGTCCGAGTATACGTCCGATGATAATGTGACGGTTGTCGTAATTCTGTGTCACGTGACCGAAGATTACCAGCCCCACCCTGATTTCCACCAGTACGTGATTACAGCAGACAACCTGACGCTCTCGAGGGGCAGATCTCCGTGGGTCTATCTCAGCCCCAAACCAGAGAAATGTGTCTCTGTCACTTGTAGCGCCCTCAACGACTTCGGTTTCATCACTGCATCGGAAATTTATTGTCCAACAGGTAGGCGTCTGGTAAACAACAATATCATCCACAAATTTCGTGGATTTAACATATGTTTACTCTTGAATAAGACGAAGAACGATGTAGAGTTGGTCTATTGTTTTCGATCATTTCCCACTTTCGTTTCAACACTTACACATGGTTAGCTCTATGTTATTAAAAAAGAATAGGCCTGTATATTTTTCTTTCTCAGAAGCTCAAAAATCTCTATCACATTCGTGTTCTCCCGAAAATAAAGTGGTGCCAATGCCCAAATAAACCTAACGTTTGCATGGGATTTGCTTTGTTAGATCGGATGAAGACAGAGGCGGAGAGAACTGAAAATGCGTCACTTTCCAATCACTTAACAAAAGAGTGAAAAAACAATTGTTTCGTATCCGATTTTAGAATTCGAGTGTCTACTTACACACGAAATTCAAATACATATATAATATAAGAGGGAGATAACACGTGTGAAAATAAAATGTGCTACATAGCTTCTAAAATACTGTATTAAAGATAAGGCTGATACTTGATGGTGGAATAGACTGCCTGGTTTTGCAATAAGAAATGTGACTGGGAATTTAAACACGGTTTTACACTGATATTCACAGCAATATATCATGGTAGCGACCACTTACTAGAGAGGCGGAGAAAAATGTAACACGTTTCATGTCACCACATTTTGATTTCGTTGTTGAGCGATGGTACACATCAAGTTCATTTCATCTTGGCATTAATTTACAAACAAGAACCACAATCTGATGAGATTCCAAATTGATGAAAAAAGACCACCTTTTTCATAACATTCATTTCCGTCTGTCTGTTTCTCCAGACTACGTACATGTAACTGGAATCCTGCAAACAATGTCGACAACGTACGCCCTCCTCATCGTCCTTTTCGTTCTCGCTGTTGTGGTGTGCGTCGTCACCGTCATGCAGAGGAAGATAGACACGCCCAGAGTACCAGGTTTGTCTGCAATCCGTGACAAAAAAAAAGAATAAATATTTTTATACCAATATCCAGTTTTATTCCGGCTTTCTCTCTATCATTCTATTTGAAAACAGTTCAGAAACAGGCTACAATTTATGTGATCTCAGTCTTAGCTACATTTGAGAAATCTAAAGAATGTACGCAAACTACCGACAAATGGTTATTCTTTGAAAAAAGATACAGCCTTAAAGGATGGGCAGAATGCATAGAAATTTCAAAAGGGAAAGCTTTCAAACTTCAGGACACACTTTGCTATTGTGAATGGAATGGCTATAATTCGGTGGAAGAGAGAAAAGTATTGAGCGCCTACTAGAGATACCCAGCAAGTACCCAACTCAAAGACATCTTCTAATTACCTCCTCATTCAATCCTCACTTAATTTAAATCGAAAACAATAACATGAAGATAGAAGAAAAGAAGGTATGAAAACTTCAGTATTGGTAACTCATTCCATATCAGATATAGAGATCCCAAATCAGCTGCCTAGATCAGAGCCTGTAAACGCGCAGTAGACCTATTTCTTATTTATTTCAATGTCATATTGACTTTATTTCAAGTATCATGAAAACTTTAACATTCGTTGTTTGTCGCCATGTATAGCCTTACATTGACGTAAACCATCAAAGAATCTTTTTCCAGTTTTGCTTAGAAATACATATCATCCTCTCTTTGTCATAGAGACAAGCATCTATGTATCCCTAAGTAATTCATGTATAGTAGAAGAACATATCAGTAACACTTTGCTGTTTGTAGGTATAAGTCATTAAACATTACATCACATGCTTCCCTTGTCTTTCAGATCGACTTTATGAGGACAAAATCTTGAACTGAAGACGCTGGACAATTAAAGGAAAAGACGACAAAGTGTAACGCACTTTGTAATCTCAGACATTGCAGGCAAAAGGACGACGTAGTCCATATTTTAACTAGGTGCTTGAATACACTTTATAGTACATACATCATAATCCAGAGCAGGCTCCTCTCTCACCCGTCCCGACACCTGCCTCGACGTCTCCAGTAGATATTAGGTGACTTGAAAGGAAACACAAGTCCAAATCTTAAAGGACACCTCCGGATGATTTTCAAATCTTTACATTTGAACAGCTATAAATTACTTATACTGAGGACAGAGTTTCAGAATTTATGATAACTGGAATGAAGAGCAAGAATATTCTCAAAATTTAGAACAAATTGCAATGAACAAGGATGATGACATAGGAGAGTCACCATAAGAATGCATGAGTTGGGGCTCAAGGAAGCAGAACAAAAGAAGAAAGCATGCATAGATTATACACAGGTGAACTCCCAAGCAAGCGGTATTGTAATGGAATTTAACTGCTACATTTCTGAAATATGTGAGCCTCTATGTCATCATCATTGTTCAGTGTAATTTGTTTGATGTTTTTCAAAATATTGTTTCTCTGCTCAAGGACCACAATAAATTCCACAAATCTATACATGGAGTTGTCGATTTATGTACTACATGATGTGAAATTATGAAAATTGTCTGGAATGCTCCTTTAAGAGAAACTTACCAGGGAATCGTTACCATCTGCTTTAGGTCTAATCCCATCAGTGTTTTCATTTTATGAGGGACCACCCGATCATAGCGAAGTCCAAAATCAAAGTGTGATATAGCTTGCACAAGTTTAAAGACATATAGTTGATAATATCTTTTCACAACTTTTGATAAGGTATACTTTATACCCCAATAATCATCCCGTTTTTAATGGCATTAAATGCTGCCATCCTCCAGTTGCGTTCAGAATATATCTGTTTATACGGGCGTAATCTCACCAGTATTTTCATGTGATTTACGAGGGACCAAACCTACCATGGCAAAATCTGAAATCAAAATTTTGTACAAGCTAAAGACATAGTTAATAACCTCTTTTCCCCACTTTTGAAAAAGGTACTTTATACCCCCAAAATCGTCCCGTTCTTATTTGCATCTACAGTCATGTTACAGTTCCGTCAAGAATACGTCTCCTGCAAAAGGTACATTTCCAGTTTGACCGTGATGTGAATACAGTATAATGGTATGACCTTCTAGTCGGCTGCCATTTCTTACACCATAATTCACAGTCCCTTTCTTTAACTCAACCGTATCTATTTCAGCTGTACTTTTTTTTCTCTGTAAAGTATCAAATGTCTGGTTTATTATGTTCTTATAAACTAGGCGTCTACATAAGTGTGATTCAAGCGTCTGTACAATTTCCATACAAAGAAGTTCTTTCCAGAATATTTTGCTTCACTTTGGATATAATCCTCGACTATGCAAATATCAATCATTGTCTAATGTATTTCATCGCATGTATTGGAGCAAACAAAGGTGAAATTAATAAACTAATTCCTATGATTGTGTGATGTGAAATTTATAATAAAACTATCAAACATATTTGTTGTTTTTTATTCGTATATGTCATAGTAGTAGTAGAAGAAGAAGAAGAAGAAGAAGAAGAAGAAGGAGAGCAAATGGTACTTAGAGTGGTAGTTTTAAGAAGACAGCATTTTAGTCATAATGTTATGAAAGCGATTTCTTCGTCTGAACTACGCTCACGTATCATGCATGTCACATGGAGTTTTCGTACATTTGGTTTCCGCCTGGTTTCATCTATTTCGTTTTGTTGTAATTATTCAGGGCCCTGTTTTGTGGAGAGTTATAATTAATTATGTAGTTGATTTCTGTGGTAAGTCTATGGTATATGGTCTATGGTAAATTCATAATCGATCATATCTTTTGATAAAACGGGGTCCAGAAGATGTTTGTAGCTATTGAACACTGGTATCATACAGCTATGATTTTTCCACCGCGCAGGGCACGGGAGTCATCTAGGTCTTACCAGGCCAAGGAGGAATGTGAAATGATTAAGTCAATCTGCAGAGTTCTGTATGTAAATGATAAACTGAATCGTGCAGGACGTGTTTGTATGATCATCAAAAATCCATTACGCAATCGCACACTGCTGTGAAGTTATATTCGTCCTCATTTTGTTTTTGAGGGTCTTGATTTTACTAGCACAGGGAATGTTACAACACCAACTAAAATGATTTTGTCATGTAATAATACATAACTAAAATTATTACAGGTAATACTTTGAGTTCGGCTTGTGGTGTTCAGTGTAGCGTGATAATTTTAATGTTTAATCTAACAATCGATTTCATGATTAGCTTTGTTAGCACTTTTTTTTTAATTTTTCGATTAATATCATGAAATAATCCTGACGTGTAGTGTTAAATTGTAACATCATGACATTGTAGATGTGTGATTATCAATAAAAAAAATCCTGCCTAATGGTTATGTAATCATTCAAATTCATGCCTGCACCTATCAGTTATGTGAATTCATTCATGACTAAATGAAAGCATGATTCAATTAGAGAGAAGTGTTAAGTATGGCGTCCACTATGTACATCGTGGCACTTTATCTCCACACGAAAAAGAAAGAAACAGAACAAAGCAAAAACCTTCACGATTACAGAGTTCAACCAGTGAGCTGAAAATGAGAAAAGATTCAAGTCATGAACTCTTTGTGAGTAGTGACCTTGTCGTGGTGAAATATAATCAGCAGAGAATATCGTACGAGTATGCAAAGTTACATTATCCCTTCCTTCAAATAACTGTGTTACAAAGTACTTGTCTGTGCGGTGAGTTAGGTAAACATATGAAGAGTTTGTTTGCAAAAACCGATAAGTCCATTTTTGAAGATTTTGAAGTACGGTCTCTGCCATAAAGTACAAAATAATACCTTTTAAATGATATATTGGTCACTAGTAATATAAAGGTATATTTTTGAAGTTATGGTCAAAAGAAGCAAACATTTTCTTATTATTCTCTTTATTTTTCTTGACCTTTAATCGCAAATATCTCCATTTGACAAATATGGACTTATCGTTTTTGCAAACAAACTCTTCATATGCATAGGCGCCGGAAGTGGGGGGCTGTGGAGCCGGGAAATGTGCAAACGCCGGGAAATGTGCAAACGCCGGGAATTGTGCAAACGTTTCGCCGGGAAATGTGCAAACGCCGGGAAATGTGCAAACATCTTGCCTGGAAACGTGCAAACGCCGGGAAATGTGCAAACGTCTCGCCGGGAAATGTGCAAATTTCATCAACGGGAAATGTGCAAACATGACGCCGGGAAATGTGCAAAAGTTCAATTTTGCCGGGAAATGTGCAAAACGTCGCCGGGAAATGTGCAAATCATTTACTTTAGCGATATTGTGTATAAAAATAATAGATAAACTCCATATCTAAACTGCCCATGAACTTCCACCATTTAGATTTTCTTAATAAAATCCTTGACAGATTTTCAACAAAATTGGCAGGTAGTACGATTATGGCAATGGGATCTCAATTTTTATAGTAGCCACCCCCCCCCCCCCGAAAAAAGGGGAGGGGGGCTCAATTAAGTCCCAAAACTACGGTATTATCGAAATTCTTCTTGTATTATAATAACCAAATAAGAATGAGCTAGGATGGTTCTTTAACCCTAAAGGGGCCGGGTTTTTTTTTTTGCTATGCTCAGACCGGGTGGGGGGGGGGGGGGGGGGGAGAGAGAATGGATTCCGCCCCTCCCCCCCCCCCCCCCCCCCCCCCCCATGAGATCTCGGCCATTGGTGGTGCGATCGCGATGAAATTTCGCATGCGTGAGACCCACTTTATAATCTACAAGATTGTGTCATAAGATTATTTGAAACAATCAATTTCTAATTCTAATTAATAAATTATGCAAATTAAGCTCAAGATGATATTTTAGCCTGATTAAAAGCATTGAGAGTCTAATTTTTGATCTATAAAACTGCTTTTGCATATTCAACAATTGTACATCACAAAAACTTCCAAAACTCATTTCAATTCTTATGTATTTCATTGTTTTCAGAATTTCTTATGTATTTGTTTGTTTTTAAACTTTTGCTTTTTCTTTATTTTTTTCATTGGAAATTGTCACTGACCACTCTTCTACCATAATTAGCATAAAATTAATAAATGAAAGTGATTAATTGTAAAAATAATCAGGTTCTTATGACTTCCATGACAGAACATTCTTTTCCATAGGAAATGTACACAAAATCACAAAATTGTGCCCGTTTTGGGGCGACATTCCGTTACAAAAATGGGCGTGGCTTCGCAAAAGTATGCGCGGACGTTGCACATTTGGTCTGAAAAGTTGCGCGAGACTTGAACAAAAAAAGTCAAGAAGCCTCGCGACGAGGCCTTCTCGCGTTACAGATTTATAGCGCGAAACGTCGGGGGGGGGGGGGGCGGGAATTGATGACAGGAGTTCACGTTTAATGGCAGATCCAGGGATGCAGGACACGGGGCCATAAGTGGGGAGGAGTCTTCAAATTAAAGCCTCAGAGTCCCTAAACTAGTGCTATGAAGACATTAATGACTGAAATTGCATGTTTGATTATGACGGATCCAGGGGTGTCCGGATCGCGGGGGAGGGGGTGAGGGGAGGAGAGGGATTTTCTACATTGTCAGCATCTTCTTGAAAAGTCTAGGACAGATTTTCACGAAACTTGTCAGATAGCCTCATTACGGTGATATGATCTTTATGAATTGAAATTAGCCCCCAATTCTCCCCCCCCCCCCCCCACCCCCGGTCGAAAAGGGGGGGGGGGAATTTAAGCCTCAGAGTCCCTAAACTCTGGATTTTTAAAAATCTTTTTCTGTCGAACAAAAAAAAAAAGATAGAGCTAAGTTAGTGCCTTGTATGACTGAAATTTCATGTTTGATTATGGCAGATCCAGGGGTGCCCTGATTGGCGGTGGGGGGGGGGGGGAGGGGAAGTGATGGAGAGGAGGGGGATTGTCCACATTTACTGCATCTTCTTGATAAATCCCAAGAAGGATTTTCACCAAACTTGGCAGATACCATCTTTACGGTGATATGGTCTTATATGGTAAAATGAGCTCCACCCCTCCCACCGCCAAGGGGAGGGGGGGGGGGGAGGAGGAGTTGAAGTTTTAGGTCCCTAAACTCTGGAATCTGTAATCTTCTTCTGTTGAACCGAAGAATATGGAACTACGTTATATGAAGACACTACACTTACTAAAATTTCAGGTTTGTGACGGGTCCAGGAGTGCGCTGATAAGGGGTGTGAGGGGGATTTTCCGCATTTTCTGCATAGTCTTGTAAAATATATGACGGATTTTATACCAAACTTGGCAGATAGTATATTTATGGTGATTCGATCTTAATTTCTTAAATTGAATCCCCCTCCCCCCCCCCCCCTCCCCGCCGACGAGGAGGGGGGGGGGGGGTTGAAACCTCAGAGTCCCAATATTCTCTTGATTTTTTTTTTTACTTCTGTCGAACTGAAAAAGTTAGTGCTGTAAAGACATTAATGACCGAAATCTCATGTTTGATTATGGCGGATCTAGGCGTGCTCTGATCGGGGGTAGGTGAGGGTGAGGGGGAGGGGGTGCTGTTCGTTATTCCGAAGGTTCGCTGTTCCGAAGGTACGTTATTCCAAAGGGTCGTTGATCCGAAATACGCAAAGTCCCTATACCTAGAGGTTCGTTAATCCGAAAATGAAAAAGGGTTCGTTAATCCGAAAATTTGTGGCTTTATTCCGAAGGTTCGTTATTCCGAAGACTGGTTAATCCGTAAATGAAATTCGGAACAATGAACCTTCGGAATAACGAATCTTAGGAATAAAAGAGCCCTCGGAATAACGATCCTTCGGAATAACGAGCTGTAACCAGGGGGAGGAGGGGGATTTTCAAGATTTTCTCCATCTTCTTGAAAAATCTATGACGAATTTTCACCAAACTTGGCCATAGCATCTTTATGGTGATAGTACTGTAAATACAGTTAATGCATGATGTACAAGTACGCTCAAGTTTACAATGACAGATGAAGGGATGCCCAACAAGGTGAGTGGGTAGGAAGGAGGCTTAATTTTCACATTTTTTGTCTTTTTCCTGAAAACTCAAGACGCATCCCTCGGATAATAAAATTATATATCAGCTTTAAAAGAAGAAAAAAAAAAAACCTTCTATACAAAAAATGATGGAGCTAATAGAGTGCTGGTGCCTGTTATGGTAAGTTAATTCATGAATATTAACGTTAAGTGCGGCGGAGGCGGATTTGTCACTTATTCAGCTTCTTCTTGAAACCCTTATAATAGATATTTGCCAAGCTTGAAACGTAACGTAGCGTATTTATCTGGTGATATGACCTCAATTTGTCTAAATGAGCACTGCCCCAACCCCTAAAGTGGGAGGAGATGGAGCCCCCCCCCCCACCTCATCTCCGCCCTTTGAACTTGAAAGGGACTAACACGAAGGGGGTGGGGTCGTTCGGGTGGAATTCAGAATTTTGTTGAAAACCCTAAATATGAAAAAAAAACCGGAATACATACTTTTTAAAGAAATTTTCTATACAACCAAGAGTAATAGAACACAATCTTATCACATTTTTAGAAGGTAGATCTATACTTTGATGAAATTTCACTTCTGCTTACTAAATGATGTGGGGGCTACCCTGGTCTTATCCCTATAGCTTTGGGGAAGGGGAACAACTTGAACTTGTTGCCCCTTCGAACAAAGTGGGACTCTATTACCCTTTGAGAGATGCTACCTCCCACGTTCGATGGAAATCCGTCAAAGATTTCTCAAGAGGATGCAGAATGTGTGAAAATCCCCCTCCTCCCCCTCAACCCCACCCCCGATAAAGACACCCCTCGATCTGCCACAATCAAACGTGAAATAAAATTTCAACCATTAATGTCTTCATAGCACTAACTAAGCTCTCTTTTCTGGTTTGACAGAAGAAGAAAAAAAATGAGTTTAGGGACGCCGAGGCTTCAACCCCCCCTTAAGCAGTGTGTGTGTGTGTGTGTGTGTGTGTGTGTGTATGGGAGGGGGGGGGGGGGCTCATTTTAACAATTAAGTGCATATCACCGAAAAGAGGCAATCTGCCAATTTTGGTGAAAATTTGTCGTAGATTTTTCAAGAAGATGCTGAAAATGTGGAAAATTCCTCTCTTTGCCCTCACCCCCTCGATCTGGAGACCCCTTGATCCGCGCCATAACCAAACATGAAATTTCATTCATTAACGCTGTGTCTTCATAGCACTAACTTAGCTCTATCTTTATCGGTTTGACAGAAGAAGTCCTAGAGTTTAGGGACGTTGGAGCTTCAACCCCCCGCAGTCCCCCCCCCCCTTCGGCGGTGGGGGAAGGGGGGCGGGGCTCATTTGAACAAATTAAGATCATAATTATTACCATAATCTTGCTATCTGTCAAGTTTGGGGAAAATCCCTCATAGATATTTCAAGAAGATGCTAAAAATGTGGAATATCCCCCGCCACCCATCACCCTTCCCCCCCCCCCCCCCCCCCCCGAACTGGGCACCCCTTGATCCGCCATAATCAAACATGAAATTTCATTAATTAATCACGTTAATGTCTTCATAGCACTAACGCTATATTTTTCGGTTTGACAGAAGAAGACTAAAAAAAAACAAACAAGATTTTTGGGATGTTAAAAGTGAAGCTTTAATCCCCCCCCCCCTTCGGCGAGGGGGGGGGGGGGGGGCGCATTTTAACAAATCAAGATTATATTACCATAAATATGACTGTCTCTATATTTCACAAGTTGGGTGAAAATCCGTCCTATATAGATTTTTCGAGAATGTGCTGAAAATGTGGAAAATCCCCCTCCTCCCCCTCACCCCCGATAAGGGCACCCCTGGGTCCGCCATAATCAAACATGAAATTTTAGTCATTAATGTCTTCATAGCACTAATTTAGCTCTTTCTTTTTCGGTTCGACAGATGAAGAAAAAAAAATCAAGCGTTTATACATGGTATAGGGACTCTGAGGCTTCAACTCCTCCCCCCCCCCCCTCCTTAGGACTGGTGTGTGTGTGTGGGGGGGGGGGGGGGCTCATTTTGACAAATTACGATCATATCACCATTAAGATGTTATCTGCCAAATCTGGTGAAAAATCGTTGTAGGGTTTGCAAGGAAATGCTGAAAATGTAATAAAAAACTTGAAATGTCGCTATGGCCTCCGCCGTAATGCATGATTCTCCCAATAGGTGTATAGTACAATGTCTTCACAATGTGTGATGACAGTTTCACATAACTGGCAAAATATTGAAATGACAGGTTTGTCAGAAATATCTTGAATGTTCACTTTCCTTGAACTGGGTTTGCTATAATTATTGTCTAAGAGTGCAGGTACACATATTTAGGGAATTGAGAATTTTTACTTGACTTCTGACGGACCCTTTTATAAGTTGATGCATTGAGTAATTTCCAAGGTATGAAAAAAAATGTAATTACAGTACAAAATAGTTTTTTGTTTGTTTTTTTTTTTTGAGGGGGGGGGGGGGGCATTGAAACCTAGCCCTTGACACTTAACCTTTGACCTTTGATCTTCTGGCTGGAAATTTCCCGGAGAATCTCCATTAGGTAATGCACGTATATATTAAGTTTCAAAACTAATAATGCAAGCATTGCATATACCAGTATATGAGGGAAATAGTAAAATTTTGAGGAGTTGATCTTGACCTTTGACCCCCCTGACTATTGACCCACGACCCCTAAATTCCCTAGATAATCCCTGCCAGTCAGTACATGCGTGCACCAAGTTCCATGAAGATACATTGAACCATTTGCGAGAAAAGTGATATTGCACCATTTTCACCTAACCTTTGACCTTTTGACCTTTGACTTTATGACATGAAACTCTCTTTGGAGAATCTTTACGCAGTAGTACATGTCTACACTAAGTTTCAAGAAAATACCTTTGGACATTGCATAGATATGGGGGAAATAGCAACATTTTTAGCATTTGACCTAGACTTTTTGACCTTTGACCTCTTGCCAATGTCACTTAAATCTACTCAATTAATTGTTCCATCATACATCATCATTGGACCAAGTTTGGTGAAAGCTGCTTCATCCAATTTTGAGTTATCACGTAAACAGATAAATTTTAGGATTTGACCTTGATATTTGACCTTTGACCTCTGTCCGATTTTACTAGAAAACTTATCAAGTAATTGACCCATCATACATCATCCTCAGACAAAGTTTGGTGAAATTTGCTCGATCCAGTCTTGAGTTACCGCGTAAACGGATACAATTTCATGATTTGACCTTGACCTTTGACCTCTGACCTTAGGCCAATTTCACCCAAAATCTTATCAAATAATAACCCTATAATACTCTATACTTGGACCAAATTTGGTAAAATTCCAGTCAATATTACTCAAGTTATCGCGTAAACGAAAGCGGATGGACGTACGTACGGACGGACAACCCGAAAACATAATGCCTCCGGCACCACTTCGTGGCGGAGGCATAAAAAGACAGATGGTCGCTAAGACAGGTAGTAAAGATGGTAATGGTTCGTGCGCAGCTTTGATTGAGAGTTTCTCTTCCATCTCTACATAATATAGGTGAAATGAATGGTTTGCACATTTCCCGGCGACGTTTTGCACATTTCCCGGCAAAATTGAACATTTGCACATTTCCCAGCGTCACGTTTGCACATTTCCCGTTGATGAAATTTAGAGATTTGCACATTTCCCGGCAAGACATTTGCACATTTCCCGGCGTTTGCACAATTCCCGGCGAGACGTTTGCACATTTCCAGGCGTTTGCACATTTCCCGGCTCCACAGGGGCATGGGGGGGGGGGGGGCGGCCGCCCCCCCCCCCCAATTTAAAAAGTGGGGGGGGGGGGGCAAAACGCATTTTTGCCCCCCAAAAAAGCCACCCCCCAAAAAAAAAAAAACAACAACAACAACAACAACAACAACAAAACTAATAATAATGATAACAAAAATAAATGAATAAACAAAGAAAATGAAATAAATATGTATATATATATGAATAAAAGGGAAAAAATATGGCTACAAACGGCAGCTTTTGGACTGTAAAATGTCAAAATTTTCAAGCTCGCTCGCTTCGCTCGCTCGCATCCAGCAGTAGAGCCCGTGCGCCTCCCTCTTAATTTCTAAAGCGAAAAACATAGCTACGACGGCAGTTGTTGGACTCTAGAATGTCAAAAATTTCAAGCTCGCTCGCTCGCATTGAATCGTTATGCCATTCTCCTAATGTTGCTGACAGTAATTGCCAGTAGTTGCGCCCGATGCCCCCACCCCTTAATTTCCAAAGCGAAAGATGAATATAGCTACAAACGGGAGTTTTGGGACTGTAAAATGTCAAAATTTTCAAGCTCGCTCGCATTGAATCGTTATGCCACTCTCCTAATATTGCTGCCAGTAATTGCCAGCAGTTGCGTCCGATGCCCCCCCCCCCCTTAATTTCCAAAGCGAAAGATATAGCTACAAACGGGAGTTTTTGGACTGTAAAATGTCAAAATTCTCAAGCTCGCTCGCTTTGCTCGCTCGCATTGAATCGTTATGCCATTCTCCTAATGTTGCAGCCAGTAATTGCCAGCAGTTGCGCCCGATGCGCCGCCCCATTAATTTCCAAAGTGAAAGATAAAGCTACAAACCCCAGTTTTGGGACTGTAGAATGTCTAAATTTTCAAGCTTGCTCGCTTCGCTCGCTCGCATTGAATCGTTATGCCATTCTCCTAACGTTGCTGCCAATAATTGCCAGCAGTTGCGCCCGATGCGCCCCCATTTATTTCAAAGCGAAATATGTAGCTACAATTAAAACTCCAGTTTTGGAACTGTAGAATATCAAAATTTTCAAGCTCGCTCGCTTCGCTCGCTCGCATTTTATTGTTATGCCATTCACCTTATGTTGCTGACAGTATATAATTTGTCGATCGTTTCACACCGTCATTCCATAATCCATGTAAGGAAAACTTACAATGTTCCTCAATGACTGCGTTGTTGAATGTATCACATTCCGTAATGTATTGTAGCCCCATTATTGCTCACGCACACACGCACAAGCATACAGACCGTCAAAATTACTTTATGGATCCCCCCATGTTTCGACCCACCGTACGCCACTTTACACACACACACACACACACACACACACACACACACACACACACACACACACACATATATATATATATATATATATATATATATATATATATAAATAATAGATGTGTGCGTGTGTGTGTGTGTGTGTGTATGTGTATATTGTGTAACATATGCATGGTCTAATCTTGAGCCCCCTCCAATGTTTGCCCCCCCCCCCCCCCCCCCCCAGTCCAAAACTGCTTCCGGCGCGCCTGAACATATGTAATGGAACGGTAGTGTGTATCTGTTCGTGTGTTTATGAATGTGTGGATTTGTAATTAAAGTGAGGGATTTTCGTCACCATGATAATGCTCTGTATTTCCTACTAATCTATATATAAATTATGACTGGGCAGAATTTGGAAAAGATAGTTCATGAGTTTTAAAGCGTGTATCTCCATGGTCGAACCTTTAATGTTCCATGAATGTTGGTTGTTGCATGAAACGGGAAATGCTTTTCTGGGTTTCTGATTATCAAAATACATAAATGAACGTTGTGGAATTTATGTTGTAGAGGTTGTATAGGTATGTGTGATGGTGCGTGCGTGGGCGTGTGTGTGTGTGTGTGTGTGTTTGTGCGTGGATGTGGCTGCTATCCTACCCTTTCCGATGTCTTTTATCGTCTGCCTCTTTTTATATGCTACGCACCTTTAGAAATGTACTAAAAACTGCGACTAAAAAAGAAAGAGGGACCGATATAATATTGCCATTTTCAAGAGAATGAGGTCCTCATTGTTAAAAGAAACGAATGTACTCCATCAATATTACTTCAAAAGGAATTTGTCTGTTGATCATTAATGACTGACATTGTATGACAGATTTTTCCCTACGAAACGTCATTCGCAGTAAGCAGACTGCATGCATTGTGTCAAATGCGGAAGTAAACCACGGCTGGTCTAAAATTTAAACGGGTTGAGTGAAATGTGTCTTGAAACTAAATAGGGAGAGGAATGAGTATCATTGATGTGGTGTCAAATTATGGTTCTTTGGCTCTCTTACAAACGCATCTCCTGGCAAAGTCAATAAGAACTGTTTCCTGTGTTTTGTTAGGTAATACGAAAGAACAACAATCAAATGCGTGATATTACGATATTACGGAAATCTTTGGCTGTATGTGTTAAGTGATATCCAATCATGACTTGGTGTCCCAATCCAAAGAGGAAGTTAGATTGATTTATTCATTTTATATGGACGCGATGAATGTACAAACACTAAGTGGTGAAAATTAAGCAAATTTCACGATTTTTCTTGTCAATTTGAGACAATATAATAAATATTGCATTGACTTTTCCCTAGCTGCTGTTCCTGTCTTCGTAAGACGGAAACAAAACATAGAAGTCTCAGTCATACCATGGCAAAATGTGACAAAAAGCACACATACTTGATTTTAACTTGTCTGTTTTTAAGCTAAATGAAAAAGACACACATTCACGGCCCCAAACTCACTAAATTCAGAACTTCTTTTAAATTGAATGCAGTTAGGAAACTTGGTTGCTTATTCACGAATTTGAATGACCGACGAGATTCCGTCGCCAGCTTGAGATGAATTTGAATGCTCATTGCTGAAATGTGTGCTCCTCTCTTAAATTTTAATGCTCCGATAGTGAACTTGAATGCTCCGATGGTGAATTTGAAGGCTCCGATAGTGAACCCAAATGACCGGATTTTGAAATGGATTCCTAATTCAGTTCTGCGAGGGTTGAATGCGTGAAATTGAATGCTCGGAATAAGAACTTGAATTACAAAAGTATGAAACTGACTGGGAAAATCTATAGTAGCAGAGTCATAAAAACTTTTTGCTCAAGAATTAATCAAATGAGAGAAAATCCATAGACAGCATTGTAATGAAGTAAGTTTCCCGTTTTGTTTTGGATTTACATACAAATGATGAACTTCGGATGACCAATAAAAAAAAAAGAATTAACAAAACATCACAGGCATTTCTGTGTTGGGCTGATATAGGAGTTGCTTTATACCAATTTAAGCTTTATGTTAAACCGGTATATTTTGCGTTCTTATAGATATATAATTGAACTTAGAAGAAACAGAAATATGTGTCCTTTTGAAGTTTTATTATATAGTTGATATTCAAATTTTACGTTTTCCTTGCAAAACAAAATAGATTTATCATTGACACAACTCTGCAGTAGTCGATGAAATTGATGTTATGGTGATACATGTGAATTTGTCCATCTATTACTTTACGAAGGACTGGAGGTATAAAGAAGAAATAAATCATAATGTCGATAATGTGTTTCTCCAGTAACTTTTTGAGGCAGTGTTGCAATATATCACAGAGTACTTCGTCAGGTGTACTGATACTTAATGGACTTTCTCACATGATGACATTAAATTAGGGTCTAAAATTGGTCAGCTCTCATCAGAAGTATCCACACGTCAATATACTTACACGCCACACATCAGGATGTTTTGCTTTGTGTGTTTGTTCATTTGTTTGTTTATTTTTTTTCATTTCCTATACTATGTATAAAATGCTGTATTTTGTAATTGTATGGTTTTTAGACTACTTGAACTCACAGAAGTACAGCGATTGGCTGAAGCGAGTGACCCGTGGTGAAATAAAAATAAACTTAAACTCAAACTAAACTTAACAACCTGAATCTCTAATGGTCATCTATTATCATGTTGACAGTATAACAAGAAATCATACACGTCGTGTTGGATTTTGAAACCAGGATGTATTGATGACACATGTTGACATCAGGCTGGTCGTTGTTACGAGAACACAGGAAACGGGGTTCATATATCAAAGTGATATTCATTACAATACCGATTTACATCACTATCAATGTGTCATGGCGCAACTAAATAAAGTAGTTCCACACAAAATTATTCACATAGAAAGCAAGAACAACTACATATATACTGAAAAGGACGATAACAGCTCACACATATTTACATTATGTTACCTCGTGTGTAATGTTCGTTGGGCAAATGTTTTCAGCTGTTATATAAAATACTAAACAATAACTGCAGTCGCGGATCAATCTTACACAGGAATAGAGTGCGATGATCGAATGGTCTACAAGCACGCAAGAATAAAAGACCGCCAGTGAAAGCGGACATCAGGCGGTCGAGCTTGCCAACATTTTAACGCCACATTGCAGCGTAAAGTGTTCATTCTCATTAAATTTGTATCCATCGATTCGGCATTTTTCAGGTTGAAGGTAAACTTGGGTTAGATTCGGTCTGTCTTTGATAGAATGTATCGGTGATAAGTTTTGGATATTCCACGAAAGAGAAAATTTGCAGCCATTCCGAAGTCTTTTACACAGTGAGTGTCCGGGCTTACACACATAAGTAATAACATCTCTTTTTAAGCACTATAACACCCTGTATTTTTTTTTTTTATGTGGCGCTGCAAAGTAGCAATAGCAATGTAAATCATTTTCGATCTTTCAGTTTGAGCTGTTATCAAAGTTGCTGAATACTTATATTTTCCCCTTTTCTACCTTCTATCTTTCATAAGCAGGATTCATCGGCGTTTGAGAATGATGGCTGATAGACGAAGATTATTTCTACTTGGACTATTATCCATCGCCATCCCCTTTATTGGTAAGATATGAATATCAAAAAGGTTTTATATATTTATTTCACAGCAAACTTAGTCTTGGACTTATGGCTCAATTGCTAATTCAATTGGTTGCTGTAGTTTTACTCCACTTCTCAGGGATTATTTTTATTCTTTTTTAAAGTACGTTTGTATAAACAGAGAAAACAAATGAGATATCGGATCCAAGGGGGAAAACACACACACACAAAAAGAAATCATTCAAATGACAGTGCTTGTGCAATAGTTTGAAAAGTGGTATATTGTTGGAGTTTTTAATTGTTTTTTTCTTTCCTTTTTTATTAAAAGGACAATTACATCTGGTCCCTGAAAAAAAAAAAAGCTGGACGAGTGAATTTCAAGTAAGGTGATTTTTGTCGTATTAAAGTCCATCAAGCCGCATTATTCTCTTTTTCTTTCTGCTGTTATTATCTTATTTAGGTGGAACCAGCGTGACTCTCGAAGTACCAAGCCCTCTGACACCCAACCAAGAAGTTACAGCCGTCTGTACAGCCGATAAAGTGTTTGGGTCAGAACGCGTGTTTTGGTACTTAAATGGCGAACAGATTACCGATGGCATACAAACGACGAGTACAGTGGATAGTCTGATCCACTATTATAGAAAGTCTGAAAGAAAATATGGACATAAGTTCACGATATTTGAAAGTGCTTATTCATTCTGCTGTTTGGAGCATATCTTAATTTCATATATTCTTAACCATAGTTTTTTGGTATTCTCATGATATTTTTGAAAATCTGGTTGGATTTCGGCATCATTTTCTGCCTGCCTTCGCGCCTTCCTCTCCTTGGAACGTTGCCCAAAATGTCGCGTCGTCCTTCAAACCCGTGACGTCAGATGACGAGTGGGATTCCCTTTCCAAGGTCTTTCAAGCTGCATGAAATAAGACAGAACGGGTTCATTTTGGAGATGTCGAACGCAATACACGTGTACATGGGAAGGCATTATATAAAATACGTTTATTTTGCAATCATTAAGACAAATTGAAAATCGACACTCTTATAATTTCATATCACCGCCTATAGTTATGTACTAATAACGACAAATCAATATTTTCACGTTGTCTTTTCAGATTTCACAATTTTATTGTAGTTCAGCGTTAATTATTGAGGGCGGCCTTTACCTGTGCAGTTCCTCCAAACTTTGTCAGGGACTTTCGATGAAAATAAAGAATACATTTTCCCTCTGCACATCAACGAGCACCTACACAGTATACACACTCAAACACTTACAAACACAATAAGCCAATCTAAGGGGCATTTTCAGAAAATGTTGTTATCTAGATAATAAGATAATATATTCTAAAAATCCTTTTTTTTTTCTGCTTGCGACATATGCCACCTTTTACTCAGAGACATAAAAATTTAACCTCCTCTATATTGCACTACTGAACAGTGCAAACTGTTCAGCACCTCATTTCCAATATACTCTGAAAAGACTGAATATCAGACGACCACAATCTCACACTGTAAACACGGCTTGCCTTCTAAACTGAGATAACATTGCTGGTAACATATAAATGAAAGCAACAACAATCAGCCACTTCGCCGTGTGCATGAGCAGAAAAGAGCCATTTGCCATAACAGGCATTTTTTTTTTAATTCACTGAGATGAACATATGTGACACTGCACCTCCAAACAAACAAAAAGTCGCCAGACATGAATTTTTAGTTGAGACCATATTCTGAAAGAGCAGACTTTAAGCTTTAAAATGATGTATAACTCAAATCAAATGGACTCTCCTAACCTATCTAAATATTGGAAAGAAAGCACAAACTCAGGAAAAGTGTAAACTGAGAAAAGAGGCTCTGAAGTACAATGTCTATTCAAGCGTTTAATCTTTACCAAACCGTGCTGGTTGTGCGATGAAGGGGACAAAATACAGGTATTAAACCACCAGAGTAATGACAATGAAGGAATTATCAAATTAAACTGAAATTAAGCATGCCTCATTAACACATTCTGTCCATAATTAATGCCAACTTTCAAATCAGTAGCCTATCCTTTCAAAAGTTATTAGAGTTGAAAGTGAAGGGTGTGGACAAGGTTTTTCAGAAATGAAAAAGGGATTCTAAAGACACACCTAATCACACTATTCTACCAAAAATGTTCGAGATAAACTGCTAAAACAACACACTTTCCTGCCCGTTTTATGATACCAAATTTTAGCATAATGTAAAAGAAGACCCGCTCTTTCAGAAAATATGAAAAAGTCAAGTTCGGCTAGGTTGACCCATTTCACTTATTTTCAGTCCTCATGCAAAATCAGTGTGTGCGACTTTATGTTCGTTTTGAGGTGCACGGTCACATATGTGATGTAATGACTATTCATGTAACCCTTACACCATGCCTTATGAATAGTGGGTGCAAGCACAAATGACAGCAACAAAATGTTTATCAAAACCTTAAGTATTTGGAAATAAAAATATACATATACACCTGTAGTTTGTTAATGCATTAAATGCAAATCAATGAAATGAATGGTTCCCAAAGAGTTTAGTGTTAATAATGTTAATTGACAGGCCTTTGTGGTCATTTGGTCTGCGCAAGTTTATTCTTTATTTGAACATAAACTCCACAGATTGTTTCGTTGGAAAAGCTTTTACGTTGCTTTTAAAAGTACCCAGCCAACTTAGAAAAAAAAATGAAAAATCATCTTCCAAATTGCACAGAAGCTAATTACGATATGGCTCATGAATATACTGTTGGCGATATAGCAAAATAGCAAGGGAAGGAGAAATGTAACATATACACTGGTATGACTATGAGATGAAACAATTCACCTTCCAGGGAAATTTAGAAATAACCTCGCTTTAAAACTAAGAATTTACTACGTTGTTTATGACTTTGATAAGCCCTTTAAAAAGTAATGGCAAGGTTAATATTTCTTGCTTGGTATGAGAGTTTTGCATCAGGGATAAAACAGTAAAAGGGGTGCAAAACATTGGACATAATGAACACAAGAATCTGTTTGCATAATTCTACCGGCTGAGCCAATCAAAATGCATTCAATATTAAATAAAAACTTCTTCCCTCAGTTCCATCCGCAGATAATAATCATTTGGGATACCCGAACCAAATTAGATGACTCATCATTATGGAATATCCGCTCCTCATCCGGATCAAAACACAGAGTCAACGATACAGAGTTTTGTGCGACGGAAGTGAACTCTCACACAGATACATCACCACACTCTTTCAAATCGAATTTAAGGTACCGCGATTGAGCAATACTGTTAGAAAAACACATGAAATCCGTTGGGGATATCTCTGACAAGATAATGTGTGAATATTGAAACAATGGTTTTCATCGTTAAACCAGAAAAAACGGATATACCTAGCACCTCCCCTCGATCTGGTGTAAGGCTTCGAAGGCAGAAATTTTCCACTCCCTCATCGGACTCTCTAAGGATATTATAGAGAGGACGACGTCAATTTGAAAATAAGAATTAAGTCGACTAACATGTCTGAAACAAATTACGGTTACAACCAACCTTACATAAGTCATAATGTCACCTTACATAGAAACCTCTAAGTACTTAAAATGCCGCCATTTCCGTTACAGTAAGGACTGATTTTTCTTCCTCCCATTTTACGTGGTGTCTATGTGTCCATAATTACACTGCTTAGTTCCTAGTAAAATACGCTTGTCTTGTACAGTCAAGAGATGTTTTGTGCCCACGCGAAATATACTTCATTTTTACAATCTTCTCTTCTGAACACGAGCTTCATACATTTAGAAGCATGTTACTACGTATAGTGTTCAATGCATCCAATAAGATACATCACCACTGACTGGTATACTTCACACCAAACACACACAAAATAACTTTCTCTTCATTAATTCGATTATTTGTGATAAAGGTACGAAAGGCGACGGAAATGAACTTTGGTCTCATGCGAGTGGAAAGAGATATAATCTGTCCCCCATTTTTACATCAAGCATGCATTTTCTCCCAGAGTGCTCAACAAGCACGGTATAAGTACAAGGACTACTACTGACTATTTTAAGTTTTGAGATCAAGGATAATTATCATGGAATCTCCGAATTTTACGAGACATGCGACTACGGTTTCATTGGGAGCTAAAAGACTGAACAGCTTCAAGTAACATCGACCTCTCTAGTGGTATACCTAGGATGAAACGAAGGAATTTTTGTCTATGCCATAATCACCTCCCAATCATCATCGCATATTTAGCGTGATATTAATAAACCATGACGATAATAACAGTCAAGTCAGGAAGCTTTTATAAGAAATGAACTGGACTTGACCACCCTTTAGAGATGAAAGTTTTTCGTCATGCTCTAACGTTACCAGATGCTGTCCGTAAGTTACATACGAATGTCGGGTGTGTTTTCGTTAGTGTAGAAGAGCAAATAAGACATTAACTCCTCAGTAAGTACAATAGCTCGACGCGAATAAGTAAAAGCGCCCCTTTCAAGAGTGTTTAATATGAAAACCCGTCATGCGAAGCATGAAAACGATGAAATATGCTGCATTTTTGTCTCTTCACTCCGCTAAAGTCTCATGCTGTACATTAGGGTTAATGATAATAGTAATATTAGGCAAATTCTGCGACCATCTTTAATAATACCTCATTCAGTTTGTTAAAACAAAAATAAAAAGTGCTGTTCTGTGATATACAGTGGCGTAAGATGAAATACCGACGAGTTTGAGCTAATAATGAGTCATGAAAATTAGTCAAGAACATCATGTCCATCGAGGACAAAAATCACCACGTATCCAACACGCAGCCACGGGACGATAATATTCTTTTATCAGCGTACTCTCTAAGGGATACCTAGCGATACTGGTAAATCTTTTCATCTTAGACTTTTAGGTTATGAAAAGGTGCGGAAGAAAGATGACAATTCCTATTTTGTGATTATCACTTATTTAGTGGGATATGAATTGATGTGAGTTATGTGAAAGAATAAATCTATTCAAAATAAGGAGGTTTTTTTCTGCCCTAGAACCCCATATGTTTGCGTGTAAGTTATGTCTCAACTCAAAATACTCATTCCTGTTTATTATGTGACATTGACAACCATGACTGGGTGTTATGGGTCATTTTTGTAGTAAAAGGCAATATTACCGCTGAGTTTCAATTGTATTGTTGCGATTTTGTGAGAGAAATTTGACAGATACCATAAATCATTTTAGTCAAAGAGATCAATTTTTAATCAATTCAAGTGGTAAAAATTAAAGAATGCTATAGATCACTACATTTCAGACACAGTTTCTCTAAGGCATTAACCTGTGGAAGCATAATGTATCGTAAAATTGTTTACGTTTGACTTCCTTCTTCATCACTTTTGTTTGTTTGTTGGTTTTTCTTTATGAACGACGGAAATGAAAATATTTCCTGAAATGTGTTTCTATGAACAATTGATTTTCATTTGATATACAACTAATGTGCAAAACGAAAGCAAGGTTATAATATGAGATGTCATTGTCTAGAAGATAATCTGAAGCTTGAGGAATAATTTCTGGAACATATTGCTATGATATTTTGAGCAAAAGGGAATGAAAGAAAAACGAACCAGAAACACTGATTTTGCACAAGGCCACAGTCGCTCAGCGGCAAGCTTAGTATTATTACAATTTCCGAGGAAGTCACTGCTCGCGACCGTGCGATGGTAGAACTGGTGAGTACAACGAAAAATGTGGATTCTTTCCAAATAACCAGACTCGCACACAAGCGAATAGATAGGCCGTTGTTTTCTGCGTATTCCTCAGTCCACTGAAGTGCTGATCATGTATTTGCATGTCTATTGATTCATCTATTCCACATATTCACGATACAAACCATGAGGTAAGAGGCTAGGATTACAAAGCAGAACTCAGTTTTTAGTAAATTCAATGTTTTTAAACGAATTTCTTCATGTTGTTCTGAAAGAGCAAGTCACTCACACAATATTCTGCGTTCAAGTGATATTGAACATGGAATTAGCTAAAGTTTAGTTAAAAACAAAATAGAAAACCGATATTCCCCAATGAGCATGACCACTTGCTAATCTCATTTAGCTCACAAGAAAATGTATGTGTGTTCATTTGAAAACCATTCCTTCGACTTACGATTACTAAGCCCGAGGTATTGACATGTCATATATTTGTTAAGGCTCTCTAAACGATGAAATAAGCTCTTAAAATTGAAATCATAAAGTTCAGTTTAATGTGATTACTCTAGCACGGCATTTATTCAGCTTCAAGCTGTGCTCGATCGGGTCTGTAAAACTGCTAGTTGATCTACTCTGATAGTACTACACTTTAACTAAAGTTTTCATTAAACTCATATAGCACCTGTTTGCATGAAGGGCTGATTCTTTTCAAACCCTGAATGTTTAATCCCGTGGAACGTACAAGATTATCTTGGTACCATTGCAACGTGCTTACCTTGAATGCTTAATGACATTATGTCGAGGGGAAAAATGTTTTTGTGGTAATCATTGTTCTTACCATCTAGCTGCTTCATTGCATGTTATTCAGTGTTGCATCATAGCGGTATAAGACATAATTGCTTGTTGCATTTATGCTGATGTGAACCAAAATTTCCTTTTCATATTTTACATGATTCAGAATTGAGATAGCTTCTACGTATCCTTTTCTTCTATAGTGTTTTGAGAAGAATTACAAAGAAATATTTGTTTCCTTAAATAGTGCAGGTTTGACTGCAATATTTTCATTTCATTTTATTTTATTTTTTATTTCCAACGAGATTTTCTCTCCTAGCCGCGAAATTACGGACGGACCGGGTGCTACCTCGCTTTAATTGATTTGGTTTGATTTAGGTTGATTTAATTTGATTTGATTTGGAGCAATCATTTCCATTGGAATCTGAAATTTCGATATGGCAATTATTCATGCTTTTAATATTGCAAACACTTTTCAAATGTTTTTCATTATTCTCAGTAAGGCTCGTGGGAGGGTCTGGCGACCATGAAGGCCGAGTGGAGATACTGTGTGACGGGGTATGGGGCACGGTGTGTGATGGGGGTTGGGGTACTGAAGAGGGGAACGCGGTGTGCCGACAGCTTGGCTACTCATCGGTAGCTTCGGTCCATACCAATGCCCATTTCGGACAAGGATCAGGCCCTATTTGGTTAGACCATGGAGTCTACTGTCCCACATCGGATAAAAATTCCCTTTTGGAGTGTTATCGTTACCCGTGGGGATGCTACGCATCGGCCGATACCTCCAGCTGTGGGCACGACGACGATGTGGGTGTAAGATGTGCAGGAGAACGTGAGTTTATCTTAATCTGTATATAACATAGTCTTTGCTTCGAGAGCTATATCACTGTTTCCTTTGTTGGTGACTTGCTAGTTGGATCTGTCTGTACCTGACGGTATTACGAATATGACATCATCCCAAGCATCATTCTGTTAACTATCATTACCTTATCGTAAAATGATACATTTCCCTATTGATATTCTGGTTACCACAAAATCACAGAAATTCTGACTGATTAATGACATATTCATTCTTCATTTGTTGAAACTTATATCATACCTGATCTGGGTTACTGCCATCGTCATTTTAGCACTAAGTTCTTTACAAATTGAAATCACATTTTTGTAATGTCAGTATAGCCGTTGTAATTTTTAGCAGAACTATAAATATCATCAGTATTCCTCATCATAATTTGTTTTCGACCTTCCCACACAAGTGGCATTCACAATAGTTCTGTAGTTCATACAAAGGGAGTATCTCCAATTCCAGTCCATAGGGGACATGTACTTACACTTGAATTGTGTTGTTTACCATGGAATTATCTTAATTGTATTATTACAGCATATTGTTAACATTGCTAAATCAACTGTTCTTAAATGTCTGCAGAATGTGGTTGTCTGTGTATCACTATCTGTATAAGCCAGTTCGGAGTTAGCTCATGGGCACATTGGTCCGAATGACCTTTCTTTTTTCTCAATCGGTTAAGGGGCTCTTCACTCGTTTTCAGAGCGACATAATACATAAGCTTTACGCAACGATTTATGGTATTCATCAATCCTGCTTAAACAAAGAATGAACTCGCATAAACCAGATGGCCAGAATGATCCGTCAGTTAACACTTGGGAAAGCATCCATTTCATTATCTTACATTGAATGTAAGAACAACCTCTTTCTATCGACATTGCCAAATACCACTTTTGCTGTCAGGTGGATGTGCTGGCAAGCAGCATTTATAAGGATTACATGAATAATCATTATACATAATAATACATCACAGACGCTTATCCCAGTGACTTTAAAAACCAACGTGCCTGTTGGTCCGAATGACCTTTTTTCTGCTCATGCGCAGAGTGGAACTCCGAACTGGCTTATTGAGAAGATTCTTTTATTGTCCCGGGTATTTTTGCCTTTAATTTTTGTTTTCTTTATTTTTTCCCTATGTTGCACCCGTGCTCCTCACCTGTTTTTTTACTCTCTGTTCAGAATTTGGGGCCTACGCATAACAAGCTTGCTTTTAAGTAGATTCCATCATATTTCTTTAGCGCTTATACATAGAGCCAAACCTACAAAGATTGACCGCCATGCTTTATATGTTTACATTAATTTACTGTGCATCCAAGCCAGATATTATGATTCACTTCATTTTATTGTGTTTGATGTACATTCCTTCATTGAGAAATGTGAAAATTATTGAATTAATCATTGTATGACTTGAAAATCCGATAATTATCAGCAAGAAGGGATCAGTACTGACATTGGCATTTAAGATGCTATGCACTGAGTCCAATGTAGCAACGCCCATGCTTGATTATTTAGAGTGAAGGAATGAGAAAGAGGAAAAAAAATTGGCATTTTATCTAAGTATCAACAAAAAAATTTCTGATTAAGAAGTTCATACAATTTTTCTACATGATCACACACTTAATGTAATATTATAAACCAGTGCTTATGTCAAAATGATCAGGCTAAATGAAATCCAAGAAGTAAGAATCACCATATCCCGTCCTGTTAAAACTTTCAGTGCGGTCTCTACTTTAGGAGAATATGTCGCGTGATAATGGCTAATGTTCCCGCATGATGTCAGACGTAGACTTTATACTGATATACCATTGCATTGAGTTCGATATCATTATTTTTTATATGTACAATGTATAGGGAATCTGAGTGCTGCGGCCGCAATATTTGCCAACGCAGACTTGAATGAAGGCCTAACTTACGGCGTCGATCGCTTCACTTATTACGACATGACGAGTAGATTGACATTCACCCCAACGACAGCAAACCACGGCGATACACTTCAGTGTCATGTGTACGGTGTTGTGCGCTCTGCTACTCTGGAGGTTACAGGTGAATTTCTCATATTTGGTATCATTACAAACGTTATCAATTATAACACATCATCAATACTTGATACACTTTATACAGTGCGCTGGAAGCAGTTTTGGATGATTTTTTCCTCTCTTTTTTTCAGGGAAATTTGAATGAACAAATCGTGGTCGATCTCTGTCACATTTTGTTCCGCGTGTGCGTCTTCACTGTGTACTAAAGTCTGTTGTATGAATGTGGATAGCGCCCACCAGCAATGACAAAATAAAGGGCAGTGACTTGAGCCTTTCGTATTTTCGGATGGGATAACGGGAAATGTAATGAGGCAACACAATGAAAAAAAAAATTATTTGATTGTTACCTGCGAAGCGCGCAACGAAAACTGAAAATTGACGCACAACTTTCCTTCTATTTTTCGAAAAAGCCAAAGCATTATGGACGTGACAAAATGTGCATTCCATACCACTCTTTTTGACAAGTTATGTATCTAATGTATGTAATTGAGTGTGATGCGATGTTCTCTACTAAAATTTACCTGCAAGTGTATGTCTTTCATGTTATTGCTGAATAGAATTTGAAGCAAATATTTCCATGGGTAAGAGTCTAAAGACTCAATAAGAGTTTTGCAATTAGTTATTATTGATTGGTAGTGTGTTTGAACTGTTTTTCTATAGGTATACTTATCGTCATAGACTGTCCTATCAATGTCTGTTTTTCTTCTCAAAATGTGCCGTGTGGCGTTAAATCAAAATTAACTAATAAACGAATAACGTGTCGATTGTATTGAACTGACTTAACAGGTGGTGTCGATGTACCCCGGTCCATCGCCCCATGCAACACTCCAAGTCCCGGTACACCCCCACGAGAAAACATCCTATCCATCGATGCTGTAGAGATCAGAGGCGAGGATAACGTGGTTAATCTGGTCATATCCTGTCAAGTGAATTTCACCGATCAGCCGTCCCCGTACCTCCACACCTACACCATCGGGACTGAGACTACGACTCTATCGTCATCAAGCTCCGGCTCAGCCATCCTCTCACCACGCCCCAACGCCTGCATCGAACTCACGTGCTCCGCAACGAACGGGATTGGAACGACTTCAACCACGCTCACACACTGTCCTCGAGGTAGGTAGTCTTCATAGTATACAATGTGCACTTTAACAGTGCGACAATTCTGTCTTTTTTTTTTCTTGTTTTGTTTTTTTTACTGCATCCAAAGGCCACTATAGGTTACGTTAAACTATGTAGTAACAACTAAAAGGAACTCTTAGTTGCCTATAAATTTCCATACAATTTCCGCTGGTCTTGTCTTACAATATTTTCTGTGTTACAAAAAACTAAATAAAACGATATCAGATATTGATCATGCTCGCTCACACATCCATGCCTACAGGCTACACGTTTCTTTTCATTTTTGTCTTTATAAATCGCGTCAGCCGAGTCATGTGATGAAACGCATTGTTGTTGGCATTGCACACTTTACTGCTAGGTATGATGAAAATCATGATTATCGGCTGGTATTTGCTCCATGTAACACATGCTTTGTGGATGTAACTGTCAGTCTCTTACAAACCGAGTGCAAAGTATGTAACAATTTTCCCTCTACCCTTTCTGTTCATCTGCGATAACTTTCAGACTTAAGGTACATCCATTTTAATTTCTGATTGGTGATCGGTTCCTGGTTTAGACAGTAATCAATATATCAACTGATCATATTTTATACAACAGATAAGCCACCGGAAAGAATCATCAATGTGTCGTTTGACACTCAAGAAGCTGCTGAAACAAGTCTCATCATTACTTGCCACGTGGATCCAGCAGACCAACCCTTTCCACCAATCAACACGTACCTCATTGCAGTCGACGACAGCGTCATTTCCGATTCAGCTTCTCCTACGGTGACGATAGACGCTCAACCCAACACATGCATCGATGTCGTGTGTACTGGCATAAACGAATATGGAGAGACTGAAATGACCAAGACCTACTGTCCCCCACAACCAGGTAAATACAAAACACTTTTTTTTTTCTTGCTTATATTGAACGAACAGTAAAGTAAGAAAACAATGCGCAATACATACTAGCCAGAAAGCTTGGCCAACAGTACTGTACATTCTCAGAGCTTACCTGAAGGTTGTGGCTTCGTAATTTGTTACATTCGATTACATACAATACATCGGGCCACAGCGATATCCAAGTACCACCTTCGTTCTGCATACCCACTACTGAGCAGGGAGGGCGCTTCAGGAATAATACCGACTTTTATTAAGTTACATTTTCGAAATAAACAAACAAACTTATTATCCCATCAAGATGCCTCAGCTAGGCGATTTCCTTGACAGAGCTTTTCGATGTATAGCAAGCGAATTGAGATGAATTTTGAGCCCTTACAAGTAGGCCTACCATGTTTTAGCTGTAAGGTGCCAACAGTAAACATCAAAATTGCTGATATCATCACTTTCCATATCGCTATTGCATCACTGATGACAGTATGACAAGGAAAATTCTCAGCAGGTTTTTCCATGGTCTGTATTAATATTTAACCATTTCCCGTTTTACTACCTTGTCTCGTTCTAGAAGCCGGTCCCGAACAACCTGGTAGCAACATCCTTAGGATCCAGACGACTGAAATCAGAGGTGAAGGAAACCTGGTAACTCTAATCATCACCTGTCATGTTGACCTCTCTGACCAGCCTTACCCACATCTCCACACGTACACCATTACAGCTGATAACGACACCTTGTCCTCCTCCAGCTGTGCCTCAGCGATCCTGTCTCCACTCCCCGATGTCTGCATCAATGTCACGTGTTCTGCGACCAACGGAATCGGAGACACGTTGTCATGGATGGAGCATTGTCGGACAGAAATTCCTTCTGGTAAGTTAAAGTGTCATGGCTTATCCTTCTCGAAGCAAAACATACAGTGCATATACGAACCTAAAGGTGCTCCTATATAAGTACCTGAAAATCATCATTAATTCTTTCGCACTTTTTTTCAAATGTGTGTGTATGATGGCGATCAGAAATCTCCTAGTCACTTCACGGGGTACAGAAGAAGGTAATAATCTGTGAGCACTGAGACAAGAGAGGGCGCTAGAGAGTTTTATTGAGGGTTACAAACTTGTCACGTGATCCATGATCGTCACAGATCACCTTCTGCATCTGTATTATCGTCTGATGTTACTATACTTACAGCAAGTTTTATACCGTTAGGTTGGAACAGCACACTTAATTTGAAAAGCACGACAGTATGATTGTTTTTTTTTTTTATGTCGTATTTCCTTCCATAATCATTCTGCGACCTTTTGACATAATATACAATGCTTTAGATGAGGTAGAAAAAGACTTAAATCGACAATTTAAAACAGATATGTGACAGTAAGGAATGCATCATTGCGCTCTTGTGTCACAAATTATACTTAAACAGCGTTTAAGTTGTTAGCTAGTTCAGAAAAGAAAAAAAAAAGTCCGAGCTAAAAACCGCGCAGTACTGAGGGAATGCAGGGAAACTATAACACAACACGAAGAAAACGCTACCGTTGTCCATTGGTGCTTTATCGATAGGGGGTCCCATAGCTAGCCCTCATCGACGGGTCCTTCAACAATCGTCGACCACGTACGCTCTTCTCGTCGTCGTTTTCATCCTCTCCATCATCACCTGCTTCACTGTCCTCGTGAAGAGAAAAAATGTCTTCTGATTGAGGTTAGTATGATTATTCATAGCGTGTTTAATTTACTGAATCCGTGCGCTTTGAAAAATGTATCAAGTAGAATGTTATAACATTTACAATTACTTAGTACTTTCTAGGTTTAGTACTTGGCAAGAAAACCAGATACTCCTGGATAAACTTAACTTGAATCATTACCCAGATAGAATTATGAGAGATGCAGACGAGAAGAAAGCGGTAATCGAAAGAAATTAGGATATTGACTTCCATCCGGGGAAAAATTACACTCGTTGGTTTGACATGCTGTGTTCCTCCATAGACATTTTAGAACACGCTTAGCTTCATCTATGTTGCTACTCTTACATTTCATCAATGACTTAAGATTTTATTGCATTAATAAGATAGATATACCATGTCCCCCTTTTCATGATTTATTTTCTTGTCGCATTTTAGATGTATATTCACTGCCTGTATTGCGTTTCACTTTCCTACCGCAGAAGTGCCTCAAATGGTATTCTTTAATTGACTGGTACGATCTGCCTTTCTGTAGAGAAATTTGATTTTGTTAAGAACACACAGTACTGCCTACGATATTTGTTTGTCTTCAGTTGACACCATATCCTGCATGTTTACATGTCTTTGGCAACAATTTTAAGATCCCTTTATGACATTTGCCTGCAGGTATGGAAAGCTGCGAGGGTCAAAATGAGGGGAAAGCCTTGGATACACACCAACAATATTTTCTCCGAATGAAGAATCATAATTTGTATACTTTGTATCTTAACTCACTCTGAAATCATTCACATGTTATCATTTCTTATCTGTAGTTTCGAAAATAGATTTATTGCCTATCAATAATCTCTATGTCATTGGAAGTGACCTGAAACGAAATGAAGAGCATGTCTTCAAAACACAAGCAGTCAGTGGAATAATAATTGTGATGCAACTGTCGTTAATCTTATGTTCATCGTAGTATTGTCGATAAATTTTACCGTGTATTGATTTGATGTACAAAATTCCTGATAAGTCTGATATAAGATGTATGATTTCTCGCCTACTTACATTTATGATAACTGTTGATTACACTTTATATAGTGAGTGGCAATGTCTATAGCGTACTTTTGTGATAGTTTATTTTATGTTGCAACATTATCTGAGGCTATTTTCCCAGTCAAGCTTTGCTTATGAAGATGGTCCTCTGCTTGTCAAAATTATTAATTTCTCAAAACCTTGTTCAAAGTATTTTCTCTGCTAGTGTACCTTCAACTTGACATCGCATTATATTTTTACTTAATACGTTTTGACTAATTGAAACACGGTATAATGAATATTGATGGGTATAATTCATTTAATTATGCCGTCACTATGTTAATTTTAGTTTCATGTATTGGCGGTCGAAAACAGAAATAGAACTGATTAAGAAGCTACTTTACTTCATATGATTTAATTCTACGTCACATTACTTAGATGTGTATAATATAAAATAGAAGGCTCGATATTAACTTTTTCTTTTGGGGCCCATTGGGGCCATCAGAATAATTGAATTGCACTTTTTTTATGGCCCGAAAAATAAAGAAAAGCGTAACAAGTGAACTATTTCTATAAAACATTAAGATAATACAATAAATCATGATAATTGTTTGAATATTTACATGTTCGACAATGTGTGTCAAATGCCACGTACTGTGACTAACAAGTAAGAAAGTAACACATAAGAAAATTAAAATGACTATGAACCTTGATAATTATGCGAAAATTGGCAGGTATGTTAAAGGGGCTCACAAACATATACTTTGTTATTAAGTGGTTGCCCAACATCTATTTCTGGGAGCCCCGGGCCACAGGGCTACATCAAATGTTGAGCCTTGTATAACGTCTTTTCATTATGGAAACGAAGTAGAGCAATTATTTTCTAAGGACATCATTGGTGGTACTTTCGGTTTCCTTGAAGTATCTTACAATGTATGTAAAGCAATCAGTTGCGCTTCTGTTCTTTTTATAGTGTATTATGTTTTCATCCTCTCTCTCTTTTCCATAAATAAGATGTAATATTCTTTTGATTTTTTGCATGGCCCGCAGTGATCTCAGTGAATGATGGTCACGTCAA
The DNA here is from genome assembly GCF_040938485.1 of Diadema antillarum. Classification (NCBI taxonomy): domain Eukaryota; kingdom Metazoa; phylum Echinodermata; class Echinoidea; order Diadematoida; family Diadematidae; genus Diadema; species Diadema antillarum. The sequence goes on from NW_027270983.1 coordinate 1,691,564, forward strand.
GAAATAAACTGCTGTTTCAACAGAGAAATCGAATGTATGTGTAGTTCTTATTCGGTGTTCGTGTTTATATCAACCCTCTCCGAAAAAAAGATCAACATGAGTGTTAAAAATTGTGACGAACAAACTAAGATAGTTGTAACACCGACGTATTTATGTTGAAAGGTAAAAGTGAATCGTAACTCATGAATGATGACATTAGTGAGGTCATAATGATGACATTATATATAAACGTATATACATAATATATATATATATATATATATGTATATATACATATGTATATATTTGTATATAATAACAATAATAATAAGAATAATATATATATATATATATATGTATATATATATATATATATATATATATATCCATATATATATGTTTATATTCTCACATCCGCATCTGCGAATCTACACCCTATAAGCAATGCTTCTATGTAGATTCCTCATATTTCACATGTTTTATTGTCTTATAAGGTGAATTCATCCATGCTTTTGTATTGTGATGTTTATGTTTTTATGTATTTGTTGAAATGTAGAATATGGAACAATAAAATATATATATAAATATATATATATATATATATATCAAAGTGTAGAATAAGATTATCTAAAACGTAATCATCAAATGGCATTTTAGGCAGCTTTACAATAGCATCAAAATCAATTGACTGCTTAGTTATTGTACCGACCATGCACCTAATTGGTTTAGGCTAAAATAGGATGTCATGAAAGGAGATAGTTGAGGCAACTCGTGCAAACAGTAGATTGGGTGATGTTCATGAGTAGTCTTACAAAACTTTTAGGCCGCCTTTGAATTTCAAACTACGAATGCGCGTCAGGAAATTCATAGATATCACCTAGGCACAAAATCAAATTCATCCTAAAGTACCATTCAAGCTGGTCACAGAGATAAATGTATTATCGTCAAGAAATGAGAAACAAAACAAATACTAAATTTTCACTACATTGAAAGATACCGTTACACCTATGATACATGAAAATAATAATAATAATAATAATAATAATAATAATAATAATAATAATAATAATAATAATAGTAATAATAACAATATGTAAGCATGACTTTTGTGCGAATGAACACATGTAGGTATACAAGTGTATGTTATTATGTATGACGTATCTATGTGTGTAGCTGTACAACTGTATGAGTGTCTTTTTCCATGAATCTACATCTTGTATCTGTGTATGTGTGTCTGTGTGTGGTTTGTTGGTCCATGAGTTCTGTATGATATACATTCGTCTGTGTGAGTTATCCGCATGGAATATATGTCATTTATCAATTTGACCAAACCTTCGAAAGCTAATAATTGAGTACTCCGACATGATATGAAGAAAAAAAAAGCACCTGAATAAAAAGTGACGAGATGGGCATATTTCAGTATTGATAAAAGCATACCTAATAATAATGATAACAATATCAACAACGCAGCGACCTCCTCATCAATATCTACACATTCCATTACTGTAGGTAAGTGCCTCAAACTGCCTTCATGAAGATGTACTCTTGTAAGATATATACGGTTTGATCACAAAAGCAAAGCGGCAACAGCATATCCATGTATCGTTTATTTTCCATAAGCACATCTTTGCTAAGAACAAGAAGCAGGAATTACGAAGAAATTCGATAGGCAATGTACCAAAGGTGCGGTCATAACTCAAAATTCATGAACACGCTTGCTTCCTGAGATCCAGATATTGAAACTTAATAGTGAATGTAATTTGAGGTACCAAATTTTTCACACCAATCCTTTCTTACCATTACATATCTTAAATGATATTTAAAAATCGTCAATCTTGAAATCAGTTTATGCGTCTTGACAGACGCGGTGTATGCACAGCTGAAGGAGACAATCATGATAATCAGTGATCACGTGTTTTCGTCTTAGTCAGTTTTCGTGAAATTTCTGTGAGGAGAAGAAGCAGTTAATGTGAATGATATGAATCTTTATTTCAATTTCACACTTAGGTCCTCCATTAAACGGCACACTGTCCATCAGGTTTCATGAGCAAGTAGACATTCAGAACCAAACATCCCTCGACATCGAATGTCACGTGATTTCCAAGGACAAACTCTTTCCGGCTATCGAATCTTACGTCATCTCGGCTGATGACGTCATTTTGTCGCGTTCTTCATCTCCTCGCACTACCATATCACCTCGTCCTAGATGGTGTATCCAAGTGTCTTGTGTTGGAAGCAACGGGATTGGCGAAACAACAGCATCTACGATATACTGTCCAAAAGGTAATATCTGGTGTAAAATCACCTGTAACAACTGTGCAATAATACTCTTTTAGACAGATGAAACTAAACTAAGTTTGAAGCAAAAACACTCGAAATAATCACTTTAATTGGGTATTTCTTGAACTTCACTGTTTTTAAAGATCCACCTGTCGCCGAAATAATATCTGTGGAATTCCTTGAGAAAAGACTACCCAGCAATGCAGTCAGCCTCTCCATCACCTGTCACGTGGACTCGCGAGACCAGCCGTTTCCTCGTCTGCACACTTACATCATCCAAACGGAGACTGGGACGGAGTCTAACACAAGCTCTCTCATCCTATCACCCCGCCCCGAATGGTGCATGAACGTCACTTGTATTGGTCAGAATGACTATGGGTCGACTTCTTCTATCGAGACCTACTGCCCAAGAGGTGAGGGGATGCAAATTGTAGGATACTTGAACCAACGTCAGCATTTTTCGTTTCGCTTCTTAAGACTAGAATCAGAAGGAACATTCATGTTTAATATGTCAACCTTGAAACGTATAGGCGTTTTTTTTTTGTTCCCCCTGATAAACCATTCACAGTTGAAGTTTAAATGCAATTAAGTGCTCAAGAGATAGATTACACATTCAAGCACATAACATCATCAACAACAACAACAACAAAGGCGGAAATTGCTTCATGAAAACCGACAAACATCATTTTATTCCTAATCCGAGAAATTCTTGCCGTAAAGGTAAGATACCATAGTTGACTTTACTTCATTCTTTTCTTCCAAATCACTTTAATGTGTATATATCTCTTGTCTTTAATGACTGCGACATTTTCAATGTTACGTGCTGACAGATCATATCTAGATGCGCTCCCTTTTTTTTTCTTTTGTTTTTGGCTCTCTCTCTCTCTCTCTCTCTTTCTCTCTCCCTCTCTTTGGAACACGTGTTAACAGATCCACCTCGCCCTGCAATAATCGACATTCGACTGGAAGAGAAACTGGGCAAAAATAACCAACCAATATTGGTCATAAACTGTCACGTAAATGAAACGATTGTGCTTCATCCTCCACTGCATACTTTCGAAGTCAAGGTTGGAAAGAAGACTGTATCATTGTCAACCAGGCCATCGACCACTATATCGACAAGGCCTGAAAACTGTACCGTAGTAACTTGCACTGGAACCAACGATCTCGGTTCGACGAACACTACGGAAACATATTGCCCTACAGGTGAAGTAGATTTAAATCAAATCATACGCGTGCTTGTGTCATAGATGTGTGTTCGTTTTGCTTGATTGTAATTTACATGTACGTATATGTATAATACTTGGATGTTATTTTCAGTCTCTTCGGTTCATCGCTATAAACACACGTTGTCCTTACGAACACCTATGATGAAATATCTCGATTCAGTCTGTACGGTTTACAACTATACGTCTACCGGAAACTTGGTTACCTGTAGAAACGTCACAAATCCCCTTAGTAAACAAGTGACAGTTTCGGGGAAAAGAGAGATGATCTATATTAAAAAAACGTAAATAACAAAGTGCACATTACTTAAGAGAAAAGCGTCTTTTCTCCTTTATGACTCAGTATTTGCGTATCAAACTTTAAAGAAGCCAAAGTAATAAGATTGCAATCAGAGTACGCAGAAAAAGGCTCCATAGCAAAGGGAAACAAGAGAAAGAGACAGACAGACAGACAGAGAGGGAAAAAATTTAAAGGATCACTTGTCCAGCATTATGTCAGATACAGTAGGAGTTACCGAATAAATCACCAGAGGAGAATGTAAACTTAGATTTGACCCTAGAAGTCTACATGTTTCAGAGTGAAACGAGATTTTCTGAAAGTTAAAAGTGCAAATGTCATAACTAAATCTCTCGGTCTACGAGAGAAATAAGAAAAAGAATGAAAAAAAAATTGAGATACAATATAGAGGCTTGCAGATAAGCACCAGTTACACATTTTACTGTAATGTTAAAGTATACATTTTAACAAAAGAAAAACGGTAATTCAATGATATTTCCGTGAAAGACTCATAAAAGTGGAGTTGTCCAGTTTTACTTAGGGAAGAAATAGTGTAAAGATTTCTGATTGCCGATGTTGAGTTTTGTAGTGATTAATGTACTGGTATTCTATCACAAGTGAAGCTTCGTGTCAATGTTCATGAAATCTTTTATCTTGGATACATGAGGGCTCTTCTGGCAATCAAGTTATTATGTTGAACATTTGTGGCAGAAAGTCGTATCTTCCTTATTTCTAATGCCATTCACCCATTACACTTGATCTTGATAGATCCACCAGAAGAAGGTCTGATCTCAATCCTAGTGGAAAACGACACGGATACCACCAATGTTAACATCACCTGTTTCATTGATTCATCGGTTCAACCCAAACATTCCATCAACATTTTTGGTATCGAGGTAAACGGTGACAGCATGATCTCCTCATCAAGAAATACGTCTGGCATTGTGACGTCACATCAGAACAGGTGTCTTAACATCAGATGCACCGGAAGCAATGTCCATGGGTCAACGACCTCTCTTAGTTTGCATTGTCCCAGAGGTACGTGATATCTGACTTTTAAAACACAGACGATGAGTGTGAGCCCTCATGATCCATTCAAAAGATGGCTGTGGAAAGCTTACCTGTTACTGAAATAGCTCATGCCCTATTAACATTAAACCCCGTCAGCCATTATCATTGTTACGCAATAATTCATAGATGAATATTATACAAATGATGCACAGGATAGAGTGCGTTAGTGTAGGCGTATAGTGCACTCGAGGGTATTTACAATTGTGAAACATGCACTAGATTGTAAATACCCGAGAGTGAGCTACGCCTCCACTAACGCCACGAAATAATCCTGTGCATCATTTGTTTTATAAAATGGGTCGAAAATTCGAAAATTAACAGCATTTTTCAGTGTTTTCACGTACCTTTGTGGGTCAAGACGTCCGAAGATGTTCGTCCCAAACATTTACGCACGTCGCACTCGGAAATCCTGCACATACAGTAAGTATAATGGGAGTTGGGTTTCCGGACACTTAAGTTCCCTCATGAAAACTTACTTATTTTACATAGAATATGCACCCTTTACCTTAAAGACTTGATATAGACTCCTCATATAGGCCTACTAGACAACATACTCTGAAAACGGCGTGAGAATTAACCTGCTAAATCGTTGGATTTGCCCTTCAAAGTGACTCCATGTACACGTCCGGTCCCACAACGCTTGGTCTACTGGACTGTACAAGGTGTACGTATAGTAGAGTATACGTATGCCACACATATTATGAACAAGGGAAGAAAGGCCGGCCGGCCGGCAGCCCGAACTAGAAGTTGTTTACAGGATTGACAGCGCGTATGCATGCAATTCAAAGGAGCCGCCGCGCGCACAGACGATCGGCAATAGGATTAACACGCAGTGCAATGGGACTAGAGTAAAGGAAGCACATGTGACTCATTTCAGCGCTTCCTATTGGTTACATTCTTGAACCCATTTTATAACATAGAATAGAGACAAACGGTTTAATGACATAATCTCCCAATCGAATTAGTCGTATGTATAAAGAGCTGCTCTTCATTCTTTTGACGATGCTGTACTTCCATACTCTCAAAGATGTACGACAGCTCATCGCGTCTATACATACAAACTATGGTGGATGACGGTCATCCTCCGATGTAAAAGAAGCGGGAAAATAACTGCTATTTGTCACTTTCATTACTATTACTGCACAGTGATTACTTCGAACACAATGAAGATTGCATATTTCATTCTTTTCATATTCAATCAACTTTATAGTCTTTGTTGTCGTTTACATCATCATCCAGCGTGAGTAGATACTTCTTTCATGAAGACAGGCATAAACTCTCTCAGACTTCACTGCACTCATACTCGCTTGTTTCTCCAATGTCTCCTGAATACCTTAACAGATGATGTGATTGAGATCAAGTTGTCCGAGTATACGTCCGATGACAATGTGACGGTTGTCGTAATTCTGTGTCACGTGACTGAAGAGTACCAGCCCCACCCTGATTTCCGCCAGTACGTGATTACAGCAGACAACCTGACGCTCTCAAGAGGCAGATCTCCGTGGGTCTATCTCAGCCCCAAACCTGAGAAATGTGTCTCTGTCACTTGTAGCGCCCTCAACGACTTCGGTTTCATCACTGCATCGAAAATTCATTGTCCAACTGGTATGCGTTGGGTAAACAACAATATCGTTCACAAACTTCGTGGATTTAATACCTGTTTACTCTTGAATAAGTGGAAGAATGAAATAGAGCCATTTCCCGCTTTCTTTTCAAGACTTACACATGGTTAGCTCTATATCATGAAAAGGAAATAGGCCTGTATATTTTTTCTTTCTCAGAAACTAAAAAATCTCTATCTATATAAGCATATTTAATATAATTGTATACTACGCAAAATATAGTGGTACCAATGTCCAAGTAAACCTAAAGAAAGAGGCTAAGAGAACTTACACTACATTTCACTTCACAAAAGAGTGTGAAAGACAATTGTTTCGTATTCTATTTGAGCAGAATTTTAATGTCCATTTACGCACGGTATTCGATTACAAATAAACATGACGGAGATATGTGTACAAATAATACCTGTTACATAACTTCTGAAATAAATATTAAAGATAATGGTGATACACGATGCTTCGTGTTGAAATTAACTGCCATGTTTGTGTGATATGAGATAGGACTAGGAATTTAAACGGGATTTTACTCTGGCATTCACAGCAATATCAAATCATGGTAGCGACCACTTATTAGAGAGGCGGTGAGAATTATTCAATTTAATTCAATTCAATTCATTTATTTTCATTCTTCTTCTTTTTTCTTTTTCAACAAAAACATAACACAAGATAGATCAGGTTTTACATCATAAACAAAGAACATTTGTCTTAAATAATAAATGGTATCAATAAACATAGGAGCGCATACTGGCAAAAAAAAATATTACAATTATGTAACACGTTTCATGGCGGGACGTTTTTAATTTCGGTGTTGTGCGATCGTACACATCAAGTTTATTTCATCTTGGCATAAATTTACAAACAAGAACCATAATCTGATGAGATTACAAATTGATGTAAAAAGACAGCCTTTTTCATAACATCCATTTCTGTCAATCTGTCTGTCTGTTTCTCCAGACTACGTACATGTAACTGGAATCCTGCAAACAATGTCGACAACGTACGCCCTCCTCATCGTCCTTTTCGTTCTCGCTGTTGTGGTGTGCATCGTCACCGTCATGCAGAGGAAGAAAGACACGCCCGAAGTAACAGGTTTGTCTGGAATCTGTGACAGAAAAAGAGTTTCAAGCGAATATACATTTTTATACCGGCTTTTTTCTTTATAGGACATTTCACTTCAGAAACAATTCAGAAACAGGCAACAATATTTGTGAACTTAGTCTGAGATACATTTGAGAAATCTTTGGGCATGTAAGCAAACGACCGCCGAATGGCAATTCTTTGACGAAAGGTACAACCTGAAAGGCTGGGAAGAAAAAATCGGAAATGTTTAAGAAGGAAAGCCTGTCAACTTTAAGACACATTTTGCTATTGAGAATGGAATATCTATAATTCGGTGGAAGAGAGAAAAGTGTTGAACTCCTACTAGAGATACCCAGCTAGTAACCAACTCAAAGACATCCACTAATTGACTTCTCATTTAATCCCCAAACATACTTAATTTCAATAGAATGCAATAAGATTAAGAAAGAAAAAGAAGGTATGAACACTTCAGTATTGGTAACTCATTCCATATCAGATACAGAAATCCCAAATTAGCTGTCTAGATCAGTAGGCCAATTCCTAGTTTACTTTGAACCCGGAGACTTCAATTTTATACTGATCTTGTTTTTACTTTAACTTTCATTCCCAGTCATTTGTCCAGTTTTGCTCAGAAATATATGTCATTCTTTCTTTGTCATAGAGACATGTATCTTTGTATCCCTAGACTTATGTAATGCATGTATAGTAGAAGAACATTATCAGCAACACGTTGTTGTTTGCAGGTATAAGTCATTAAACATTGCATCACTGTTTTCCTTGTCTTTCAGAACGACTTTATGAGGACAAAATCTTGAACTGAGGACGCTGGACACATGGAAAAGATGACAAAAGTGTAATGCACTTTGTAATCTTAGAGATTGTAGGAAAAAGTACGACCTAGTCCATATTCTAACTAGGTGCTTCAATACACTTTATAGTACATACATCATAATCCAGAGCAAGCTCCTCTCTCACCCGTCCCAACACCTACCTCGTCTCCAGTAGATATAAAGTGACTTGAAAAAAAGAACAAGTCGAAATCTCCTTCAAAGGAACTTACCAGTGAGACGCTATCCATCTGTTTTAGGTGTAATCTCACCAATGATTTCACATAGTATTATAAGGGACCTACCTAACATAACGAGATAAAAAATCAAAGTGTGTTATAGCTTGTACAAGTTTAGATATGTAGTTAATAACTTCTTTTCAACACTTTTGAAAAAGGTATACTTTGTACCCAAATAATCATCCCGTTCTTTTAATGGCATCAAAGGCAGGCATCTTCTGTTTGCGTTCAGAATATATCTGTTTGTGGATGTGATCTCGCCAGTATTTTCATGTGAATTACGAGGGACCAAACATACCATGGCAAAATCTGAAATCAAAATTTTGTACAAGTTTAAAGACGTAGTAATTGTTAATAACCTCTTTTCACCACTTTTGAAAAAGGTACTTTATACCCCAATAACCGTCCCGTCCTTATTTGCATCTAAAGTCATCTTACAATTCCGTCAAGAATACATCTCCTCCAAAAGGTACATTTCCAGTTTGACAGTGGTTTGAATATGATGGTATGACCTTCTAGTCGGCTGCCATTTCTTGCTACAATAAAACCGCTGGTGTTCCAGAGCCCCACCATAATTCACAGCCCCTTTCTTTAACTCAACTGTATTCATTTCAGCTGTACTTTTTCTCTGTAAAGTATCAAATGTCCGGGTTATTATGTTCTTGTAAACTAGGCGTCTATATAAGTGTGATTCAAGCGTCTATACATATTCCGTACAAAGAAGTTATTTCCAGAATATTTTGCTTCACTTTGGATATAATCCTCGACTATGCAAATGTTCATCATATTTGATATATATTTACGTACGTGGATTGGAACAAAAAAGGTCAAATTTATAGAATAATCCCTGTTACAATGTGATATAAAATGTGTCATAAAACTATCAAATATATTTTTTGGGGATTTTTTTTTGTTATTAGTATTAGTAATAGTAGTGGCAGTAGTAGTAGTAGTAGTACGGTATAACAGGAGAAAAAGAAGAAACGGGAAACGGTAATAAAAGGGGTATTTTTAAGAATACAATATTTCATTCATGATGTTATTATGGAAGCGATTTCTTCTTCCGAACCACACTTACGTACGTGCATATCATATGAAGTTTTCGTATAATTTGGTTTCCACTTGGTGACATTCATTTCGTTTATTGCAGTTGTTCAGAAGTTGTTTGTAGTTATGCACTGTACATGGTGTTTATGGTGCGTTCCCACTGCCGATCAGATCAACTCGATCAATCCCGATCAAGGTTTTTTGGCCTGGTCGGGCTCGCTCGGCATTGGTATTCGGGGTCGATCTACCTTGATTGGCATCGCTCCTGCTTCCTTCACGATAATTTTGGACATGTCCAAAATATTCGAGTAGGAAGCCCGAACACCATTTGCTCGGGTAGTGATCGAGAAGAGATCGAGCTGATCGGGAATCGGTCGTATAGAAATCTAGTGGGGTCGAGACGGATTTTTCCCCGAGCTCAGTTCCCGATCATCTCGAGTTATACTCGAATGCTACACGATTGATTTCAGATCATCTCGATCCAAGATTCATCAGTTTCATGAATAACTCGACCGCTACAAGACCGATACAGGACTGCTATCGATTGATACTCGACTAAACTCGATCATGCTTCGACCGGCACTCGATCAAATACAGAGCACTTTTTGACAGTGGTTGCGGCAGGTGCAGACGTACTTTCTTAACACTCATTTATTGTTCAGGTATTAAAAAAAAATGTATGCAATCCTTGGTCACGTTAAAAAGTTAAATGTCGTCAGTATCTTCAGCCACTCCTGGCCCACTGAAGAAAAGAAAAGGGCCACGAAGAGAGAAAAGACAACAAACCCTAAACAGCAGACATGGCAGAATTAGACTCTCCAGACAAAAATACCAGAAGAAAGAAAGGAAACACGACTGACACTGAGAAAAATTCGGTATTCTGGCAATATGACTGTAACGTGAAGGGAAATTTTCTAGATTATTTACTTAACTTTTAAACTGAGAAATGTTTCTTGAATTCTTTTGCTAGCTTGTCTGTTTAAAAGTTGAAGTTGGTTACGTTGATATAAAATCTATTTCTAACGCTGACGTGTTAAAACAGTAGTTGTAACGTAGATTCATAAATGCTCAGTGACTTACTTTACTTTTATTTACGTAGATGTTACACTTTTGCTTCGCTTAATGAGGTTGTTTTTATTGAGAGTTGTATGTACATTGCTTGAAGTCCACCTTGATATCGATTGGCTGGGATGAGTTGACAAAAAAAACAACAACCACGATTTTCATCATTTTTTGCTAGTGTAAAATGTTATTTTGTTTTATTTTCATTATAATGTACTCTGTTCCACAGATCAGCACACTTAATGAATTTAGAAAGTAATATGATAGATGTATTTTCTTTTACACACTCTTGGGCCTATACTTTATCAATGAATACATACATATTTTTCACTTTTTCATTCTTTGATGATGAGAACAATAATGACAAAGATAACACGACTCATTAGGGTTGTAGAACAGTCATTTTTTTTTGTCAACTCTATATAATGGTGCATTTATGGGCATATAGGCCTATGTTTCATTTTACACCAAATTAATTTCAGCCCACCTACATGCAATGCACTTACGAAGCGTGGCGGTGTAACTTTTTTTTTTTTTTTAATGAGACATCAAACTTATTTGCTATTCTTCACATCCACTGCAAATATTGAATGCATATGAACGAACCTATAATATTATAACTGGTGTCCCGGCAGACAGAGCGCTACAAAACTGTCTCTTATTTAAAAAGATATGAGCGACTGAATGAAATCGTTAAATTATTCAATAGAAAGAACACCTCAAATTTTATTTGACACAATGATAATCAATCTTCGTGCAGGAGCTTTGATCTCCATGAAAATTTGTGATTTACAAAATCTGTAACTTTGGGCACTGATATCCTACTTGACTGAGCGATAGTGAAGCCGTAAAGACTGATAACGAATGCGTCCAAAATAGCTACTGAAAATGGATAAAATGAATGAATACAACTGAATGCATTTTTTGTACCTTTCTGAGTGGCTCACAAACAGTAGTTGTAGTGATCAGTCTTTGTCATCGTTTTTTTCAGGAAAATGACTATAGAATCGAAACGCCTGCACGAGAATTGATGATTGTGGTTTGAAAATAGGAAGTGTTCTTATATCAACTATAGGTTTTCCCGGCAAATTTCGCACTTTTGTCAGTCCAATTCCTAATTGCTGCCTTCAGTTTAGCAAAATATAGCATGACATGTTCGGTAGTTCAATTTTATGATCTCTTCATTCAAATTCATTTTGGAGCATTCAAATTACCTTTAGCCTCATTCTAATTAACACTTTTTCAATTGAAATTCGTAAAACAAGCACCATTTCGTTATTCGTTCATTCAGTTTAGAATGATATAGTCACGTGATCACGGACATGCTGCTCTCGTTCATTCAAATTTATTTTTTGGCAATCAGTTTAACATCATTTGCAGTCAATTCAATACGCATGTTTATGGTTTGGTTCTTTCTTTATTTTTTTAACATAGTTATTGTTTTCCAAGCGTCATTACATTTCATATTTTCGTACTCATTTTAGAGATATATTATTATTTTACATATTTTTTTCTTTAATGTGCTTAGTGACTCTTCAAGTCCGAAGATAGAGCAACATGTGCATGGCCACAACTTATCTCGCCGTTAAGCGCTTTATTCCGTATGTCGGCCAATTCTAGAAAGTCAAGGTTATGATCATAAAATATTCCTATAATTCTTTTTCTGTCCCCTTGAAAAATACGTCTGTGTCTAACTTGTTCCGTCATGACTGTAAGAAGATGAAGTTAAACTATAGTATTGGTACATGTAGGCCTAAAATGTCATGTATGAAAGAAAATGTGCGTTACAGAACAGCACACTCGAGTTATATATTGTCAAAAATACGATACTTTTACTGCTTAACAGTGCGTGGATGAAACAATAAGTCACATAGAAATACGCATGTAAATGTTATCACCTTTTCAAAAGAGAAATAACATGACGTTAATTTGAATGAACATGTTAGGAATTTGACTGCCCATACGCGAAATTGAATGATTGAAATATACCCCTTTCGCCAGTGCTGGCGAATTTGAATGACTGAAGAGCACGTGCCAATTTGAATGCCCGTTTTACGAGTTTGAAAGGCACATGTGCAAATCTCATTGATCGGAATGCTAAATTGAAGGAACAACTTGCAATTTTGAATGACAGAATGTGCAGTGACGAGGATTTTCGCTAAATTGAAGGAACCTTTTATCAAATGGACTGACAAAAGTGCGAAATTGGCCGGGAAAACCTATACTAAAGATACTAATTTCTTTCGTTCATTCATGCTTTTGCAATTAATAGTCAGTTTTATAGCACTCTTTTCGGCCACGCCGTATCCAAGTATAAATACTGAGTTGTCTCATATAACCAAACGAACAACTGTAACCAATTCTTCTTTTACTCGATCACTGTACGAACCTGCCGACCCGTTCGATGCAAGATTTTACACAGATCGAGTCATGTCGAGCTGGTCTAGGAAGTCTAGTAGAAATCGAGTATTGACCGTGTAGCGATCGTGTATTGATTGTGCGTAGATCGGGATGTTCGAGTAGAGATCTGTGTGGGTGTCGAGGAGAGATTCTGGAGATGTCGAGAATGGTCGGGTGTGGATCGTAAAAGATCGAATAGCGGTCGGGAAGGTATCGTGTTGAAGGACGATCGAGCATTTGGTCGGGATTGCTCTGGTAAAAATAGGTGATCGGGATTGATCTCGCTTGATCGAGTTGATCTGATCGGCAGTGGGAACGGGGTATTAGCTGTGTTATTATGGAATCGATTTTTTTTTTTCGTCCGAAATACACTACTATACGCACATGCATGTCATAATTATAGAGTTTTCGTATATTTGGTTTCCGCCTGGTTTCATCCATTTCGTTTGTAGCTATTGCACACATATTGCTCACATATTGCACACATATTATATAGCTGTAATTTTTCCACCGCTGGCGGCGCATGGCACGAAAGCCATCTAGGTTTTACCTGGTCAAGGAGGAATGTGACATGTAGTCCATGGGCCAAGACCCGAAAAATGGGTTGTTGGTACCATCTGAGGTGGCACAGCCTTTTTGGTGTCAGTTTGTTTGTCGGGCATAGATATGCTTATCAAGCTATGATAGCATTTCCAGATGAGTAGCTTAGTCATAATAAATGATTTTTTAACCAATTTGGTCTCGTTTTTATATCAGTATACTTCTGAATCGAAACTAAACCGCTATACAAAGAAGAGCACTGCCTTCTGTATGTCCACAGGTGTTCTGTTGTAAACGCGGTACGCTTAGTCTTTATTCAAGGCAGCGAAGGGAATATCCAAAGGGTTATGATGTCCACAGCTGTCACGAGGTGCGCTTAGTCTTTATCTAAACCAATGTACCGTTATCATATCTAAAGTTCCTCACAAAAGGGATTATCTATACTGTTTTTATACTACCCTATCAACAAATACATCAGTTTTAAACAAAAATCACTCTGTTCATTTACAATATCATTCATTATAATGTATCATAGTGTACCGGTACATTGTTTTTGCATTATCTTATATTGTTGGAGGGAAATAAAGCGACATTGGCTGGTATCAGCGTTCTCACCGTAGCGTTTTCGCCGGAAAATGATAAATAATTGAAAGATACGTTAAAATTCACGAGGAATTGCTTTTGTTGTTGTTGTTGTTTTTTTTTAGATAAAAGCATATACACTGCATCATGCGCTTTGGATATTCCCTTCGCCGTCTAGAATAAAGACTAAGCGCTGTGGACCTCATAACCTTTGGATATTCCCTTCGCTGCCTTGAATAAAGACTAAGCGCACCGCGTTTACAATAGAACACCTGTGAACATACCATAGAGCTGCATTTTACAGCTCCTATGGAACATACAGAAGACAGCGCTCTTCTGTGTATAGCGGTTAGTTTCGATTCAGAAGTATAGGGATATAACAACGAGACCAAATTGGTTAAAAATTCATTTACTATGACTGAGCTACTCATTTGGAAATGCTATCATAGCTTGATAAGCATATCTATGCCCGACAAACAAAATGACACCAAAAAGGTTTTGCCACCTCAGATGGTACCAATATCTGGCCTGGCCCATGGACTAATGTTATCTGCAGAGCATTCTATGCAAATGATAAACTGAATCGTCCAGGACGTGTTGTGTGTTTTCTTCGGGATCTGCACTCTATACGCTTATATAATGAGGGATTTTTTTTTTTTTCCGTCCGGTCTTGTCTCTGTCTTGTTTTTGTTTTCCTTCCGGTCTTGTCTCTGTCTTGTTTTTGTTTTCCATCGTCCAGCCCTCGTGTATCGTTATCTCCGTTGTGCTAGTCTTACTTCCTGTCGTAGTCTGTCTATTGCGTTTAACTATAGCCTCGTCGATGTCCCAGTGTCGTTTTATGTCCGTTTATATGTTAATGTTGTCATTTTGTATTTTTCTTCCTTTTCTGTCTGACTCTTTATAGGCTTCCATTTCTAATTCTATTTTGTCAATGTTTTTAAACATTTTTTCCTCTCTACTTTTTTTTTCTCTGCTGTTATAACTATTTTCGCTGTTGTTGCTTCAGATATTTTCGTTGCTGTCCTGATGCCGATAATTATTACCAATATTTTCACTGATTCTTTCTCTCCTGAGGGGCCCACACTCTACAAGCTTCGTCTTTTCAGTGGGTCCCTCCGTTTTTTCGCCTTGTGTACGTTGATATTCAACTTTACTTTAATTTACTTCAGGCATTGTAATGTATCTTTACTGCAAGTATACAAGTACTGTTTTACTCTGTTAAACTCACTTTAATTGTTTGTTTGTTTTCTTTTTTGGTACGATTCTTATCACTGAAGAAAGAGTGATGTATGTTATGTTATTTTTTACTGTCGAAAAAACGGAATAAACTTGAATTTGAATTTGAATTTGTGAGCATTAAAAATCCATTACGCAATCGCAGACTGCTGTGAAGTTATATTCATCCTCATTTTGTTTTAAGTGTCTTGGTTTTACTAGCACAATGAATGTCACAATAGCAAGTAAGACGAATTTGCCATGCTAGTATAGTAACATATTATTAAAATGAATTCTGGTAATGCTTTTGAGTTTATTTGTTTGTTTGTGTGTGAGTATACCTGTGTGTGTTTTGAGCCTGTGTACTTTCACTGTAGCATGATGGTTTCATTGTTTAATTTGGGGCCTGTTTCATAAAGAGTTACAATTGATCTTAAGCATGATTTATGTAGCGTGACAGTTTCACACCATACGAAATCGAGACAAGAAAACAAAAGAAAAGGAAACAAAACCCTCTCGATTACAGAGATCAACATATGAGCTGAAAATGTGAAAATATTAATTTTACGAACTTTTTGTGAGTAGTGACCCCGTCATGGTGAAGTAGCTCAGCAGAGAGTAATATTCAATGTTACATTATCCCTTCCTCTCGCATAACTGTTCATAAACACGACTTGTTTGTGGATGTGCGTTAGATAAACACCTATATTATGGAATGGTTGTGTGTGTGTCTGTGTGTGTATGTGTGTGTTTATGAATATGTGGATTTACAGTTAAGATTGCGGATTTTCGTCACTATGATGATATTTATGACTATACTCTGTATTTCCCTTTAAAGTGATGGTATAGTTTTGGTTGAAATAGGGGATTCAGATTCTAAATTTGTGCGAGATAATTAGAAACCACTTATGAAATATTAAAGAACATAATTGTTAGAGGAATTCAAAGTTTATTTCAAGAAAATTGGTTTTGAAATGACTGAGATATTAAAAAATAAAGTGAAACAAAGTGGAGGGACTCACCTTTTATTAGGTCCTCTTTTTTTATATCTCAGCCATTTCAAAACCAATTATCCTCAAATAAACATTGGGTTTTTCTCAGAATTGTATGCTCACTAATATTTCCGAGGAGGTTTCTCATTATCTTACCCCCCCCCCCCCCAAAAAAAAAAAGTTGGAAACCTGACGCCCCATCTCAACCAAAACTACCCCATCTCAACCAAAACTACTCCATCCCTTTAATCTACGTATGATTGGGCAGAACGTGGTAATGATAATTCATGAGTGTAAAACCGTACTTCCATGGTTTAGCGCCGGTGCTTGCATAAATCTGGAAGAGTTTTTCCGGGTACTTGATTATCAAAATGCATCATCTAACGTTGCGGAATTTATGTTGTAGAAGTTGTACAAGTGTGTGTGTTTGTGTGTGTGTGTCTGTGTGTCTGTGTGTCTGTGTGTCTGTGTGTCTGTGTGTCTGTGCTTGTGTGTGGCTGCCATCCCATCCTTTCCGATTTCTTTCATTGTGTGCCTCTTTTCACATGCTACGCATCTTTAGAAATGAACTAAAAACTGAGACAGATACAACATGTTCAAGAGAGTAATGTCCTCATTGTTAGGAGAAACGAACATATCCCATCAACTATCTCGAAAAGAATTTGTCTGTTGATCATAAATGACTGACATAGTGTGACAGATTTTTCACTACTAAACGTCATGCGCAGTAGAGAGCAGACTGCATGCATTGTGTCAAATGAGGAAGTAAACCACGGCTGGTCTAAAATTTAAACGGGTTGAGTGAAATGTGTTTTGAAACTTAATAGGGAGAGGAATGGGTATCATTGATGTGGTGTCAAATTATGGTTCTTTGGCTCTCTTACAAACGCATCTCCTGGCAAAGTCAATAAGAACTGCTTCCTGTGTTTTGTTAGGTAATACGAAAGAACAACAATCCAATGCGTGATATTACGATATTACGGAAATCTTTGGCTGTATGTGTTAAGTGATATCCAATCATGACTTAATGTTCCAATCCAAAGAGGAAGTTCGATTGATTTATTCATTTTATATGGACGCAATGACTGTACAACCACAAAGCGGTGAAAAATTAAGCAAATTGCACGATCATTCTTGTAAATTTAAAACAATATATTAATTATTGCATTGATTTTACTCTGGCTGCTGTTCCTGTCTTAGACCAACAAAAAAACAAAACATAGAAGTCTCTGTCATACCATGGTAAAATGTGACAAAAAGCACACATACTTGATTTTAACTTGTCTGTTTTTAAGCTAAATGAAAAAGACACACATTCACGGCCCCAAACTAACTAAATTCAGAACTTCTTTTAAATTGAATGCAGTTAGGAAACCTGGTTGCTTATTTACGAATTTGAATGACCGACGAGATTCCGTCGCCAGCTTGAGAAGAATTTGAATGCTTATTGCTGAAATATGTGCTCCTCTCTTAAATTTGAATGCTCCGATAGTGAATTTGAATGATCCGATGGTGAATTTGAATGCTTCGATAGTGAATCCAAATGACCAGATTTTGAAATTGATTCTTAAGTCAGTTCTGCGAGCGTGGAATGCGTGAAACTGAATGCTCGGAATAAGAACTTGAATGACAAATGTATGCGATTGACTGGGAAAACCTTTACTAGCAGAGTCATAATATCATTTTGCTCAAGAATTATACAAATGAGAGAAAATCCTACTCTCTAAAAAAAATCGAGTGAAAATTTTCACTCTTGAAGGAGTGTATACAAAAAAAGAGTGAATTTCGAGTGAAATTGGAGTGAATTTCGAGTGAAAGTGTTCATTTTCACTCATTTTGGAGTGACCTCAGGGATCACTCGAAAATTTTGGAGTTATCCCTGACGTCACTCTAAAACGAATGAAAATGAACATTTTCACTCAAAATTAACTCCAATTTCACTTTAAATTCACTCTTTTTTGTATTCACTCCTTCAAGAGTGAAAATTTTCACTCGATTTTTTTTTAGAGAGTAGACAGCATAGTAATGAAGTAAATTTCCCGTTTTGTTTTGGATTTACGTACAAATTAATGATGAACTTCTGATGACCAATAAAAAAGAATTAACAAAACATCTCAGACATTTCGGTGGTGTGCTGATAGGAGTTGCTTCTATACCAATTTAAGCTTTATGTATAAAAGCGATATCTTTTACATTCTTAGAGAGAAATGATTGATCTTAATAAGAAACAGCAGGAATATGTGTCCTTTTGATATTAAGTTTGTATCGATTATGATTATATAGTTGATATTCAGATTTGAAGTTTTTCCTTACAAAACAAAATAGATTTATCACAACTCTGCAGTAGTCTATAGGAAATTGATGTTATGGTGGTGTGTGTGAATTTGTCCATCTAAATACACGAAGGACTGGAGGTATAAAGAAGAAATAAATCATAATGTCGATAATGTGTTTCTCCACCAACGTTTTGAGGCAGTGTTGCGAAGTATCACAGAGTACTTCGTCAGGTGAACTGATACTTGATGGACTTTCTCACATGGCTACACTAAATGAGGGTCTAAAATTGATCAGCTCTCATCAGAAGTATCCACACGTCAATATATTTAAACTCAACACATCAGTATGTTTTGCTTTGTGTGTTTGTTTATTTGTTTGTTTGTTTATTTTTTCATTTCCTATACTATGTATAAAATGCCGTATTTTGTAATTGTATGGTTTTTAGACTACACGCACTCACAGAAGAACAGCCATTGGCTGAAGCGAGTAACCCGTGGTGATATAAAAATAATAAACTGAAACTCAAACTCAACAACCTAAATCTCAAATGGTCATCTATCATCATATGTTGACAGTGTAACAAGAGATCATACACGTCGTGTTGAATTTTGAAACCAGGGGCCCGTTGCATAAAACTTACCATTGAATTTCAATGGTAACTACCGTTAAAATTAGGCGTCACAGCCAATCAGCATCAAGGATTATAAAATTTACCGCTAATTTGAAGACTTACCGCTAGAAAGGAGCGGTAAGTCCAGCGGTAAGGGTTTTATGCAACGGGGCCCAGGATGTATTGATGACACATGTTGACATCAGGTTATTCGTTGTTACGAACACACAGGAAACGGGGTTCATGTATCAAACTGATATACTTTACAATTACCGATTTACATCATTATTAATATGTCATGGCGCAACTCAATAAGTAGTTCCACACACAATTATTCACGTAGAAAGCAAGAACAACTACATTCATACTGAAAACGACCATAACAGCTTACACATCTAAATTTGATATGTTACCTCGTGTGTAATGTTCATTGGGCAAATGTTTTGAGCTGTCATACAAGTATTAAACAATAACTGCAAACGCGGATCAATATTTTGTAGGAATTGTGTGCGATGGTCGAATGGTCTACACGCACGCAAGAATAAAAGACCGCCAGTGAAAGCGGACATCAGGTGGTCGAGCTTGCCAACATTTTAACGCCGCATTGCAGCATAAAGTGTTCATTTTCGTTAAATTTGTATCAATCGATTCGGCATTTCTTAGGTTGAAGGTAAACTTGGGTAACTTTCGCTCTGTCTTTGATAAGTTTTGAAAATTCCACGAAAGCGAAAATCTGCAGCCATTTCGGAATGTTTTACACTGTGTTTACTGACTTACATAATATGTAACGTATCTTTTTAAGCACTACGCAACAAGCTGTATTCTCTTTTAATGTGGCGCTGCAAAATAGCACTAACAATGTAAACTATTTTCGATCTTTCAGTTTGAGCTGTTATCAAAGTTGCTGAATACTTATGTTTTCCCCCTTTTCTACCTTCTATTGTTCATCAGCAGGATTCATCGGCGTTTGAGAATGATGGCTGATAGACGAAGATTATTCCTATTTGGAATATTTTCCATCGCCATCCCCTTTATTGGTAAGATGTGAATATCAAAATGGTTTCATATTCATCACAGCAAACTTAGTTCGGGACTTATGGTTCAATTGCTAATTCGGTTGGTCGCTGTACTTTTTTTAAAGATATTCCTCTTCTCAGCGATTCTTTTCTATCTTTTAAGTGCGTTTGTAAGTCGCTTAAAAGACGGAAACAGAGAAAACAAATGAGAAATTGTATCTAAGGGGCAAACGCAAAAAGGTTCATGCACATGACAGTGCTTAAGACATATTTTGAGAAGTGTTCATTGTTTTTTGTGTTTCTTCTTCTTTTTTTTTTTGCTGTTTTTTTCTTGGTACATTATAATTGTATATACGTGTGTAGCAATTCTTGGAGTGCGCGTGCATATCACGTCAATTATATCTAGTCCCTGTATAGCAGGAGCTTGGGGATTGAATTTCAAGTAAGGTAATTTTTATTTGAAGTCAATCAACATGATCAAGCAGCATTATTCTCTTTCATTCTCTTCTATTTTATCTTATTTAGGTGGAACCAGCGTCACTCTCGAAGTACCAAGCCCTCTGACACCAAACCAGGAAGTTACGGCTATCTGTACAGCCGATAAAGTCTTTGGATCAGAACGCGTGTTTTGGTACTTAAATGGCATACAGATTACAGATGGCGTGCAAACAACCAGTACAGTGGATAGTCTGATCCACAGATAGAGAGTCTGAAAGAAAACTTGGATATAAGTTCTATACCTGAAAGTGTTCAATTACAATGCTTTTTGGGACCATATATTAAATTAATAAAAGATTTTGCCATAGTTTGTGGCATTTCCATGATATTTTTGAAAAAATGGTTGGATTTCGGCATCATTTTCTGCCAGCCTTCGCGCCTTCCTCTCCCTGGAACCTTGCCCAGAATTTCGCGTCGTCCTTCAAACCCTTGACGTCACATGACGAGTGGGATTACCTTTTCGATGTCTTTCAAGCTAACTGAAAAAAGACATAATTTTTTCATTTGGGAGATGTTGAACGCAATACATGTGTACATGAGAAGGCATTATGTAAAATGCGTCTATTTTGCAATCATGAAGATAAATTGAAAAATCGACACTCTTACTATTTCATTTCACCGCCTATAATAATAATAATGTCAAATCAATATTTTCACGTTGTGTTTTCAGATTTAACAATTTCATTGTGGTTCAGCCTTAATCATTGCGGGCGGCCTTTAAATGTGCAGTTCCTCCAAACTTTGTCAAGGACTTTCGATGAAAATAAAGAATACATTTCCCCCTCTATACATCAAAAGCACCTACTCATACACACTCAAACACTTACAAACACAATAAGCCATGAAAAGCTTAATCCAGAATTAAGATTCTTTTATATGCTCTACTGATCTAAAAAAAAAAGTTAGTCGCGACATGTTTATTCATGGAAACGAGTGTGCTACGCTGAGTTCCTTTATGTATTTTGAAAAAAAATGACTTGATTTGATCTTACATCTATTTATTTCTTCAATTTCATGACAAACGTAATATACAAATACACTTTTATACCGTACAAATCATATAGTTTTGAAAAGAAGAATTGATAGACTTGGTGGACACAAAATATTGACAATCATTAATTAATACAAATTACACGGTACATTGATAATAAAGAAAAATTATTTAAAGGTACAAAGTATGATCTAAAGGCACAATCTTAGGGAGCAATTGCAGAAAATGTCACGCGTTTCTTATCAAGATAACAATAAGATAAGATATTTTAAATAACCCTTTTTTTCTGCTTGCAACATATGCGACCTTTTACTCCGATACATAGAAATTTAACCTCCTCTATATTGCACTATGGAGAGTATAAATAAATTTAGTGCAAACTGTTCAGCACCTCATTTCCAATATACTCTGAAAAGACTGAATATCAGACGACCACAATCTCACACTGTAAACACGGCTTGACTTCCAAACCGAGATAATATTGCTGGTAATATATAAATGAAAGCAACGACAATCAGCCACTTCGCAGTGCACATGAGCAGAAAAGGAGTCATTTGCCATAACACAGGCATGTAGGTCTTTTAAATTCATTGAGATAAGCATCTGTAATGTAATGATTATTCATCAGTCCTAATGAATAGTGCAACCAGCACAACCACCTGGCAGCAACAAAATGTTTATCAAAGCCTGAAGTGTTTGGAAATAATGATAAATGATAAATTATAGTAAATGAAATGGATACTTCCCCAAGAGTTTAATATTGATCATGTTAATTGACGGGCCTTTGTGGTCATTTGATCTATGCAAGTTTATTCTTTGTTTGAACATAATACATTCCTGGGATATCTAAGAACAACCTTGCTTTAAAATCAGTTAAAGGATGCAAATTTAATACGATGTAAATGACTGTATTAAGCCCTTTAAAACTAGTGACAAGTTTATATTTCTTGCTTGTACGGAAAGCTGTACATCACGGATAAAACAGTAAAAGAGTGCAAAACATGGGGCCTAAAAAAATCCCACGAGAATCCGTTTTTCATAATTCTGCAGGTGGAGCCAATCAACATACATTCAATAAATAAAAACTTCTTCCCTCAGCTCCATCCGCAGATGATAATCATTTGGGATACCCGAACCAAATTAGATGACTCATCATTATGGAATATCCGCTCCTCATCCGAATCAAAACACAGAGTCAACGATACAGAGTTTTGTGCGACGGAAGTGAACTCTCACACAGATACATCACCACACTCTTTCAAATCGAATTTAAGGTACCGCGATTGAGCAATACTGTTAGAAAAACATATGAAATCAGTCGGGGATATCTCTGACAAGATAATGTGTGAATATTGAAACAATGGTTTTCATCGTTAAACCAGAAAAAAACGGATACACCTAGCACCTCCCCTCGATCTGATGTAAGGCTTCGAAGGCAGAAATTTTCCACTCCCTCATCGGATTCTCTAAGGATATAGAGAGGACGATACCAATTTGAAAACATAAATAAAGTCGACTAACATATCTGAAACAAATTCTGTTTACAACCAACCTTACATAAATCATAATGTCACCTGACATGGAAACCACAAAGTAATTAAAATGTAATTATTTTCGATACACTAAGGACTGATTTTTCTTCCTCCCGTTTTACGTGGTGTCTATGTGTCCGTTATTGCACTGGTTAGTTCCCAGCAAAATACGCCTGTCTGGTACAGTCAAGAGATGTTTTGTGCCCACACAAAATATACTTCATTTTTACAATCTTCTCTTCTGAACACGAGCTTCATACATTTAGAAGCATGTTACTACGTATGGTGTTCATCACCATCCGATAAGATACATCACCACTGACTGGTATACTTCATACCAACCACACTCAAAATAACTTTCTCTTCACTAATTCGATAATTTCTGATAAAGGTACGAAATGAGACGGAAATGAACTTTGGTCTCATGAGAGTGGAAGGAGATACAATCTGTCTCCCATTTTTACATCAAGCATGTGTTTTCTCCCAGAGTGCTCAATAAGCAAGATATAAGTACACGGACTACTATTGATAATTTGAAATTTTGATATCACGGATAATTACCGTGAAATCTTCGAATCTTACGAGACATGCGACCAAGGTTTCATCGGGAGTTAAAAGACTGAACAGCTTCCACTGACAACGGTCTACCTAAGGATATACCTAGGATGAAACGAAGAAATGTTTGTTTACGTCATAATCGCATCCCAATCATCATCGCATATTTAACGTGACATAAATAAACCATAACGATCATAACAGTCAAAACAGGAAGCTTTTGTAAGCAATGAACTGGACTTGATCACCGTTTAGAGCTCAGAGTTTTTCGTCATGCTCTAACGTTGCCGGATGCTGTCCGTAAGTTACATACGAATGTTGGGTGTGTTTTCGTTAGTGTAGAAGAGCAAAGAAGACATTAACTGCTCAGTAAGTACGACAAATCGATGCGAATTAGTAAAAGCGTCCCTTTTAAGAGTGGTTAATATGAAAACTCTTTGTGTGAAGCTAAAAAGGACGAAATATCCTGCATTTTTGTCTCTTACTCCGCTAAAGCCTCATGCAGTATATCAGGGTCAATAATGTAGTAATATTAGGCAGTTTCTCCAACCATCTTCTATAATACCTCAATCGGTTTGTAAAAAACAATAATAAAAGGTACTATTCTGTAATATGCAGTGGCATAAGATGAAATATCGACGTGTTTGAGCTAATAATAAGTCATGATAATCTGTCGTGAAAAGCGTGTCAATCGAGGACAATACACACCACGTATCCTACAACCAGCAAAAGGAAGATAATGTTCTTTTATCAGCGTACTCTTTAAGGGTACCGGTCAATCTTTTCATCTTAGACGTTTTGGTTCTGAAAATGTGTGACAGAAAGACGACAACATTTACTTTGTAATCATTTCCCTTTCAGTCGGATATGAATTGATGTGAGTAATGTAAAAGAATAAATCTATTCAAAATCAGGAGGTTTTTTTCTGCTCTAGGATCCCATAGGTTTGCGTGTAAGTTATGTCTCAACTCAAAATACTCATTCCTGTTCATTATGTGGCATCGAAAACCATGACTGGGCATTATGGGTCATTTTTCTGGTAAAAGGCAATATTTCTGTTGAGTTTCGATCGTATTGCTGCGATTTTGTGAAAGAAATTTGACAGAGAGCATAAATCATTTCAGTCAAAGAGATTAACCTTTTATCAATATAAGTGGCAATGATCGAATAATGCTATAGATCACTACGTTTCAGACACTGTTTCTCTAAGGCATTAACCTGTAGGAGCACAATGTATCGTAAAATTGTTTACTTTTGACTTCTTTGTTCATCATTTTTGTTTGTTTGTTACTTTTTCTCTATGAACGACGGAAATGAAAATATTTCCTGAAATGTGATTCTATGAATAATTGTCCTTCATTTGATATAGATATAAGGTGCATAACGAAAGCAAATTTATAATATGAGATGTTATTGTCTAGAAGATAAAGTTGAAGGTTTATGGATAATTTTTTGAACACATCGCCTCAAAATTTTGAGCAAAAAGGGAATAAAAGAAAAACGGTTGAGAAACACTGACTTTGCACAAGGCCACAGTGGCTCAGCGGCAATGCTAGTATTCTAACTACGCTTTCCGAGGAAGTCACTGCTCGCGGCCGTGCGACGGTAGAACTGGTGAGTACAGCGAAAAATGTGGATTCATTCCAAAGAACCAGACTAACACACAAAGTATTTCATCTATATAATAGACGCGTTTCCCTCAGTCCACTGAAGTTCTGATCTTGTAGTTGCGTGTCTATTGATTCATCTATTCCACCAATCCATGCTACTAAGCATGAGGTAAGTAAGAAGGATTACTATGAATGACCGAGTTTGAGTAATTCTATTCTAAATGATACATTCAATTTTAAATGTAATTATTCCTCTTGTTCTGAAAGCGCACGTAACTCATAGAATATTCTGCGTTCAAGTGATATCTATCATTGTATTAATAGTTTATATATATATATATATATATATGCGTGAAATCTCAACATTTTATATATGTGATAGTTTCCTTGTTTTTTGATACAATGATAAGCTCTTACGATAAAAATCATTCAGCTACTCTAGCACAATAACTGTTTCAGTCTTAGGCTGTGCTGCATTGGTTCTGTAAAACTACCTCTTAGTCTACTCCGATAATTGGTACATTTATTTTTAGCGGCAAGTTCACTTCTCATAACGTTCTTTGCACTTAAAGACCGATTTTTATTTTCAAACCATGAAAGGTTGATTGTGTGTAACTCACAAACAAAATTATCCCAGTCTCAGTACAACGTGTTTACTTTGAATGTATCGGCCTTTGACATCATGTCTAAGAAACAAAACCCGAAAATGTTACCCTTTTATCACAATCTTGTTAATAAACCATCCGCTTCATCGCATGTCATTCAGTGTTTGTTGGTCACATTTTGCATCATAGCGATGTAAGATATCGCTTGTTGCGTTATAGTACCAATGTAAGTGTAGTCTTATCATACTAATGTGAGCCAAAGGTATTCAATTATTCTTTTCCGCATATTGAATGATTCAGATTTGAGATATATAGCTTCCACATTCATATGAAATTATGCTTTGTGTATGAAGTATATTTTTAACAGGAAACACATAGCAATATTTGTTTTTGCAAACCCTGCATTTCAGGTCTGACTGCGTTACGAATATTTTTCTGTCCCAGCCGCGAAATGTTGGTGTTACATCAGTTTAATTGATATGATTGATTCAATTTCATTTGGAATTATCAGTTGTATTAGAATTTGAATTTTCGATTTGGCATTCATTCATGCTCTCTAATATTGCAAACACTTCTCCAATGGTTTTCATTATTTTTCAGTGAGACTTGTGGGAGGGTCTGGCGACCATGAAGGCCGAGTGGAGATACAGTGTGACGGGGTGTGGGGCACGGCGTGTGATTTGGGCTGGGGTACTGAGGAGGGGAACGCACTGTGCCGACAGCTTGGGTACTCATCGGCCGCCTCGGTCCATACTAATGCCCACTTCGGACAAGGATCAGGTCCTATCTGGTTAGACCATGGAATCTACTGCCCCACTTCGGATAAGAATTCCCTGTTGGAGTGCTTTCGTAACCCGTGGGGATGCTACGCCCATAATATGTACAGCTACAGCTGTGGGCACGACGATGATGTCGGTGTAAGATGTGCAGGAGAACGTGAGTTTATCTTAATCTCTATTTAACATGGTCATTTTCTTCATGAGAGTAATCAATAGTGCCGCTTTCTTCGTTGGTGACTTGCCAGTTGGATTTTTCTGTACGTGACAGCATCATGAATCTGCCATCATCCCAAACATTATTCTGATAACAGTTTTAGATATAGAGGGCTCGACATTAGCAGTGCCCAGTGGTCCGGGGCCACTAAAAATTGATGTTGGGCCACCAAATTCCCAAAAAGCTTATCATTTGGTGGCCTGATCGGGCAACTTAGTTTCAAAGTTAATTGTTTTGTTTCTTTTAGCCCATAAATTCCAAATTAAGAAGATTTCAGTTGCCCGAAAGGGCCACCAGAGAAAATATCGGTCAGTGTCGAGCACTGGCTTATTTTACAACAGTACGTTTTCCTGTATATCGATATTCTAGCTTACCACAAAATCTATTTATAGCATATTTACCTGATTTAAGCTGCTGACATCATCATTAAGCACTAAGCTCATCCAAGCACATTTTTGTAATGCGAGAAGTAATTGTAAATGTTGGCTGATCTAAAATAAATGTTCCTAGCATTATTGCTTTAGACCATCCATATCGGATACATTGTTAAAAGTAGTGTTACTCATTTCATTTCATTTCATTTCATTCATTTATCTAAGCACGGCAACATCCTTTAGTCCGAAGACTGTTCTTCCGCAGGTCCGTGTGGATAAAATACAACATAGATATACAGAAATAAAAAAAATGTAGACATAATAAACAACAAAACATAGAGAAAACAGAAAAACATGGTGATGAATCTGCGGCACACATTTCGTCAGAAACAAACATGATCAGTCAAAGATAACCATGTACATTAGCAATATCCAAGTACATCGTCGTAGTTTAAAATGAAAGAAACGAAAACAAATGAGAGTTCAGGAGAGAGAGACGGGGGGGGGGGGGGGAGAGGAGAGGAGATAATGAGAGAGAAGCGCATGTAAAGGGAAAAGACTGAGAAAGTTGTCCATTAACAATTTCGGTCAAGTGCGTTTTTAAAGCATACAAACGTTGGTTTTTGGTCATACAAAGAGAGTATTTCCAATTCCAATCCATATGGATAGGGGGTGTACTCATCCCCTTGAATTTTGTTGGTTGAAAACAACGTATTGTTTACCATGAAATTAAACATGATTGGAACATCCGATAATTATCAGCATGAGCAGTTGACATACAAGATGTTGTGCACTAATTCCATTGCGGCCACACCTGTGCTTCAGTTTTTAAAGTATTTGTCTTCTTCCTGATAGAGTGGAAAAGCAGGATTCACGATAAGCATCAAAAACAGATATTCTGATTGAAGCATTCATACAATTTTTGTCCATAATGACACACTTAGTATATGATAAACCAGAGCTAATCATAATAAGGTTGAAAGAGATCCAAGAAGTAAGAATCACCATATCCCGTTCTGTTAATACTTTCACTGCAGTCTCTACTTTAGGAGAATATGGCACATGATACTGACCAATGTTTCTGCGTGATGTTAAATTTAAACGTTTTACCGATGTACCAATGTAATGAGTTCGTTATCTTTATTTTTTATGTACAATGCATAGGGAATTTAAGTGCTGCGGCCGCGATATTTGCCAACGCAGACTTCAATGAAGGCCTAACTTACGGCGTCGATCGCTTCACTTATTACGACATGACGAGTAGATTGACATTCACCCCAACGACAGCAAACCACGGCGATGTGCTTCAGTGTCATGTGTACGGTGTTGTGCGTTCTGCCACTCTGGAGGTTACAGGTGATTTTTTTTTTTTTGCATCCGTACAAACTTTATCAATTTCAACATAACATCAATACTTGATACACTTTATACAGTGCGCTGGAAGAAGTTTTTGATGAAAACTTAACATTCAGGGAAATCTGAAAGAAAAAAATCGTGGTTTCTGTCATGCGTCTTGTTTCGCTCGTGCGTCTTCACTGTGTACTAAAGCCTGTTATACGAATGTGGATAGCGCGGCTCACCGTCAATGACAAAATAAAGGGCAGTGCATGGAGCCGTGACAGATAACACGATATAATGACATTCGTATTTTCACACAGGATAACGGGAAATGTAATGAGGCAACACAATGAAAAAAGAACAAACTATTTGATTGTTACCTGCGAAGACCTCAACGAAAACTGAAAAGTGACGCACAACTTTCCTTCTATTTTTCGAAAAAGTCAAAGCATTATGCGTGACAATATTTGCATTCCATACCATTCTTTTCAACAAATTGTGTCTCTAATGTATGTAATTTAGTGTCAAATTCTCCGTTTTCATGTAATGTTCTCAACTAAAGTTTACCTACACGTGTATGTCTTTCATGTTATTGCTAAATAGAATTTGAAAAAAGAGACATTTCCACGGATGATGATCTAAGACTCCATACGAGCCTTACAATGAATTATTATTGATTGGCAATGTGCTTAAATTGTTTTCTATTTGTATATTTATCGTCATAGACTGCCCTATCAATGTCTGGGTTTTTTTCTTCTCATGTGCCGTTAAATTGAAATTAACTAATCAACGGATAACGTGTCGATAACATTTGAACTGACTAAACAGGTGGTGTCGATGTACCCCGGTCCATCACTCCATGTATCACTCCAAGTCCCGGTACCCCTCCTGAAGAAAACATCTTATCAATCGATGCTGTAGAGATCAGAGGTGAGGATAACCTGGTTAACCTGGTCATCTCCTGTCACGTGAACTTCACCGATCAGCCGTCCCCGTACCTCCACACCTACACCATCAGTACTGAGACTACAACTCTATCGTCATCAAGCTCCGGCTCAGCCATCCTCTCACCACGCCCTAACGCCTGCATCGAACTCACGTGCTCCGCGACGAACGGGATTGGAACAACCTCAGCTACGCTAACACACTGTCCTCGAGGTAGGTAGTCTTCATACAATGTGCACTTTAAGAGTGCGACAATTCTGTCTTTACTTTTTCTGTTTTTACTGCGGCCTAAGGCCGCTATAGGTCACGTTAAACTAGGTAGTAACAACTTAAGGAACTCTTAAATGCCTATGAATTTCCATACAATTTCCTCTGGTCTGATCTTACAATATTTTCAGTGTTACAAAAACTAAATAAAACGATATCATAATTATTGATCATGCTCGCTCAGACATCCATACCTACATGTTCCTTTTCATTTTTGTCTGCATAAAAACCAAGTCAGCGTAGTCATTTGATAAAACCATATCGTTGTTATGGCATTGTACACTTTACTGCTAGGTATAATGATAACCATG
Organism: Diadema antillarum; assembly: GCF_040938485.1. Taxonomy (NCBI): domain Eukaryota; kingdom Metazoa; phylum Echinodermata; class Echinoidea; order Diadematoida; family Diadematidae; genus Diadema; species Diadema antillarum. The sequence goes on from NW_027270983.1 coordinate 1,721,922, forward strand.
ATAATCGGGTGGTGTTTACTTCATGTAACACATGCTTTCTGGATGTAACTGTCAATCTCTTAGAAACTGAGCGCAAAGTATGTAAAAATCTTCCCCCTACCCTTTCTGTTCATCTGCGATAACTTTCAGACTTAAGGTACATCTATTTTAATTTCCAGTTGATGACCGGTTCCTGGTTTAGACAGTAATCAATACATCAACTGATCATATCCAACAGATAAGCCGCCAGAAAGAATCATCAATGTGGGCTTTGAGACTCAAGAAGCTGCTGAACAAAGTCTCATCATTACTTGTCACGTGGATCCAGAAGACCAACCCTTTCCACCAATCAACACGTACCTCATTGCAGTCGACGATAGCGTCATTTCCGATTCAGCTTCTCCTACGGTGACGATTGACGCTCAACCCAACACATGCATCGATGTCGTGTGTACTGGTATAAATGAATATGGAGAGACTGAAATGACCAAGACCTACTGTCCCCCACAGCCAGGTAAATACAAAACACATTTCTTTTTTCTTACGTTTTTTTGAACGAACAGTAAAGTAAGAAAACACTTTTACATTATGTTCGTTCTCCGATTTAAAGTGGCTATCCACAATGAAAGACATTGCAGTTTTCAGTATCCTTTAATCGTTCATGTAAATCTGCACTAAAGTTTCATTGTGTTGAATACGTTCTACAAAATTAAAAACACACCACTTTCTCGTGGGGTTTACAGTTAAGTTAAACAGCAGTTGTGACACCTTTAACTAGAAAATTACTGAAACCAAAATGATCACATACTGTGTAAATTTAAAACCAAAACACAGTTCTCGTATACCATGCAAAAGTGTGTTAGATAACGCTTTCATAATACGATTTCAATTAAACAATGACAAAATGCGCAATACTAGCCGGAAAGCTTCGCCGTACTCTCTAAAAAAAATCGAGAGAAAATTTTCACTCTAAAAAGAGTGAATACAAAAAAGAGTGAATTTCGAGTGAAATTGGAGTGAATTTTGAGTGAAAATGTTCATTTTCACTCATTTTGGAGTGACGTCAGGGATCACTCCAAAATCGAGTGATCCCTGACGTCACTCCAAAATGAGTGAAAATGAGCATTTTCACTCAAAATTCACTCCAATTTCACTCGAAATTCACTCTTTTTTGTATTCACTCTTTTTAGAGTGAAAATTTTCACTCGATTTTTTTTAGAGAGTACATTCTCAGAGCTTACCTGATGGTGGTGGCTACGCGATTTGTGACATTCGATTACATACAATACATCGGGCCAAAGCTATCTACGTACCACTTTCGTTCTGCATACCCACTAGAGCAGGGAGGGCGCTTCAGGAATCAAAGTCGGTATGCCGACTTTTATTATTTCACACTTTTATTTGACACTTTCGAAATACTCAAACAAACAAACAAACAAACTTATTATCCCATCAAGATGCGTCAGCCAGGCGATTTTCTTGACAGAGCTTTTCGATGTATAGCACGCGGATTGAGATGAATTTTGAGCCCTTACAAGTAGGCCTACCATTTATAAGGTGCCAACAGTAAACATCAAAACTGCTGATATAATCATTAAAGTTCATATCGCTACTACATCACTGATGAAAGTGTGACAAGGAAAATTCTAAGCGTGCTTTTCCATGACCAGTATTAGTATTTAACCATTTCCCGTTTTACTACCTTGTCTCGTTCTAGAAGCCGGTCCCGAACAACCTGGTAGCAATATCCTTAGGATCCAGACGACGGAAATCAGAGGTGAAGGAAACCTGGTAACTCTAATCATCACCTGTCATGTTGACCTCTCTGACCAGCCTTACCCACATCTCCACACATACAACATTACAGCTGATAACGACACCTTGTCCTCCTCCAGCTGTGCCTCAGCGATCCTGTCTCCACTCCCCGATGCCTGCATCAATGTCACGTGTTCTGCCACCAACGGAATCGGAGACACGTTGTCATGGATGGAACATTGCCGGACAGAAACTCCTTCTGGTAAGTTAAAGTATCATGAGTCATCCTTCTCGAAGCAAAATACACAGTGGGTATATGGACCTAAAAGTGCCCCTACAAGTACCTGTTTAATCATCATTAATTCTATCGCGCTTTTGTCAAATTTGTGTGTATGATGGCGATCAGAAATCTCCCAGACACTTGTGAGCACTGAGACAAGAGAGGGCGCTAGATAGTTTGATTGAAGGTTACAAACAAATGAAGTACTTACCACGTGATCCACCAGAGCCGGCGCAGTGTTTTCAAAAGTGTGGGGGCCCACTTCCGGGTTTCATGAGCTAACAAAAAAAAAAAAAAAAGGTCCTCAGCTCATCTCCCCCCGTCCACTTCCGGGTTTCTTCACCTGACAAGCAAAAAATTAAAAAAAAAAAAGGTCCTTAGCTCATCTCTACCCGTCCCCGTCCACTTCCGGGTTTCTTCAGCTAACAATAAAAAAACAAAAACAAAAACAAAAACAAAAACGTCCTCAGCTCATTTTCACCCCTCCCATTTTAGTGCCACTTATGTACTTCCGGGTTGAAAAAAGTGTGGGGGCCCAAAGTGATGACACCTTATGTATTCCTTTGTATGGTGCACAAAAAGTGTAGGGGCCCGAGCCCCCACGGCCCCCACAGCTGCGCCGCCCCTGCCATGATCGTCACAGATCACCTTCTGAATCTGTATTTAGTTATTATCGTCTGATTTTACTATACTTACATCAGTTTAAGTCCAGTACGTGTTCAAGTTTTATACCGTTAGGTTAATTAGAACAGCACACTTAACTTGAACAGCACGACAGTAGGATTGGTGTTTTTTTTTTCGTACTTCCCTCCATAATTATTCTACGACCTTTTCACAAAATATACAATGCTTTAGATGAGTTAGAAAAAGACCTAAATCGACAATTTGAAATATATATGTGTCATCAAGAAATGCATCATTGCGCTCTTTGTAACAAATTATACTTAGACGGCGTTTAAGTTGTTGGCTAGTTCAGAAAAGAAAAGCTAAAAACCGCGCACTACTGACGGAATGTCGGATAAATAACTCAGAAAGGAGCAAACGCTACCGTTGTCCATTGGTGCTTTATCGATAGGGGGTCCCATAGCTAGCCCTCATCGACGGGTCCTTCAACAATCGTCGACCACGTACGCTCTTCTCGTCGTCGTTTTCATCCTCTCCATCATCACCTGCCTCACTGTCCTCGTGAAGAGAAAAAATGTCTTCTGATCGAGGTGAGTATATTCACAGCGCGTTTTATTTACTGAATCCGTGCTTTGACAATGCTATCAAGTAGTATACGAATAATTTATGAGTTGTGAGTGCATAGGGCACGAATATCGCACGAGGCGCGAGATGAGCCACTGGTCTATTCAACAAGGCGCGTAGCGCCGCGTTGAATAGACCAGTGGCGAATCTCGCGCCGAGTGCGGTATTACGTGCCCCAATGCACGAACAAAATCATAAATTATTCGTTTTATACAACACCTTGTCCACAATCATGATACAAAAATTAGTAACCGCCAACTCAGGAAGGCCCAAAAATATATGTAACAATTAGGCAGAGAATTGTAAACCACCCTGTGTACTGCTTTCAAACACTCGTCATGATTCGACCACACAGTCACAGGAACCACAAACTCCGCAGGGTCTATACCCATTCTACGCTAACGTTAGATCGAGTTAGGCCTGACTGTTAGGCCGATCTGAGATGTCGGTAGATCTAGTAGTAGGTCTAGACTTTGTCTATTTCCGAAAATGATTTTGTATAAAAACACAGAAAAATAATCAAATTACGGTTTCTCAATTTGAAATGAAGTCTTGATGTTGGGATCACTGTGGTCCACGTAGCAGATCAGAGTCAAAAGTAAAAACACAGCAGTACCGCTAGGTGTTACAGGCCGCGATACATGCAACTAGCTAGGTAAAGTAACTGCGCGTACACGTTAACGTTGCAGTACTCCGCCGCGCCTGGTCTGTGAGACTTACCGGCAGCGCAGCGCAGCCGGCCAGCACGTACACTGTACAATGCAGTTTGCTGGCGCTTTGCTACGGGTGTGAGCCACAGAACTCTGTGAGCGGCCATGCATTAGTAGCCCCCCGCGAAGCCGTGCTATAGTACCTTCGAGCCGTGCTATAGGCCCATGCCAGGGGCTTATTGTATGGCTGTCACTCTCAATGAGTTTGATAGGTATTTTCTATTGAATGTCATGTGACATGTTCTTGGCCAATCACAATTCGACATCATTCTGAGGTGTTGTATAAAATGTTATAACATTTGCAATTACTTACTACTTGCTAGGTTTAGTACTTGGCAAGAAACCCTGATACTCCTGGGTAAGCTAACTTGGAATCATCACCCAGATAGAATTACGAGAGATGCAGACGAGATGAAAGTGTTAATCGAAAAAAAATGAGGATATTGCTTTTATCGGGGAAAAAATTACTCTCGTTCGTTTGACATGCTGTGTTCCTCTATAGACAATTTAGAACACGCCTAGCTTCATATGTTGCTACCCATACATCTCATCATTGACTTAAGTTTTTATTGCATGAAAATATAGATATACCAAGTCCCCCTTTTCCTGATAAACTTTCTCATTCGAAATGTATATTCACTGCCTTTCTTCTTTTCACTTTCCTACCGCAGAAGTGCCTCAAATAATATTCTTTAATTGACTGCTACGAACTGCCCTTCTGTAGACAAACTTGGTTTTGTTAACACACAGTACTGCCTACCATATATTGGTTTGTCTTCAGTTGATACCATATCCTGCAAGTTTACGTGTCTTTGGCTACAATTTTAAGATCCCTTTATGACATTTGCCTGCAGGTATGGAAAGCTGCGAGGGTCAAAATGAGGGAAAGCCTTGGATGCACACCAACCATATTTTCTCCGAATGAAGAATCATAATTTGTACACTTTGTATCTTAACTCTGAAATCATTCACATGTTATTATTTCTTATCTGTAGTTTCGAAAATAGATTTATTGCCTATTAGTAATCTCTATGTCATTGGAAGTGACCTGACACGAAATAAAGAGCATGTTTTCAAACCACAAGTAGTCAGTGGAATAATGTGATGCAACTGTCGTTAATAATATGTCATTGTAATATCGTCGATAAATTTTACCGTGTATTGATTTGATGTACAAAATTCCTGATAAGTCTGATATAGGATGTATGATCTCTTGCCCACTTACATACAATAACTGTTGATTGCACTTTACTCAGTGAGTGGCAATGTCTATAGCGTACTTTTGTGATAGCTTATTTTATGTTGCAACATTATCTGAGGCCATTTTCCCAGTCAAACTTTGCTTATGAAGATGGTCCCCTGCTTGTCAAAGTCATTAATTTCATCAAAACCTTCTTCAAGGTTTTTTCTCTGCTATACAGTGTACCTTCAATATGACATCTCACTGTATATTTAGTTTATACGTTTTGACTACAATTGAACCACATGATAATGAATATTGATGCGTATGATTATGCTGACACTATGTTAATTTTTGTTTTATGTATTGACGGTCGAATACAGAAATAGAACAGAACAATAACCTGCTTTACTTCACATAATTTAATTCCACGTCACATTACTTAAAAGGGGCGCTGTGGCATAGTGGATAAGACTCTCGACTCCCGATCGGAGGACCCGAGTTCGAGTCCCGCCCAGTGCTTGCGTCCTTGATGTTTTACGCACCACGTCCCTCTCAACCCAGGTGTATAGATGGGTACCTGGCAATGCTAGGGTAATAATAATGACAGGGCCCTCTGGTAGAGCAGTGGCAACACTGAAGAGGCTACCATGGGTAAATAAGACATTATTGTTATTATTATTATTATCATTATTATTATTATTATTATTATTATTATTATTATTATTATTAATATAAGGCTCGATATGAACTTGTTCGTTTGGGGCCATTCGGGCCATCAGAATCATTAAATTGCTCTTCTTTTTTTTTTGATGGCCCGAAAAATAAAGAAAAGCGTAACAAATGAACAATTTTTTATGAAACATTAAGATAATACAATAAATCATGATAATTATGTGAAGATTAAGAGGTTCGACAATGTGAGTCAAATGCCACGTACTGTGACTAAGAAGTAAAACAGTAAAACAGAAATTTAAAATGACTAAGAACCTTGATAATTATGCGAAAATTGCCAGGTATGTTAAAGGGGCTTACAAACATGTAATTTGTTATTAAGTGATGGCCCGACATCTATTTCTGGAAGCTCGGGGCCACAGGACCACAGCTAATGGTGAAACTTGTATAAAGTCTTGTCATTATGGAAACGAGGTTGGAGAGCAATTATTTTCTAATGACATCATTGGTGGTAGTTTCGGTTTCCTAGAAGTATCTTATGTAAAGCAATCAGTTGCGCTTCTGTTCTTTTTAATGTGTCCTATGTTTTCATCATCATCTCTCTCTCTCTCTTCCATGAATAAAATGTAATGTTCTTTTGAATTTTTGCACGACCCGCCGGCTTTATGATCTCAGTGAATTAAAGTCACATCAAGAAATAAACTGTTGTTTCAGCAAAAAAAAAAACAAAAAACAAAAACGAATGCATCTGTAGTTCTGATTCGGTGTTCGTATTATATACCTACCATTTACTGAAAAATATCAACACGAGTGTTGGAAATTATAAAGAACAAAGATAATTTTGACACTGCGTATAGCGAGAAATTTATGATGAAAGGTAAAAGTGAATCGTGGCTCATAAATGATGACATTAGTACATACACTCACACACACGCGCGCGCGCACACACACACATGCAACACACACACACACACACACACACACACACACACACATATATATATATATATATATATATATATGCATATATAATTTCCCACTTTTGATCCTTAATATTTCAAAAACTATGTATCAGATAACACTTACATTGATGCTAGTGATAGCAGAATAGTGTACGATTTTGTTGGAGGTGATTTAAAAATGAAAGCATAGATCACTTTTATCAAGTTAAATAACAGCTAGTCTTTGTTCATCCTGAAATGTAATGTACTGTAAGCACATGATAACATAATCATGCATACTTTTTCACGTGCATGCATTTTACCCTTTACCATGCATGAATTCAGTCTAGCAGTGCCCGGGCAATCCATCATGAATTACTGTCCATGGGCCAGGCCAGATATTGGTACCACCTGAGGTGGCAATACCTTTTTGGTGTCATTTTGTTTGTCGGGCATAGATATGCTTATCAAGCTATGATAGCATTTCCAAATGAGTAGCTTAGTCATAATAAATGAATTTCAAACCAATTTGGTCTCGTAGATATATCCCTATACTTCTGAATCGAGACCAACCGCTATACAAAGAAGAGCACTGTCTTTTGTATAATACCAACGCGGTGCGCTTAGTCTTTAGTCAAGGCAGCGAAGGGAATATCCAAGGGTTATGATGTCCACAGCGCTTTATAGTCGAATATTCAAGACGGCGAAGGGAATATCCAAAGCTTATAATACAGTGTATATCCCTTTATCTAAAAACAACAACAACAACAAAAAAGCAATTCCTCGTGAATTTTACCGTATTTTTCAATTATTTATTATTTTCCGGTGAAAACGCTAATACCACGCCAATGCCGCTTTATTTCCATCGACCGATGAAAGATAATGCAAAAACAATGTACCGGTACACTACAATACATTATAATAAATAATGTTGTAAATGAACACAGTGATTTTCGTTTAAAACTGATGTATTTGTTGAGAGGGTGGTATAAAAACAGTATAGATAATCCCTTTTATTAGGAACTTTATAGATATGATAACGGTACATTGGTCTAGATAAAGACTATTAGCGCACCGCGAGACAGCTGTGGACATCATAACCCTTTGGATTTTCCCTTCGCTGCCTTGAATAAAGACTATTAAAGCGCACGCGTTTACAACTGAACACCTGTGGACATACAGAAGGCAGTGCTCTTCTTTGTATAGCGGTTTAGTTTCGATTCAGAAGTATAGAGATATGAAAACGAGACCAAATTGGTTAAAAATTCATTTATTATGACTAAGCTACTCATTTGGAAATGCTATCATAGCTTGATAAGCATATCTATGTCATACAAACAAAATGACACCAAAAAGGTTTTGCCACCTCAGGTGGTACCAATAATCTATTTTTCGGGTCTTGGCCCATGGACTTCTAATAAAAGCATCCATATGCCTTGGAGCAAGAGACCAGAAGCCTAGTCAACAGAGCTGCGTTCATGTCTATTGTTCAGGGTCATTGTAAACGCACACTCACATACACATCATTGGTTCCTACGTAAATTTCAATTTTATACTGAGGGTTAGAATTTGACCAAAAACCGGAACTTAACTTGAGATTTAATTATACATTTAATGAAACTGATTCGTGTTCTCATGTTCAAATCGCCTCCAACTAAATTGTACACTATTCAGCTATTATTCATATCAATGACAGTACTATCTGAAGTACAGTTTTCGAACTATAATGGATCAAAAGTGGGAAATGTTTCTTGTAACATCTATATAGCAAAGCTGTATATATACAAATATACATAGATAGATAGATAGATAGATAGATAGATAGACAGATAGATAGATAGATAGATAGATAGATATGTACAGTGTATGTCACACTAGAGGAACGCATTAAATGCCAGTTGCCTTGGTTTTTACTCGGGGGCCTCCCCTTCGTCAGGGATGAAAGTGCTTTCTTAGTAGGTCATAATAGAGCTAATGGCTTTATCGTCATGAAGTGAAAAACAAAACAAAACGTCATTTACAATACGTTGAAACCTACCGTTACACCCATGATACATGGAAATAATAATGATGATAATAATAGTAATAGTTATAATATTAATAATAATGATAATAATAATAACGATAATAATAATAATAATAATAATAATAATAGTAACAATAATGATAATAATAATTATAATAATAGTGATAATACGAATCGACGAATGTGGGTACATTGTATGTTATTATGAATGATGTACCTATGTATGTAGAGCTGTTACTTCTGTGTGGGTGTCCTTTTCTTCTGTCTATACATCTTGTGTGTGTGTGTGTGTGTGTGTGTGTGTGTGTGTGTGTGTGTGTGTGTGTGTGTGTGTGTGTGTGTGTGGTCTGTTGGTCCACGAGTTCTGTATGATATACATTCGTCTGTCTGAGTGATCTTTGTGAAATAGATCATTGATCAATTTGACCAAACGTTCGTAAGCCAATAACTGTGTACTCTAAGATGATATGAAGAAAAAAAAAAACACCTCAATGAAAAGTGACGAGAAAGACATTATTTCACTATTGATGAGAGCATACCTAATAATAACGGTAACAATATCAAGAACGCAGGGACCTTCTGATCAATATCGACACAACCAACCAATGTAAACCAATGCTTCCCATATCCCGTATACTTGAAGATAATACTCGCGTGAAATATCAACAGTTTGACTATGAAAAGACTCAGAGAAGCAACATATTCGTGTATTATTTCTTTTCCATAAGCATATATTTTGAAGAACAAGAAGCAGGGATGTCCAAAAAATTCAATAGGCAATGTACCAAGTATTATAAATATATGTGACAATTATATAATTTGAAATTCACGAACATGCTACCTTCCTGCGATTCAGATATTAAAGCTTAAAATGATAAATGTAATCTGAGGTACCAAATGTACCACACCAATCCTTTCTTACCATTACATATCTTAAGTAAATATCTGTAAATCGTCGATCCTGATATTAGTGATTGCATCGTGACAGACGCAATGTATGCACGACTGAAGCCTGAAGGAGACAATCATGATATTATTGATCACGTGTTTTCATCTTCGTCAGTTTTCGTGAACTTTCTGTGAGGAGAAGAAACAGTTAATGTGAATGATATGAATCTTTATTTCAATTGTACACTTAGGTCCTCCATTGAACGGCACACTGTCCATCAGGTTTCATGAACGAGTGGACATTCAGAACCAAACATCCCTCGACATCGAATGTCACGTGATTTCCGGGGACAAACCCTTTCCGGCTATCGAGTATTACGTCATCTCGTCTGATGACGTCATTTTGTCGCGTTCTACATCTCCTCGCACTACCATATCACCTCGTCCTAGATGGTGTATCCAAGTGTCTTGTGTTGGAAGCAACGGGATTGGCGAAACATCAGCATCCACGATATACTGTCCAAGAGGTAATATCAGGTGTTAAGTCACCTGTAACAAGTGTGTCCTATACTCTTTTAGATAGATAAAACTAAACTAAGTTTGAAGCATACACACTCGAAATAATCACTGCAACTGTGTAATTCTTTAATTTGACTGTTTTCAAAGATCCACCTGTCGCCGATATACTATCTTTGGAGTTCCATGAGGAAAGACTACCTAGCACTGCAGTCATCCTCTCCATCACTTGTCACGTGGATTTGCGAGACCAGCCGTTTCCTCGTTTGCACACTTTCATCATCCAAACGGAGACTGGGACCGAGTCTAACTCCAGCTCTCTGATCCTATCACCCCGCCCCGAATGGTGCATGAATGTCACTTGCATTGGTCAGAATGACTATGGGTCGACTTCTTCTATGGAGACCTACTGCCCGACAGGTGAGGGGATGAAAGTAGTAGGATTCTTGTATTGGTCAGAACGACTATGGGTCGACTTCTTCTATCGAGACCTACTGCCCTAGAAGTGAGGGGATGCAAATAGGATGCTTTTATTGGTCAGAATGGCTATGGGTCGACTTCTTGAATCGAGATCTAGTGGTCTGAGAGGAGAGGGAATTAAAGTACATGTAGCAGGATGCTTCTATTCGTTAGAATGGCTATGTGTCGACTTCATCTATTGAGACCTATTGCCCGACAGGGGAGAGGATGATAGTAGTACGATACTTGGTCAGGATGACTATGTGTCGACTTCTTCTATTGAGACCTATTGCTCGACAGGTGAGGGGATGATAGTAGTAGGATACGTATTGTCGTGGTCATAATGACTATGGGTCGACTTCTGCTCTCGAGACCTACTGCCCAAACCATTCATCGTTGAAGTTTAAATGCAATGTAGCGCGCTGGAGATCGCGCATTCAAGCACATACTATAGTAACATTAAACATCATGAAAACATCATGAAAATTGACAAACTTATCATTTCATTCTTAGTCGGAGAAATTCTTCTCATAGGTAGGTGAAATATCATACTTACATTTTCATATTCTTTGCAGTTGAGTCATTTTAATGTGTATATTTCTCATCTTTAATGACTGCGACATTTTCAATGTTACGTGCTGACAGATCACATCTAGAGGCGCTTGTTTTTATCTTTTGTTTTCCTCTCTCTCTCTCTCTCTCTCTCTCTCTCTTTCTTTCTCTCCCCATTTCTTTGGAACAAATTTAACAGATCCACCTCGCCCTGGAATAATCGACATTCGACTGGAAGAGAAACTGGGCGAAAATAACCAACCAATATTGGTCATAAACTGTCACGTCGATGAAACGATTATGCTTCATCCCCCATTGCATACCTTCGAAGTTAAGGTTGGAAAGAAGACTGTATCATTGTCAACCAGGCCATCGACCACTATATCGACAAGGCCTGAAAACTGTACCGTAGTAACTTGCACTGGAACCAACGATCTCGGTTCGACAAACACTACGGAAACATATTGCCCTACAGGTGAAATATATTCAAATCAAATCATTCGCGTATTTGTGTCATAGATGTGTGTGTGTGTGTGTGTGTTTTTCCTTAATTGTAATGTACATTTACGTATATGTATAATACTCACATGTTATTTTCAGTCTCTTTTGCTCATCCCTGTAAACACGTGCTGTCATTACGAAAAACTATGATAAAATCTCAATTCAGTCTTTACTGTTTACAACTACGTCTTCCAGAAACGTTGTTACCATAGAGATGTCACGATTCCCCTTAGTAAACAAGTGACAGCTTAAGGGAAATGAGAGATAATTTATGAAAATTTTAAATAAGAAAGTGAACATCAGTTAAGAGCAAAGCTTCTTTTTGACTTGTCCTTCATAGCTCACTATTTTGCGCATCAAACCCTTAAGAAACCAAATGCATTAGATTGCGATCAGGGCACACAGTAAAGGGTCCATAGGAAAAGAGAAAAAAAAAGCATCACTTCTCCAGAATTATGTCAGATACAGAAGTAGTTACCCAATAACTCAACAGAGGATAATGTAAACTTAGACTTGACCCTGGAGGTCTATACATTTCAAAGTAAAACTTTACAAGATTTTTTTGAAAGTTAAAACTTGGTGGTGTCATAACTAAATCTCTCAGTTTACTAGAGAAGTAAGAGAAAGAAGATAAAACAAGACGGATATTCAATATCGAGGATTACAGATAAACACAAGTTACATATTCAACTGTAATGTTCAAGTATACATTTGAAGAAAAAAAGCTGTAATTTAATTAACTTACATCTGCGTGAAAGACTCATAAATGTATAGCCTTATCCGACTCTGCTATAGGAAGAGCTATATGCTGTCAAGAGTAATGTTCGGATTGCCGATGTTAAGTTCTATAGTGATTAACGTAATCCATCACAGCTGAAGGTTCGCGTCAATGTTCATGAAATCTTTTATCGTGTATACTGGCACTCAAGTTAATTTGAGGATTTGTGGCAGAAAGTCGTATCTTCCTTATTTCTCCTGCCATTCACCCATTACACTTGATCTTGATAGATTCACCAGAAGAAGGTCTGATCTCAATCCTAGTGGAAAACGACACGGATACTACCAATGTTAACATCACCTGTTTCATTGATTCGTCGGTTCAACCCAAACATCCTATCAACATTTTTGGTGTCGAGGTAAACGGTGAAAGCATGATCTCCTCATCGCAAAATACGTCTGTCATTGTGACGTCACGTCAGAACAGGTGTCTTAACATCAGATGCACCGGAAGCAATGTCCATGGGTCAACGACCTCTCTTAACTTGCATTGTCCCAGAGGTACGTGATATCTGACTTTCTAAACACAGACGATGAGTGTGAGCCCTTATGATTCATTCAAAAGATGGCCGTGCAAAGCTTAGCTGTTGCTAATCTAGCTCATGCCCGATTTCCCTAAAACCCTGTCAGCCATTTTTATTGTTACGAGAAAGAATTTACAGATGAACATTATAAAATAGAGACACACAGTTTAATGTTATAATCTCCTAATCGAATTAATCGTATTAAAAGTTGCTCTTTCATTCTTTTGACGATGCTGTACTTCAATACTTTCAAAGATGTAAGGCAGGTCATTGCGTCTATACAGTCATAAAAAACTATGATGGATGACGGTCATCTTCCGGTGTAAAACAACCAAGAAAATGATTGTTATTGGTCACTCCCATTGGATTACTCTTAATACTGCACAGTGATTATTTCAAGCACTATGAAGATTGCATATTTCATTCTTTCCATCTTCAATCAACATTATAATCTTTGATGTTCTTTGCATGACCACCCAGCGTGAGTAGTTGCTTTGTTTTCATCAAGACAAGCGTATTAATCTCTCAGATTTCACGGCACTCGTACTCGCTTGTTTCTCCAATGTCATTTGAATACCCTTACAGATGATGTGATTGAAATCGAGATGTCTGACTTTCCGTCCGATGACAATGTGACGGTTGTCGTAATTCTGTGTCACGTGACCGAAGATTACCAGCCCTACCCTGATTTCCGCCAGTACGTGATTACAGCAGACAACCTGACTCTCTCAAGGGGCAGCTCTACGTGGGTCTATCTCAGCCCCAAACCTGAGAAATGTGTCTCTATTACTTGTAGCGCCCTCAACGACTTCGGTTTCATCACTGCATCGGAAATTTATTGTCCAGCTGGTAGGTGTTTGGTAACACCAATATCATCCACAAATTTCGTGGATTTAACTTACGTTTACTCTTTAATAAGACGAAGAATGGTACAGAGCAATTTCCCGCTTTCTTCTCACGACTTACATATGGTCAGCTCTACGTCATTAAAATGGAATAGACCTGTATATTAAGTTTCTTTCTCAGAAGCTCAAAAATCTCTGTCTATGCAAGCATGTTTAACATATTTGTAAACTACGCAAAATGAAGTGGTGCCAATGTCCAAGTAAACCTAAAGTTTCCATGGGATTTGCTTTCTTAGAACGGATGAAGAAAGAGGCTGTGAGAACTGAAAAATGCGTATCACTTTCAAATCACTTAATAAAAAGATGAGAAAGGCAATTGTTTCGTATTCTATTTGAGTAGAATTTTAACGTCCATTTACGTACGGTATTCGATTACAAATAAACACGGCGGAGAGAACATGTGTGGACGTAATATCTGTTAAATAACTTCTAAAATAAATATTAAAGATAATAGTGATACACGATGCTGCGTGGTGAAATGAACTGCCATGTTTGTACAATATGAGATAGGACTAGGAATTTAAACGGGATTTTACTCTGACATTCACAGCAATATCAAATCATGGTAGCGACCAGTTATTAGAGAGGCGGTGATAATTATGTAACACGTTTCATGGCGGGACGTTCTAATTTCCATGTTGTGCGATCGTCCACATCAAGTTTATTTCTTCTTGGCATAAATTTACAAACAAGAGACAAAATCTGATGAGATCACAAATTGATGAAAAAGGACCATCATTTTCATAACATGAAAGTGACCGGAAGAGTATTATTTCACTTTTGATTAAAGCATTCCTAATGTTAATAACGATAATAATAATATCAACAACTCGGGACCTCCTGATTAATATCCACACAGTCAATCGCTATATCCCATCAGTGCCTCCCAATGCCTTGCTTGAAGAACTACTCTTGTGAAATATCAACAGCTTGATCACAAAAAGCCAAATGGAAACAACATGTTTATGCATTGTTTCTTTTCCATAAATGTATTTTTCTAAGAACAAGGAAGCAGGAATGACAAAGAAATGCAACACGAAATGTACCAAAGCTGCACTCTAATAATGAGAAATTCATGAACATACTGGCTTCCGGGGATCCAGATATTAAAATTCAAAAGTGAATAGAATTGAGGTGGCAAATGTACCACACCAATCATTTCTTAACATTACGTATCGTATGTAAATATCTATAAATCAGTGTGTGCGTCGTGACACACGCGGGGTATGCACGCCCTGAAGTAGTCAGTCATGATATCAGTGATCACGTGTTTTCACCTTCGTCAGTTTTCGTGAAATTTCTGTGAGGAGAAGAAACAGTTAATGTGAATGATATGAATCTTTATTTCAATTTCACACTTAGGTCCTCCATTAAACGGCACACTGTCCATCAGGTTTCATGAGCGAGTAGACATTCAGAACCAAACATCCCTCGACATCGAATGTCACGTGATTTCCAGGGACAAACCCTTTCCGGCTATAGAGTATTACGTCATCTCGGCTGATGACGTCATTTTGTCACGTTCTTTATCTCCTCGCACTACCATATCACCTCGTCCTAGATGGTGTATCCAAGTGTCTTGTGTTGGAAGCAACGGGATTGGCGAAACATCAGCATCCACGATATACTGTCCAAGAGGTAATACCTCAGGTGTAAAGTCACCTATAACAAGTGTGCCTTACTCTTTCAGATAGATAAAACTAAACTAAATTTGAAGCATACACACTCGAAGTAATCACTTTAACTGTGTAATTCTTTAATTTGACTGTTTTCAAAGATCCACCTGTCGCCGATATAATATCTGTGGAATTCCTTGAGAAAAGATTATCCAGCACTGCAGTCATCCTCTCCATCACTTGTCACGTGGACTCGAGAGACCAGCCGTTTCCTCGTCTGCACACTTTCATCATCCAAACGGAGACTGGGACAGAGTCTAACTCCAGCTCTCTGATCCTATCACCCCGCCCCGAATGGTGCATTAACGTCACTTGTATTGGTCGGAATGACTATGGATCGACTTCTTCTATCGAGACCTACTGCCCAAGAGGTGAGTTGGTGCAAATAGTACGATACTTTTATCGGTCAGAATAGGTATGGGTCGAGTTCTTCTATCGAGACCTATAGCCAGTGATAGCCCGACAGATGAGGGGATGATAGTAGTGGGATACGTATTGTATTGGTCAGAATGACTATGGATCGACTTCTTCTATCGAGACCTACTGCCCAAGAGGTGAGTTGGTGCAAATAGTACGATACTTTTATTGGTCAGAATAGGTATGGGTCGACTTCTTCTATCGAGACCTATAGCCAGTGATAGCCCGACAGATGAGGGGATAATAGTAGTGGGATACGTATTGTATTGGTCAGAATGACTATGGATCGACTTCTTCTATCGAGACCTACTGCCCGACAGGTGAGCGAATGAAAGTAGTAGGATAGTAAAATTGCATTGGTCAAGATGACTATAGGTCGACTTCTGCTATCGAGACCTACTGCCCGACAGGTGAGGGAATGAAAGTAGTATAGACACTTGTATTGGTCTGAATAGCTGTGGGTCGACTTCTTCTATCGAGACCTACTGCCCTAGAGGTGAGGGGTTGATGATAGTTTAGGATACTTGTATTGGTCGACCTCTTGAATCAAGACCAAATGGCCTAAGAGTTGAGGGAATCAAAGTAGTAGAATACTTCTCTTCATTAGAATGACTATGTGTCGACCTCTTCAGCGAGACCTATTGCCCGGCAGGTGAGGGGATGATAGTAGTGGGATACGTATTATAGTGGTCATAATGACTATGGGTCAATTTCTGCTCTCTCGAGACCTGGTGCCCAAACCATTCAATGTTGAAGTTTATATGCAATCTAGTGCGCAGGAGATCGCACATTCAAGCACATACTGGTAACATAAAAAATAGTCGAAAATTGCTTCATGAAAGCTGACAAATTCTTGTCGTAGTTAGATAAAATACCCCAGTTACATTTTCATATTCTTTTCAGCAAAATCGCTTTAATGTGTATATTATTTTCTCGTCTTTAATGACTACGACTTTTATAATATTACTTGCTGACGGATCATATCTAGAGACGTTTATTGCTTCTTTTGTTTTTGGCTCCTCTCTCTCTCTCTCTCTCTGGAACACATGTTAACAGATGCACCTCGCCCTGCAATAATAAACATTCAACTGGAAGAGAAACTGGGCAAAAATAACCAACCAATATTGGTCATAAACTGTCACGTAAATGAAACGATTGTGCTTCATCCTCCACTGCATACTTTCGAAGTCAAGGTTGGAAAGAAGACTGTATCATTGTCAACCAGGCCATCGACCACTATATCTACAAGGCCTGAAAACTGTACTGTAGTAACTTGCACTGGAACCAGTGATCTCGGTTCGACAAACACTACGGAAACATATTGCCCTACAGGTGAAGTATATTTAAATCAAATCATACGCGTGGTTGTGTCATAGATGTGTGTGTGTTTTGCTTAATTGTAATTTACATGTACATATATAATTATGTATAATACTTGCATGTTATTTCAGTCTCTTCGGCTCATCGCTATAAACACGTGTTGTCATTACGAACACCTATGATAAAAGATATCAATTCAGTCTGTACGGTTTACAACTACGTCTACCTGAAACTTGGTAACCTGTAGAAACGTCACGAATCTCCTTAGTAAACAAACGACAGTTTCAGGGTAAAGAGAGATGCTTTATGAAAACGTAAATAAGATGAACAATAGTTAAGAGAAAATATTCTTTTTGGCTTGTCTTTTAGAACTCAGTATTTGCGTATCAAACTTAAAAGAAACCAAATGATTCAGATTGCAATCAGGGCACACAGAAAAAGGATACATAGCAAAATGGAACGAGAGAGAGTGAGAGAGAGAGAGAGAGAGCAAACAAAACAACTTTTAAAAGCATCACTTCTCCAGAATTATGCCAGATACAGAAGTAGTTACCCAATAAATCAACGGAGGAGAATGTGAACTTATATTTCACACGGAGGTCTACACATTTCAAAGTAAAACTTTACAAGATTTTTCGAAGTTAAAACTTGAAGGTGTCACGACTAAATCTGTCAGTTTACTAGAGAAGTGAGAGAAAAAAAGAAAAAGAAGCAAGACGGAGATACAATATCGAGGCTTACAGATAAACACCAGTTGCATATTCAATCATAATATTCAAGTATAACATTTGAAAAACAAAACAGCTGTTATTCAATGACATCTGCGTGAAAGACTCATAAAAGGAGCCTTGTTCATACTTTGGGAAGAGAAAGTCTTAGAATTTCTGACGTTGAGTTCTTTAGTGGTTGACGTGTTCCATCACAACTGAAGATTAGTGTCAATGTTCATGAACTCTTTTATCATGTATACATGGGGGGGGGGCTCTTCTTGCACTCAAGTTCTTATTTGCATTTGTGGCAGAAAGTCGTATCTTCCTTATTTCTGATGCCATTCACCCATTACGCTTGATCTTGATAGATCCACCAGAAGAAGGTCTGATCTCAATCCTAGTGGAAAACGACACGGATACCACCAATGTTAACATCACCTGTTTCATTGATTCTTCGGTTCAACCCAAACATCCTATCAACATTTTTGGTGTCGAGGTAAACGGTGAAAACATGATCTCCTCTTCAAGAAATACGTCCGCCACTGTGACGTCACATCAGAACAGGTGTCTTAACATCAGATGCGCCGGAAGCAATGTCCATGGGTCAACGACCTCTCTTAGTTTGCATTGTCCGAGAGGTACGTGATATCTGACTTTCTAAACACAGACGATGAGTGTGAGCCCTTATGATTCATTCAAGAGATGGCCGTGGAAAGCTTACCTAAAATAGCTCAAGCCCTATTAACATTAAACCCTGTCAGCCATTATCATTGTTACGCAAGAATTTATAGATGAATATTATAAAATAGAGACACACAAATCAATCTTATAATCTCCTAATCTAATCGTAGATACCAGTCGTATAAAGAGCTGCTCTTCATTCTTTTGACGATGTTGTACTTCAATACTTTCAAAGATTTACGGCAGCTCATCGCGTCTACACATACAAACTATGGTGGATTACGGTCATCCTCCGGTGTAAAAGAACCGGGAAAATAACTGCAATTTGTCACTTTCATTACTATCTCTGCACATTGATTTCTTCAAACACAATGAGGATTGCATATTTATTTCTTTTCATATTCACAACTTTACAATCTTTGTTGTTCTTTACATCACCATCCAGCGTGAGTAGATACTTCTTTCATGAAGACAGGCATAAACTCTTTAAGACTTCACTGCACTCATACTCGCTTGTTTCTCTTATGTCTCCTGAATACCTTAACAGATGATGTGATTGAGATCAAGTTGTCCGAGTATACGTCCGATGACAATGTGACGGTTGTCGTAATTCTGTGTCACGTGACCGAAGATTACCAGCCCAACCCTGATTTCCACCAGTACGTGATTACAGCAGACAACCTGACGCTCTCGAGGGGCAGATCACCGTGGCTCTATCTCAGCCCCAAACCGGAGAAATGTGTCTCTGTCACTTGTAGCGCCCTCAACGACTTCGGTTTCATCACTGCATCGGAAATTTATTGTCCAACAGGTAGGCGTCTGGTAAACAACAATATCATCCACAAATTTCGTGGATTTAACATATGTTTACTCTTGAATAAGACGAAGAACGATGTAGAGTTGGTCTATTGTTTTCGATCATTTCCCACTTTCGTTTCAACACTTACACATGGTTAGCTCTATGTTATTAAAAAAGAATATGCCTGTATATTTTTCTTTCTCAGAAGCTCAAAAATCTCTATCACATTCGTGTTCTCCCCAAAATATAGTGGTGCCAACGTCCAAATAGACCTAACGTTTGCATGGGATTTGCTTTGTTAGATCGGATGAAGACAGAGGCTGAGAGAACTGAAAATGCGTCACTTTCCAATCACTTAACAAAAGAGTGAAAAAACAATTGTTTCGTATCCGATTTTAGAATTCGAGTGTCTACTTACACACGAAATTCAAATACATATATAATATAAGAGGGAGATAACACGTGTGAAAATAAAATGTGCTACATAGCTTCTAAAATACTGTATTAAAGATAAGGTTGATACTTGATGGTGGAATAGACTGCCTGGTTTTGCAATAAGAAATGTGACTGGGAATTTAAACACGGTTTTACACTGATATTCACAGCAATATATCATGGTAGCGACCACTTACTAGAGAGGCGGAGAAAAATGTAACACGTTTCATGTCACCACATTTTGATTTCGTTGTTGAGCGATGGTACACATCAAGTTCATTTCATCTTGGCATTAATTTACAAACAAGAACCACAATCTGATGAGATTCCAAATTGATGAAAAAAGACCGCCTTTTTCATAACATTCATTTCCGTCTGTCTGTTTTTCCAGACTACGTACATGTAACTGGAATCCTCCAAACAATGTCGACAACGTACGCCCTCCTCATCGTCCTTTTCGTTCTCGCTGTTGTGGTGTGCGTCGTCACCGTCATGCAGAGGAAGATAGACACGCCCAGAGTACCAGGTTTGTCTGCAATCCGTGACAAAAAAAAAAGAATAAATATTTTTATACCAATATCCAGTTTTATTCCGGCTTTCTCTCTATCATTCTATTTGAAAACAGTTCAGAAACAGGCTACAATTTATGTGATCTCAGTCTTAGCTACATTTGAGAAATCTAAAGAATGTACGCAAACTACCGACAAATGGTTATTCTTTGAAAAAAGATACATCCTTAAAGGATGGGCAGAATACATAGAAATTTCAAAAGGGAAAGCTTTCAAACTTCAGGACACACTTTGCTATTGTGAATGGAATGGCTATAATTCGGTGGAAGAGAGAAAAGTATTGAGCGCCTACTAGAGATACCCAGCAAGTACCCGACTCAAAGACATCTTCTAATTACCTCCTCATTCAATCCTCACTTAATTTAAATCGAAAAAAATAACATGAAGATAGAAGAAAAGAAGGTATGAAAACTTCAGTATTGGTAACTCATTCCATATCAGATATAGAGATCCCAAATCAGCTGCCTAGATCAGAGCCTGTAAACGCGCAGTAGACCTATTTCTTATTTATTTCAATGTCATATTGACTTTATTTCAAGTATCATGAAAACTTTAACATTCGTTGTTTGTCGCCATGTATAGCCTTACATTGACGTAAACCATCTAAGAATCTTTTTCCAGTTTTGCTTAGAAATACATATCATCCTCTCTTTGTCATAGAGACAAGCATCTATGTATCCCTAAGTAATTCATGTATAGTAGAAGAACATATCAGTAACACTTTGCTGTTTGTAGGTATAAGTCATTAAACATTACATCACATGCTTCCCTTGTCTTTCAGATCGACTTTATGAGGACAAAATCTTGAACTGAAGACGCTGGACAATTAAAGGAAAAGACGACAAAGTGTAACGCACTTTGTAATCTCAGACATTGCAGGCAAAAGGACGACGTAGTCCATATTTTAACTAGGTGCTTGAATACACTTTATAGCACATACATCATAATCCAGAGCAGGCTCCTCTCTCACCCGTCCCGACACCTGCCTCGACGTCTCCAGTAGATATTAGGTGACTTGAAAGGAAACACAAGTCCAAATCTTAAAGGACACCTCCGGATGATTTTCAAATCTTTACATTTGAACAGCTATAAATTACTTATACTGAGGACAGAGTTTCAGAATTTATGATAACTGGAATGAAGAGCAAGAATATTCTCAAAATTTAGAACAGATTGCAATGAACAAGGATGATGACATAGGAGAGTCACCATAAGAATACATGAGTTGGGGCTCAAGGAAGCAGAACAAAAGAAGAAAGCATGCATAGATTATACACAGGTGAACTCCCAAGCAAGCGGTATTGTAATGGAATTTAACTGCTACATTTCTGAAATATGTGAGCCTCTACGTCATCATCATTGTTCAGTGTAATTTGTTTGATGTTTTTCAAAGTATTGTTTCTCTGCTCAAGGACCACAATAAATTCCACAAATCTATACATGGAGTTGTCGATTTATGTACTACATGATGTGAAATTATGAAAATTGTCTGGAATGCTCCTTTAAGAGAAACTTACCAGGGAATCGTTATCCATCTGCTTTAGGTCTAATCCCATCAGTGTTTTCATTTTATGAGGGACCACCCGATCATAGCGAAGTCCAAAATCAAAGTGTGATATAGCTTGCACAAGTTTAAAGACATATAGTTGATAACATCTTTTCACAACTTTTGATAAGGTATACTTTATACCCCAATAATCATCCCGTTTTTAATGGCATTAAATGCTGCCATCTTCCAGTTGCGTTCAGAATATATCTGTTTATACGGGCGTAATCTCACCAGTATTTTCATGTGATTTACGAGGGACCAAACCTACCATGGCAAAATCTGAAATCAAAATTTTGTACAAGCTAAAGACATAGTTAATAACCTCTTTTCCCCACTTTTGAAAAAGGTACTTTATACCCCCAAAATCGTCCCGTTCTTATTTGCATCTACAGTCATGTTACAGTTCCGTCAAGAATACGTCTCCTGCAAAAGGTACATTTCCAGTTTGACCGTGATGTGAATACAGTATAATGGTATGACCTTCTAGTCGGCTGCCATTTCTTACTACAATAAAACCACTAGTGTTCCAGGGCCCCACCATAATTCACAACCCCTTTCTTTAACTCAACCGTATCTGTTTCAGCTGTACTTTTTTTTCTCTGTAAAGTATCAAATGTCTGGTTTATTATGTTCTTATAAACTAGGCGTCTACATAAGTGTGATTCAAGCGTCTGTACAATTTCCATACAAAGAAGTTCTTTCCAGAATATTTTGCTTCACTTTGGATATAATCCTCGACTATGCAAATATTAATCATTGTCTAATGTATTTCATCGCATGTATTGGAGCAAACAAAGGTGAAATTAATAAACTAATTCCTATGATTGTGTGATGTAAAATTTCTAATAAAACTATCAAACATATTTGTTGTTTTTTATTCGTATAAGTCATAGTAGTAGTAGTAGTAGTAGTAGTAGTAGAAGAAGACGAAGAAGAAGAAGAAGAAGAAGAAGAAGAAGACGAAGAAGAAGAAGGAGAACAAACGGTACTTAGAGTGGTAGTTTTAAGAAGACAACATTTTAGTCATAATGTTATGAAAGCGATTTCTTCGTCCGAACTACGCTCACGTATCATGCATGTCACATGGAGTTTTCGTACATTTGGTTTCCGCCTGGTTTCATCTATTTCGTTTTGTTGTAATTATTCAGGGCCCTGTTTTGTGGAGAGTTATAATTAATTATGTAGTTGATTTCTGTGGTAAGTCTATGGTATATGGTCTATGGTAAATTCATAATCGATCATATCTTTTGATAAAACGGGGTCCAGAAGATGTTTGTAGCTATTGTACACTGGTATCATACAGCTATGATTTTTCCACCGCGCAGGGCACGGGAGTCATCTAGGTCTTACCAGGCCAAGGAGGAATGTGAAATGATTAAGTCAATCTGCAGAGTTCTGTATGTAAATGATAAACTGAATCGTGCAGGACGTGTTTGTATGATCATCAAAAATCCATTACGCAATCGCACACTGCTGTGAAGTTATATTCGTCCTCATTTTGTTTTTGAGGGTCTTGATTTTACTAGCACAGGGAATGTTACAACACCAACTAAAATGATTTTGTCATGTAATAATACATAACTAAAATTATTACAGGTAATACTTTGAGTTCGGCTTGTGGTGTTCAGTGTAGCGTGATAATTTTAATGTTTAATCTAACAATCGATTTCATGATTAGCTTTGTTAGCACTTTTTTTTTAATTTTTCGATTAATATCATGAAATAATCCTGACGTGTAGTGTTAAATTGTAACATCATGACATTGTAGATGTGTGATTATCAATAAAAAAAATCCTGCCTAATGGTTATGTAATCATTCAAATTCATGCCTGCACCTATCAGTTATGTGAATTCATTCATGACTAAATGAAAGCATGATTCAATTAGAGAGAAGTGTTAAGTATGGCGTCCACTATGTACATCGTGGCACTTTATCTCCACACGAAAAAGAAAGAAACAGAACAAAGCAAAAACCTTCACGATTACAGAGTTCAACCAGTGAGCTGAAAATGAGAAAAGATTCAAGTCATGAACTCTTTGTGAGTAGTGACCTTGTCGTGGTGAAATATAATCAGCAGAGAATATCGTACGAGTATGCAAAGTTACATTATCCCTTCCTTCAAATAACTGTGTTACAAAGTACTTGTCTGTGCGGTGAGTTAGGTAAACATATGAAGAGTTTGTTTGCAAAAACCGATAAGTCCATTTTTGAAGATTTTGAAGTACGGTCTCTGCCATAAAGTACAAAATAATACCTTTTAAATGATATATTGGTCACTAGTAATATAAAGGTATATTTTTGAAGTTATGGTCAAAAGAAGCAAACATTTTCTTATTATTCTCTTTATTTTTCTTGACCTTTAATCGCAAATATCTCCATTTGACAAATATGGACTTATCGTTTTTGCAAACAAACTCTTCATATGCATAGGCGCCGGAAGTGGGGGGCTGTGGAGCCGGGAAATGTGCAAACGCCGGGAAATGTGCAAACGCCGGGAATTGTGCAAACGTCTCGCCGGGAAATGTGCAAACGCCGGGAAATGTGCAAACATCTTGCCTGGAAACGTGCAAACGCCGGGAAATGTGCAAACGTCTCGCCGGGAAATGTGCAAATTTCATCAACGGGAAATGTGCAAACATGACGCCGGGAAATGTGCAAAAGTTCAATTTTGCCGGGAAATGTGCAAAACGTCGCCGGGAAATGTGCAAATCATTTACTTTAGCGATATTGTGTATAAAAATAATAGATAAACTCCATATCTAAACTGCCCATGAACTTCCACCATTTAGATTTTCTTAATAAAATCCTTGACAGATTTTCAACAAAATTGGCAGGTAGTACGATTATGGCAATGGGATCTCAATTTTTATAGTAGCCACCCCCCCCCCCCCGAAAAAAGGGGAGGGGGGCTCAATTAAGTCCCAAAACTACGGTATTATCGAAATTCTTCTTGTATTATAATAACCAAATAAGAATGAGCTAGGATGGTTCTTTAACCCTAAAGGGGCCGGGTTTTTTTTTTTGCTATGCTCAGACCGGGTGGGGGGGGGGGGGGGGGAGAGAGAATGGATTCCGCCCCTCCCCCCCCCCCCCCCCCCCCCCCCCATGAGATCTCGGCCATTGGTGGTGCGATCGCGATGAAATTTCGCATGCGTGAGACCCACTTTATAATCTACAAGATTGTGTCATAAGATTATTTGAAACAATCAATTTCTAATTCTAATTAATAAATTATGCAAATTAAGCTCAAGATGATATTTTAGCCTGATTAAAAGCATTGAGAGTCTAATTTTTGATCTATAAAACTGCTTTTGCATATTCAACAATTGTACATCACAAAAACTTCCAAAACTCATTTCAATTCTTATGTATTTCATTGTTTTCAGAATTTCTTATGTATTTCTTTGTTTTTAAACTTTTGCTTTTTCTTTATTTTTTTCATTGGAAATTGTCACTGACCACTCTTCTACCATAATTAGCATAAAATTAATAAATGAAAGTGATTAATTGTAAAAATAATCAGGTTCTTATGACTTTCATGACAGAACATTCTTTTCCATAGGAAATGTACACAAAATCACAAAATTGTGCCCGTTTTGGGGCGACATTCCGTTACAAAAATGGGCGTGGCTTCGCAAAAGTATGCGCGGACGTTGCACATTTGGTCTGAAAAGTTGCGCGAGACTTGAACAAAAAAAGTCAAGAAGCCTCGCGACGAGGCCTTCTCGCGTTACAGATTTATAGCGCGAAACGTCGGGGGGGGGGGGGGCGGGAATTGATGACAGGAGTTCACGTTTAATGGCAGATCCAGGGATGCAGGACACGGGGCCATAAGTGGGGAGGAGTCTTCAAATTAAAGCCTCAGAGTCCCTAAACTAGTGCTATGAAGACATTAATGACTGAAATTGCATGTTTGATTATGACGGATCCAGGGGTGTCCGGATCGCGGGGGAGGGGGTGAGGGGAGGAGAGGGATTTTCTACATTGTCAGTATCTTCTTGAAAAGTCTAGGACAGATTTTCACGAAACTTGTCAGATAGCCTCATTACGGTGATATGATCTTTATGAATTGAAATTAGCCCCCAATCCTCCCCCCCCCCCCCCCCCACCCCCGGTCGAAAAGGGGGGGGGGGAATTTAAGCCTCAGAGTCCCTAAACTCTGGATTTTTAAAAATCTTTTTCTGTCGAACAAAAAAAAAAAGATAGAGCTAAGTTAGTGCCTTGTATGACTGAAATTTCATGTTTGATTATGGCAGATCCAGGGGTGCCCTGATTGGCGGTGGGGGGGGGGGGGAGGGGAAGTGATGGAGAGGAGGGGGATTGTCCACATTTACTGCATCTTCTTGATAAATCCCAAGAAGGATTTTCACCAAACTTGGCAGATACCATCTTTACGGTGATATGGTCTTATATGGTAAAATGAGCTCCACCCCCTCCCACCGCCAAGGGGAGGGGGGGAGGAGGAGTTGAAGTTTTAGGTCCCTAAACTCTGGAATCTGTAATCTTCTTCTGTTGAACCGAAGAATATGGAACTACGTTATATGAAGACACTACAGTTACTAAAATTTCAGGTTTGTGACGGGTCCAGGAGTGCGCTGATAAGGGGTGTGAGGGGGATTTTCCGCATTTTCTGCATAGTCTTGTAAAATATATGACGGATTTTATACCAAACTTGGCAGATAGTATATTTATGGTGATTCGATCTTAATTTCTTAAATTGAATCCCCCTCCCCCCCCCCCCCCCTCCCCGCCGACGAGGAGGGGGGGGGGGGGTTGAAACCTCAGAGTCCCTATATTCTCTTGATTTTTTTTTTTTACTTCTGTCGAACTGAAAAAGTTAGTGCTGTAAAGACATTAATGACCGAAATCTCATGTTTGATTATGGCGGATCTAGGCGTGCTCTGATCGGGGGTAGGTGAGGGTGAGGGGGAGGGGGTGCTGTTCGTTATTCCGAAGGTTCGCTGTTCCGAAGGTACGTTATTCCAAAGGGTCGTTGATCCGAAATACGCAAAGTCCCTATACCTAGAGGTTCGTTAATCCGAAAATGAAAAAGGGTTCGTTAATCCGAAAATTTGTGGCTTTATTCCGAAGGTTCGTTATTCCGAAGACTGGTTAATCCGTAAATGAAATTCGGAACAATGAACCTTCGGAATAACGAATCTTAGGAATAAAAGAGCCTTCGGAATAACGATCCTTCGGAATAACGAGCTGTAACCAGGGGGAGGAGGGGGATTTTCAAGATTTTCTCCATCTTCTTGAAAAATCTATGACGAATTTTCACCAAACTTGGCCATAGCATCTTTATGGTGATAGTACTGTAAATACAGTTAATGCATGATGTACAAGTACGCTCAAGTTTACAATGACAGATGAAGGGATGCCCAACAAGGTGAGTGGGTAGGAAGGAGGCTTAATTTTCACATTTTTTGTCTTTTTCCTGAAAACTCAAGACGCATCCCTCGGATAATAAAATTATATATCAGCTTTAAAAGAAGAAAAAAAAAAAAACCTTCTATACAAAAATGATGGAGCTAATAGAGTGCTGGTGCCTGTTATGGTAAGTTAATTCATGAATATTAACGTTAAGTGCGGCGGAGGCGGATTTGTCACTTATTCAGCTTCTTCTTGAAACCCTTATAATAGATATTTGCCAAGCTTGAAACGTAACGTAGCGTATTTATCTGGTGATATGACCTCAATTTGTCTAAATGAGCACTGCCCCAACCCCTAAAGTGGGAGGAGATGGAGCCCCCCCCCCCCCCCACCTCATCTCCGCCCCTTGAACTTGAAAGGGACCAACACGAAGGGGGTGGGGTCGTTCGGGTGGAATTCAGAATTTTGTTGAAAACCCTAAATATGAAAAAAAAACCGGAATACATACTTTTTAAAGAAATTTTCTATACAACCAAGAGTAATAGAACACAATCTTATCACATTTTTAGAAGGTAGATCTATACTTTGATGAAATTTCACTTCTGCTTACTAAATGATGTGGGGGCTACCCTGGTCTTATCCCTATAGCTTTGGGGAAGGGGAACAACTTGGACTTGTTGCCCCTTCGAACAAAGTGGGACTCTATTACCCTTTGAGAGATGCTACCTCCCACGTTCGATGGAAATCCGTCAAAGATTTCTCAAGAGGATGCAGAATGTGTGAAAATCCCCCTCCTCCCCCTCAACCCCACCCCCGATAAAGACACCCCTCGATCTGCCACAATCAAACGTGAAATAAAATTTCAACCATTAATGTCTTCATAGCACTAACTAAGCTCTCTTTTCTGGTTTGACAGAAGAAGAAAAAAAATGAGTTTAGGGACGCCGAGGCTTCAACCCCCCTTAAGCAGTGTGTGTGTGTGTGTGTGTGTGTGTGTGTGTATGGGAGGGGGGGGGGGGGCTCATTTTAACAATTAAGTGCATATCACCGAAAAGAGGCAATCTGCCAATTTTGGTGAAAATTTGTCGTAGATTTTTCAAGAAGATGCTGAAAATGTGGAAAATTCCTCTCTTTGCCCTCACCCCCTCGATCTGGAGACCACTTGATCCGCGCCATAACCAAACATGAAATTTCATTCATTAACGCTGTGTCTTCATAGCACTAACTTAGCTCTATCTTTATCGGTTTGACAGAAGAAGTCCTAGAGTTTAGGGACGTTGGAGCTTCAACCCCCCGCAGTCCCCCCCCCCCCCCCTTCGGCGGTGGGGGAAGGGGGGCGGGGCTCATTTGAACAAATTAAGATCATAATTATTACCATAATCTTGCTATCTGTCAAGTTTGGGGAAAATCCCTCATAGATATTTCAAGAAGATGCTAAAAATGTGGAATATCCCCCGCCACCCATCACCCTTCCCCCCCCCCCCCCGAACTGGGCACCCCTTGATCCGCCATAATCAAACATGAAATTTCATTCATTAATCACGTTAATGTCTTCATAGCACTAACGCTATATTTTTCGGTTTGACAGAAGAAGACTAAAAAAAAAAATCCAGATTTTTGGGATGTTAAAAGTGAAGCTTTAATCCCCCCCCCCCTTCGGCGAGGGGGGGGGGGGGGGGCGCATTTTAACAAATCAAGATTATATTACCATAAATATGACTGTCTCTATATTTCACAAGTTGGGTGAAAATCCGTCCTATATAGATTTTTCGAGAATGTGCTGAAAATGTGGAAAATCCCCCTCCTCCCCCTCACCCCCGATAAGGGCACCCCTGGGTCCGCCATAATCAAACATGAAATTTTAGTCATTAATGTCTTCATAGCACTAATTTAGCTATTTCTTTTTCGGTTCGACAGATGAAGAAAAAAAAATCAAGCGTTTATACATGGTATAGGGACTCTGAGGCTTCAACTCCTCCCCCCCCCCCCCTCCTTAGGACTGGTGTGTGTGGGGGGGGGGGGCTCATTTTGACAAATTACGATCATATCACCATTAAGATGTTATCTGCCAAATCTGGTGAAAAATCGTTGTGGGTTTGCAAGGAAATGCTGAAAATGTAATAAAAAACTAGAAATGTCGCTATGGCCTCCGCCGTAATGCATGATTCTCCCAATAGGTGTATAGTACAATGTCTTCACAATGTGTGATGACAGTTTCACATAACTGGCAAAATATTGAAATGACAGGTTTGTCAGAAATATCTTGAATGTTCACTTTCCTTGAACTGGGTTTGCTATAATTATTGTCTAAGAGTGCAGGTACACATATTTAGGGAATTGAGAATTTTTACTTGACTTCTGACGGACCCTTTTATAAGTTGATGCATTGAGTAATTTCCAAGGTATGAAAAAAAATGTAATTACAGTACAAAATAGTTTTTTTTTTTGAGGGGGGGGGGGCATTGAAACCTGGCCCTTGACACTTAACCTTTGACCTTTGATCTTCTGGCTGGAAATTTCCCGGAGAATCTCCATTAGGTAATGCACGTATATATTAAGTTTCAAAACTAATAATGCAAGCATTGCATATACCAGTATATGAGGGAAATAGTAAAATTTTGAGGAGTTGATCTTGACCTTTGACCCCCCTGACTATTGACCCACGACCCCTAAATTCCCTAGATAATCCCTGCCAGTCAGTACATGCGTGCACCAAGTTCCATGAAGATACATTGAACCATTTGCGAGAAAAGTGATATTGCACCATTTTCACCTAACCTTTGACCTTTTGACCTTTGACCTTATGACATGAAACTCTCTTTGGAGAATCTTTACGCAGTAGTACATGTCTACACTAAGTTTCAAGAAAATACCTTTGGACATTGCATAGATATGGGGGAAATAGCAACATTTTTAGCATTTGACCTAGACTTTTTGACCTTTGACCTCTTGCCAATGTTACTTAAATCTACTCAATTAATTGTTCCATCATACATCATCATTGGACCAAGTTTGGTGAAAGCTGCTTCATCCAATTTTGAGTTATCACGTAAACAGATAAATTTTAGGATTTGACCTTGATATTTGACCTTTGACCTCTGTCCGATTTCACTAGAAAACTTATCAAGTAATTGACCCATCATACATCATCCTCAGACAAAGTTTGGTGAAATTTGCTCGATCCAGTCTTGAGTTACCGCGTAAACGGATACAATTTCATGATTTGACCTTGACCTTTGACCTCTGACCTTAGGCCAATTTCACCCAAAATCTTATCAAATAATAACCCTATAATACTCTATACTTGGACCAAATTTGGTAAAATTCCAGTCAATATTACTCAAGTTATCGCGTAAACGAAAGCGGATGGACGTACGTACGGACGGACAACCCGAAAACATAATGCCTCCGGCACCACTTCGTGGCGGAGGCATAAAAAGACAGATGGTCGCTAAGACAGGTAGTAAAGATGGTAATGGTTCGTGCGCAGCTTTGATTGAGAGTTTCTCTTCCATCTCTACATAATATAGGTGAAATGAATGGTTTGCACATTTCCCGGCGACGTTTTGCACATTTCCCGGCAAAATTGAACATTTGCACATTTCCCAGCGTCACGTTTGCACATTTCCCGTTGATGAAATTTAGAGATTTGCACATTTCCCGGCAAGACATTTGCACATTTCCCGGCGTTTGCACAATTCCCGGCGAGACGTTTGCACATTTCCAGGCGTTTGCACATTTCCCGGCTCCACAGGGGCAGGGGGGGGGGGGGGCGGCCGCCCCCCCCCCCCAATTTAAAAAGTGGGGGGGGCAAAACGCATTTTTGCCCCCCAAAAAAGCCCCCCCCCAAAAAAAAAAACAAAAACAAAACAAAAAATAATAATAATAATGATAACAAAAATAAATGAATAAACAAAGAAAATGAAATAAATATGTATATATATATGAATAAAAGGGAAAAAATATGGCTACAAACGGCAGCTTTTGGACTGTAAAATGTCAAAATTTTCAAGCTCGCTCGCTTCGCTCGCTCGCATCCAGCAGTAGAGCCCGGTGCGCCTCCCTCTTAATTTCTAAAGCGAAAAACATAGCTACGACGGCAGTTGTTGGACTCTAGAATGTCAAAAATTTCAAGCTCGCTCGCTCGCATTGAATCGTTATGCCATTCTCCTAATGTTGCTGACAGTAATTGCCAGTAGTTGCGCCCGATGCCCCCACCCCTTAATTTCCAAAGCGAAAGATGAATATAGCTACAAACGGGAGTTTTGGGACTGTAAAATGTCAAAATTTTCAAGCTCGCTCGCATTGAATCGTTATGCCACTCTCCTAATATTGCTGCCAGTAATTGCCAGCAGTTGCGTCCGATGCCCCCCCCCCTTAATTTCCAAAGCGAAAGATATAGCTACAAACGGGAGTTTTTGGACTGTAAAATGTCAAAATTCTCAATCTCGCTCGCTTTGCTCGCTCGCATTGAATCGTTATGCCATTCTCCTAATGTTGCAGCCAGTAATTGCCAGCAGTTGCGCCCGATGCGCCGCCCCATTAATTTCCAAAGTGAAAGATAAAGCTACAAACCCCAGTTTTGGGACTGTAGAATGTCTAAATTTTCAAGCTTGCTCGCTTCGCTCGCTCGCATTGAATCGTTATGCCATTCTCCTAACGTTGCTGCCAATAATTGCTAGCAGTTGCGCCCGATGCGCCCCCATTTATTTCAAAGCGAAATATGTAGCTACAATTAAAACTCCAGTTTTGGAACTGTAGAATATCAAAATTTTCAAGCTCGCTCGCTTCGCTCGCTCGCATTTTATTGTTATGCCATTCACCTTATGTTGCTGACAGTATATAATTTGTCGATCGTTTCACACCGTCATTCCATAATCCATGTAAGGAAAACTTACAATGTTCCTCAATGACTGCGTTGTTGAATGTATCACATTCCGTAATGTATTGTAGTCCCATTATTGCTCACGCACACACGCACAAGCATACAGACCGTCAAAATTACTTTATGGATCCCCCCATGTTTTGACCCACCGTACGCCACTTTACACACACACACACACACACACACACATATATATATATATATATATATATATATATATATATATATCCCTTTCTTGTTTCAATTTATATATATATATATATATATATATATATATACATATATATATATATATATATATATAAATAATAGATGTGTGTGCGTGTGTGTGTGTGTGTGTGTGTATGTGTATATTGTGTAACATATGCATGGTCTAATCTTGAGCCCCCTCCAATGTTTGCCCCCCCCCCCCCCCCCCCCCCCCCCAGTCCAAAACTGCTTCCGGCGCGCCTGAACATATGTAATGGAACGGTAGTGTGTATCTGTTCGTGTGTTTATGAATGTGTGGATTTGTAATTAAAGTGAGGGATTTTCGTCACCATGATAATGCTCTGTATTTCCTACTAATCTATATATAAATTATGACTGGGCAGAATTTGGAAAAGATAGTTCATGAGTTTTAAAGCGTATATCTCCATGGTCGAACCTTTAATGTTCCATGAATGTTGGTTGTTGCATGAAACGGGAAATGCTTTTCTGGGTTTCTGATTATCAAAATACATAAATGAACGTTGTGGAATTTATGTTGTAGAGGTTGTATAGGTATGTGTGATGGTGCGTGCGTGGGCGTGTGTGTGTGTGTGTGTGTGTGTGTGTGTGTGTGTGTGTGTGTTTGTGCGTGGATGTGGCTGCTATCCTACCCTTTCCGATGTCTTTTATCGTCTGCCTCTTTTTATATGCTACGCACCTTTAGAAATGTACTAAAAACTGCGACTAAAAAAGAAAGAGGGACCGATATAATATTGCCATTTTCAAGAGAATGAGGTCCTCATTGTTAAAAGAAACGAATGTACTCCATCAATATTACTTCAAAAGGAATTTGTCTGTTGATCATTAATGACTGACATTGTATGACAGATTTTTCCCTACGAAACGTCATTCGCAGTAAGCAGACTGCATGCATTGTGTCAAATGCGGAAGTAAACCACGGCTGGTCTAAAATTTAAACGGGTTGAGTGAAATGTGTCTTGAAACTAAATAGGGAGAGGAATGAGTATCATTGATGTGGTGTCAAATTATGGTTCTTTGGCTCTCTTACAAACGCATCTCCTGGCAAAGTCAATAAGAACTGTTTCCTGTGTTTTGTTAGGTAATACGAAAGAACAACAATCAAATGCGTGATATTACGATATTACGGAAATCTTTGGCTGTATGTGTTAAGTGATATCCAATCATGACTTGGTGTCCCAATCCAAAGAGGAAGTTAGATTGATTTATTCATTTTATATGGACGCGATGAATGTACAAACACTAAGCGGTGAAAATTAAGCAAATTTCACGATTTTTCTTGTCAATTTGAGACAATATAATAAATATTGCATTGAATTT
Source organism: Diadema antillarum (assembly GCF_040938485.1). Taxonomy (NCBI): domain Eukaryota; kingdom Metazoa; phylum Echinodermata; class Echinoidea; order Diadematoida; family Diadematidae; genus Diadema; species Diadema antillarum. The sequence continues at coordinate 1,755,801 of NW_027270983.1, forward strand.
TCCCTAGCTGCTGTTCCTGTCTTCGTAAGACGGAAACAAAACATAGAAGTCTCAGTCATACCATGGCAAAATGTGACAAAAAGCACACATACTTGATTTTAACTTGTCTGTTTTTAAGCTAAATGAAAAAGACACACATTCACGGCCCCAAACTCACTAAATTCAGAACTTCTTTTAAATTGAATGCAGTTAGGAAACTTGGTTGCTTATTCACGAATTTGAATGACCGACGAGATTCCGTCGCCAGCTTGAGATGAATTTGAATGCTCATTGCTGAAATGTGTGCTCCTCTCTTAAATTTGAATGCTCCGATAGTGAATTTGAATGCTCCGATGGTGAATTTGAATGCTTCGATAGTGAATCCAAATGACCAGATTTTGAAATTGATTCCTAATTCAGTTCTGCGAGCATGGAATGCGTGAAATAAGCCAGTTCGGGGTTCCAGTTTGAGCATGAGCAGAAAAAAGGTCATTTGTACCAAGAGACAGGTTGGTTTTTAATTTGACTGAGATAAGCATTTGTAATGTTATGATTATTCATGTAATCCATATAAATGGTGCCTGCCAGTACATCCACCTGACAGCAAACCTGGTATTTGGCAATGTTAACAGAAAAAAGATTGTTAATGTATTCAAAACAGCACAATGAAATGGATGCTTCCCAAAGTGTTGAATGACAACCATTCTGGTCACTTCATCTACACAGGTTCATTCTTTGTTAGAATACAAGTTCCATAAATTGCTATGTTGGGCAAGCTGCTGCATTATGTCGCTTTGATTTGAGTGAAGTGCCTAACCAACTAAGAAAAATGAAAGGTCATTTGTACCCATGTGCACATGAGCTATCTCCGAACTGGCTTATTGAATGCTCGGAATAAGAACTTGAATGACAAATTATGATATTGACTGGGAAAACCTATACTAGCAGAGTCATAAAAAAAACATTTTGCTCAAGAATTAAACATAAAAACTAATGAGAGAAAATCCTAGACAACATACTGACATAGTAATGAAGTAAATTTCCCGTTTTGTTTAGGATTTACGTACAAATTAATGATGAACTTCTGATGGCCAATAAAAAAAGAATTAACAAAACATCTCAGACATTTCGGTGGTGTGCTGATAGGAGTTACTTTATACCAATTTAAGCTTTATGTATAAAAGCGGTATATTTTACATTCTTATAGAGAAATGATTGATCTTATAAGAAACAGCAGGAATATGTGTCCTTTTGATATTAAGTTTGTATCATATAGTTGATATTCAGATTTGAAGTTTTTCCTTACAAAACAAAATAGATTTATCATTGACACAACTCTGCAGTAGTCTAGGAAATTGATGTTATGGTGGTGTGTGTAAATTTGTCCATCGAAATATACGAAGGACGGGAGGTATAAAGAAGAAATAAATCATAATGTCGATAATGTGTTTCTCCAGTAACTTTTTGAGGCAGTGTTGCGAAGTATCACAGAGTACTTCGTCAGGTGTACCGGTACTTTATGGACTTTCTCACATGGCTACACTAAATGAGGGTCTAAAATTGGTCAGCTCTCATCAGAAATATCCACACGTCAATATATTTACACGCCACCTATCAGGATGTTTTGCTTTGTGTGTTTGTTCATTTGTTTGTTTATTTTTTCATTTCCTATACTATGTATAAAATGCTGTATTTTGTAATTGTATGGTTGTTAAATTACACGGACTCACAGAAGAACAGCCATTGGCAGAAGCGAGTGACCAGGCCCGGGGCAAGCGCGAAAATTGCGCCCCTAATTTCTGAAAAAGTGTTCAACCCCAACCTCATCCCGCTAGGGACTAAAGCAAAGTCCACATGAGATGCTTTTTCAAGCACTTTCAAGGGGTCTTTTGAGGGTGATTTAAATGTAATGAATTTTGATAAATTTTGGCGAGCGAGCGCAGCGAGCGAGCCGAAAATTTTGGTATTTCAGCTTAGAAAACATGGAATTCTTGTCATTTTTTGCTAATCAAATCTTACAATTCCAATCAAGATATAGTGACGGTCTTATAGATAACGATTTATACCAACAAACTGCATGAGGAATTTCAAAAGTACTCTGAATTAGTACGCGCGAGTTAGCCGACATTTGTATATTTCCACGTCCCTCGGATAGGACATAAAATGGAGGTCCCGTGTATGAGAGAGTCACAGCTCATGCACGTAAAAGATCCCGCTTCATTCATTCATCGAAAAGAGCAGGGTGTCTAACCCGGTGAAGTGGTCCCACCCCACATCCAACTGGACCCCATGGAAGACCAGCTTAGTGTAGCTGAATATGGGCTATCCATCCATCTTCACAGATGGAAAATGAACAACACCACGTTTTGTTCTAACATCCCTTTTTTTCTTCTTTTTTTGGGGGGGGATAAATTTTGGCGAGCGAGCGCAGCGAGCGAGCCGAAAATTTTAGTATTTCAGCTTACAAAACATGGAATTCTTGTCATTTTTGCTTATTAAATCTTACAATTCTAATCAAAATATAGTGACGACCTTATAGATAACGATTTATACCAACAACTGAGGACTTATAATACTAGTACTCTAAATTAGTACGAGGCGAGTGAGCTGAAATTTGCTTATTTCCGCGTCATCATTACGTTTTGTTCTTATCTTTTTTTATTTGTTTTTTTTTGCGCCCCACCCCCCATATGTTCGAAACTGTTGGCGTCCTCTCTTGATCCAATCGGCGATCGCTTCAGAACGAATGAAATTGCAGCCGCTGCTCCGTGTAACATTTTTCCTGCTTAATATAGAATGACATGTGTGAACACAATAGACATTGTCATTTTGTGCGCGTCATCGTCACATCTTCTTCTTTTCTTTTTTCTCTTTTTTTTGATAAATTTTGGCGAGCGAGCGCAGCGAGCGAGCCGAAAATTTTTGTATTTCAGCTTACAAAATATTGAATTCTTGTCATTTTTTGCTTACTTAATCTTACAATCCTAATCAAGATAATAGTGACGGCCTTATAGATAACGATTTATACCAAGAAACTGTGGATTTGAAAAAATCCTCTAAATTGTACGAGCGAGTGAGCCGAAATTTGCATATTTCCTCGTCATCATTACGTTTTGTTCTTATCTTGCTTGATTTTTTTTGCGCCCCCTCCCCCCCCCCCCCATATGTTCGAAACCGTTGGAGCATTCTTTTGATCCAATTGGCGATCGCTTCAGAACGAAAGAAATTGCAGCCGCTCCTCCGTGAAACATTTTGCTTGCTAAATGGTGACATAATAAACTCACACTAAACTCAACAACCTGAATCTCTAATGGTCATCTATTATTATGCTGACAGTGTAACAAGAAATCATACACGTCGTGTTGAATTTTGAAACCAGGATGTATCGTATTGATGACACATGTATGACATCAGGTTAGTCGTTGTTACGAGCACACAGGAAACGGGGGTTCATATATCAAACTGATATACTTTACAATTACCGATTTACATCAATATCAATGTGTCATGGCGCAACTAAATAAAGTAGTTCCACACACAATTATTCACATAGAAAGCCAGAACAACTACATTCATACTGAAAAAGACAATAACAGTTTACACATATTCAAATCTGATATGTTACCCCGTGTGTAATGTTCATTGGGCAAATGCTTTGAGCTGTTATATAAGTACTTAACAATAACTGCAAACGCGGATCAATCTTATGTAGGAATTGTGTGCGATGGTCGAATGGTCTACAAGCACGCAAGAATAAAAGACCGCCAGTGAAAGCGGACATCAGGCGGTCGAGCTTGCCAACATTTTAACGCCGCATTGCAGCGTAAATTGTTCGTTCTCATTAAATTTGTATCCATTGATTCGACATTTTCAGGTTACGGTAAGCTTTCCATCACCATCCCCTATATCGGTAAGATATGAACATCAAAAAGCATTCAACTTATATAATCTTATTAAATTTAACGAGAGCTAAATTCTGCAGCCATTCCGTTAAGTTTTATACACAGTCAGCGTTTGCTGGTTTACATGATTTATATGTAACGTCTCTTTTTAAGCACTAACAACAAACTGTATTCTTTTTTAATGTGCCCATACAAAATAGCAATAACAATGTAAATCATTTTCGCTCTTTCAGTTTTCTATCTTTCGTTTTCTATCTTCTATCTTCATCAGCAGGATTCATCGGCGTTTGAGAATGATGGCTGATAGACGAAGATTATTCCTACTTGGAATATTTTCCATCGCCATCCGCTTTATTGGTAAGATATGAACATCAAAACAGCTTCAACTTTGATAAAACATAATCTAGATTTCACAGGAAACTTAGTTTGGGGCTTATAGTTCAATTTCTTATTCAGTTATCTGGTGTGATTTTTGGTAAAATATTCATTTTCTCTTTTTATCTTTTTTTAGTGCGTTTGTAAGTCAGACTCAAAGAAAATAAGATATTGTATTCAAGAAGAAAACATGACAAGTAAATTTCAATAGCAGTCCATGCGCAAAAAAGGCATATGTCTGAAAAGTGGTCTTTTTTTATCAAGACTATTACATCTATTCCCTGTAGAAGGAACTGGAGAAATGCATTTCAGGCAAGGTGATTTCTATCTTAATTCCATCAAGCCGCATTATTCTCTTTTGCTTTCTTCTGTTATCATCTTATTCATAGGTGGAACCAGCGTGACTCTGGAAGTACCAAGCCCTCTGACACCAAACCAGGAAGTTACGGCTGTCTGTACAGCCGATAAAGTCTTTGGATCAGCACGCGTGTTCTGGTACTTAAATGGCGTACAGATTACCGATGGCGTGCAAACAACCAGTACAGTGGATAGTCTGATCCAGTATAATAGAGAGTCTGAAAGAAAATTTGGACATGAGTTATTGATAATTGAAAGTGTTAAATTGTATTGCTTATGAGAAGCATATCTGAAATTCATAAAATTGTTACCACGATTTTTGTCGTTTTCATGGTATTCTTGAAAAACTGATCGGATTTTGGTACCAATTTCTGCCATCCTTCGCGCCTTCCTCTCCCTGGAACGTTGCCCAGAATGTCGCGTCGTCCTTCAAACCCGTGACGTCAGATGACGAGTGGGATTCCCTTTTCAGAGTCATCCAAGCTAACTGAAATAAACCAGAGTATGTTCATATTGGAGAAGTTGAACGCAATGTGGTCATGAGAAGGAGAAATCAATGACATGGATTAACCTAATGAGTGAATGTGTATATTTTGGACGAAACTATTTATCAAATTCCATAACTTTCTTTTTTCTTCTGGTATTAGCTAAGATACGGATATCATTGCGATCATTAACTTCAAGTGAAAATTGACATTTTCCTTTATTATCTCACTGCCCATAATATACTAAGTGCTAATAACTTATATATTAGTGTTAATATGTAATTGATGTCAGTAGTTTCACAACTTTTATCAAGATTTTACAATTTCTTTGTAGTTTAGCATTCATTATTGTGGGCAGTCTTTACCCGTGTAGTTCCTCCTAAATCTGTTCACGACTTTCGATGAAAATAAAGAATACACTTCCCCTCTACACATCAACAAGCACCCACATACACACACTCAAATACTTACAAACACAAACACTCATAAAAAAATAATCGAGAATTAAGGTGCTCGTAATCTACTGCTAAAGAAAAAGAAAGGATAATTTAGTTGTTGACTCTCCGTTGTATTTTGAAAAATATCATAATCTTGTGGGTTCGTTTAATAACAATAAGATACATAAGAAAATCTCGAAGAAGGAAATTCCGTGGCATACCAAACAGATTCATATCCGTACCAGTTAGAACGTAATAATAAGAACGATTGATATGCTGCTTGGGATATTAGCGACCTTTTACCTGAGAGTAAAAATCAAACTTGCGCAATTTTTGACTTTTGATAAAGACAGTCTCGCTTTATCAAACACGGCATATTGTCTTCTACACTGAGATGGCATTGCTGGTAAGATGTCAGCAATAACAATGAGCCAATGCGTAGTGCGCATGAGCAGAAAAGGGCCAACACATTGCCATAACTGGCATGTTGGTTTTTAAATTTACTGAGAGAGGTAACCGTGCTGTATACTGACTATTCATGTAGTCCTTATAAATAATGTTTGCCCATACACCCACATGATATGAACAAAGTGTTCAATAAAGCCTATAAAGTGTTTGACAATAATAATGTTAAATCAATAAAATGGATGATTCCCCAAGTATTAGTTGACGGGAACTTTCTAGTCACTTCGCCTCCGCCATTCTATTCTTTGTTTGAATATGAATTCCATAAATAAGTTACGTGAGACAAGTTAATGTACTCTTTCGCTTTCAAACGGGACTAACTAAGTGATAGAAAAGGTTATTTTCCAAATGGAACATGAGGTAATTCAGAAATGGCTTATTAATATACTGTTGGGGATATAGCAAAATAACGAGGGAAGGAAAATATAACCTGCACAGGCATGACTATATGTACATGATGAAACAATTTACATTCCTGGGAAAATTAGAATCAAATTGCTATAAAATCAAGAATGCCAATTTGTTACGTTGTATATGACTGTAATAAGCCCTTTAAAAGTATTGAAAAGTTAAACTTTCTTGCTTGGTATGAGGGTATTACATCAAGGATAAAAGAGTAAAAGGGATGCAAAACATTGGACATGATGAACACGAAAATCCGTTTGTATATTTCTGCAGGTGGAGCCAAACGAAATTCATTCAATAAATGAAAACTTCTTCCCTCAGTTCCATTCACAGATAACATGAACTGGGATACCCGAACCAAAGGAGATGATTCATCATTATGGAATATCCGCTCCTCATCCGAATCAAAACACAGAGTCATCGATACGTAATTTTGTGCGACGGAAGTGACCTTTCACACAGATACATCACCACACTCGTTCAAATCGAATTTTCGATACCTAGATAGAGTGATACTGTCAGAAAAATACATAGAATATTTCGGTAATATCCCTGAGAAGATAATGTGTGAATATCGAAACAGTGGTTCACTTCTTTGAACCAGAAAATACGAAAATACCAAGCACGCTCCCTCCATCTGATGTAACGCATCGGAGGCAGAAATTTACCACTCCCTTATCGGACTCTCTAAGGATATTATAGAGAGGACGACGTCAATTTGAAAATATGAATAAGATCAACTAATATTTGTAGAACAAATCCTGTTTACAACCAACCTTACATACATCATAATGTCACCTGACAAGGAAACCTCAGAGTACTTAAAATACAATCATTTCCGGTACATTTAGGGACTGATTTTTCTTCCTCCCATTTTGTGTTGTGTCTATGTGTCAATTGTTACACTGGTTAGTTCTTAGCAAAATACGCTTCTCTGGCGACACGAGATATGTCTCACTTTGCAGTCTTATCTTCTAAACACGAGCTTCATACATTTGGAAGCATGTCACTGCGTATAGTGTTCAATACATCCAATAAGAGACATTACCACTGATTGTTACACTTCATATCAAACACACTGAAAATAACTTTCTCTTCATTAATTCGATAATTTCTGATAACGGTACGAAAGGCGACGGAAATGAACTTTGGCCCCATGCGAGTGGAAGGAGCTGTAATCTGTCCCCCATTTTTACATCAAGCATGCATTTTTTCCCAGAGTGCTCAATAAGCATGATATAAGTACAAAGACTATTACTGACGATTTGAAATTTTGATATCACGGATAATTACCGTGAAATCTTCAGATTTTACGAGACATGCGACTACGGTTTCATCGGGAGTTAAAAGACTGAACAGCTTCAAGTAACATCAACCTCTTTAGTGGTATACCTAGGATGAAACGAAGGAATTTTTGTCTATGCCATAATCGCCCTGCAACCATCATCGCGTATTTAACGTGACATTGATAAACCAGAACAATCATAACCGTCAGGACAGGAAGTCTTTGTAAGCAATGAACTGGACTTGATCACCCTTTAGAGCTCAGAGTTTTTCGTCATGCTCTAACGTTACCGGATGCTGTCTACAAGTTACATACCAATATCGGGTGTGTTTTCGTTCGTGTTGTTAAGCAAAGAAGACATTAACTGCTCAGTAAGTCCAACAACTCGACGCGAATTAGTGAAAGTGCCCCTTACAAGAGTGTTTTATATGACAACCCGTCATGCGAAGCTGAAAACGATGAAATATCCTGCATTTTTGTCTGTTCACTCCGCTAAAGCCTCATGCTGTACATTAGGGTTAATGATTTAGTAATATTAGGCGGGTTCTGCGACCATCTTTGATAATACTTCGTTCAGTTTCTTAAAACAAAAATAAAAAGTACTGTTCTGTGATATACAGTGGCACAAGATGAAATACCGACGTGTTTGAGCTAATAATGAGACATGAAAATTAGTCAAGAACATCATGTCAATCGAGGACAACGATCACCACGTATCCTGCACGCAGCCACATGACGATAATGTTCTTTTATCAGTGTACTCCCTAAGGGATACCTAGCGATACTGGTAAATCTTTTCATTTTAGACTTTTAGATTTTGAAAAGGTGTGGCAGAAAGATGGCAATACCTATTTTGTGATTATTACCTCGCTAGTCGGATATAAATTGATGTGAGTTATATTAAAGAATAAATCTATTAAAAAAAGGAGATTTTTTTCTGCCCTGAGATCCCATATGTTTGCGTGTAAGTTATGTCTTAACTCAAAATACTCATTCCTGTTCATTATATGCCACTGACAGCCATGACTGGGTATTATGGTTCGTTTTTCGAGTTAAGGGCAATATTGCTGCTGAGTTTTGACCGTATTGCTGCGATTTAGTGAGAGAAATTTGACAGACACTATAAATCATTTCAGTCAAAGAGATCAACTTTTAATCAATTTATGTAGTAATAATCAAAGATTGCTATAGATCACTACGTTTCAGACACATTTTTAAGGTATTAACCTGTGGGAGCATTATGCATTGTAAAATTGTTTACATTAACGACTTCCTTCTTTATCATTTTTATTTGTTTGTTAGTTTTTCTCTATAAACGACGGAAACGAAAATATTTCCTGAAATGTGTTTCTATTAAGAATTGCCCTTCATTTGATATAGAACTAAGGTGGAAAACGAAAGCAAGGTTATAATATGAGATGGCATTGTCTAGAAGACAAGTCTGAAACTTGATGAATAATTTCTGGAACATATTGTTATGATAGTTTGAGCAAAAGGGAATGAAAGAATAACGAACGAGAAACACTGGCATTGCAGATGACAACAGTCGCCCAGCGGCAGCCTTAGTATTATTATACGTACAATTTCCGAGGAAGTCACTGCTCGAGGCCGTGCGATGGTAGAACTGGTGAGTACAGCGAATGATATGGATTCATTCCAAAGAACCAGACTAACACACAAGCGAATTGGTGAATCGGTGGTACGTGCGTGTTTCTCAGTCCATCCATGGAAGTTTTATTTGCATGTCTATATCTACTCCACTTATTAACGTTACATGGCGCATGAGGTAAGTAACAGGGATTACAAATCGTGACCGACTTTTAGTAAATTCAACGTTTTGTTTTTTTCGTGTTAGTTCTGAAACCGCAAGTCACACTCAAAATTCTGCGTTCAAATGATATTTAACATTGAATTAGCTAAAGTTTACCTTAGAAAAAAGATAAAAATCATTTGGAAAGCAAATTTTGCTCAAAAGAAATGCTTTATATGTGTTCATTTGGAAACTAACATGATTGTGATATTTTACCTATTGCTAAGGCAAAGAGCTTTTGAATAAAAATCATGAAGCTCAGTTTAATGGGATTACATTTTATAGGCAAGTTTTCTTCTCATCACGCCTTCAGCTTTAAAGAACTGATTCTTTTCTAACCGTTAATGTTTCAGCTTTAGAACTCACAAATTTTTCCTGGTCCCTTTGCAATGTGTTCAACTTGACTGTATCATCCATAATTATACCATATAGAAGAAAACAGTTTCGCTTTTGTGGTAATTTTCTTGATACTCCATCCACTTAAACGCATGTTATTCATTGTTAGTTACGCTTTACATCATAACGATATAACACATTGCTTGTTGCATTAATGCTATGTGAGCCAAATGTCTTCATATTTTCTCTTTCCCATTTTGAATGATTCAGATTTAATTTAAGATATACAGTTTCCGCATTCATATCAAATTATGCTTTTTCGGTACATAGTATTTTTGAACAGGACATACAAAAAAAAATGTTTGTTTTCACGCTTGTTTTCACAAATCACGCAATTCAGGTCTGACAGCTTTAAATAACAATTCTTCTGTCCCAGCAGCAAAATTTCGGCGCTATACCTCACTTTATTATTTTGATTTGATTTGGTTTGACTGGATTGGATTGGATTGGTTTGGAAATGATTTGATTCGATTTGATTTGATATGGATCTATCAGTTGCACTGGAATCTGAAATTTCGATTTGGCATTCATTCATGCTATTTAATATTGCAAACACTTTCAAATATTTTTCATTGTTTTTCAGTGAGACTTGTGGGAGGGTCTGGCGACCATGAAGGCCGAGTGGAGATACTGTGTGACGGGGTCTGGGGCACGGCGTGTGATGGGGGTTGGGGTACAGAGGAGGGGAACGCCGTGTGCCGACAGCTTGGGTACTCATCGGCCACCACGGTCCATCTCAATGCCCACTTTGGGCAAGGCTCTGGCCCTGTTTGGTTAAACGACGGAATCTACTGTCCAACAAGAGACCTAAATTCGCTATTAGAGTGCTACAGAGGGCCATGGGGATGCTACTCCTCGAACTATGGCTACAACTGTGGGCACGAAGAGGATGTGGGCGTAACGTGTGCCGGAGAACGTGAGTATATCTGTAGCATGTGGTTATAGTCTCTTTCTTCAAAAGCCATATAGTACCGTTTCCTTCGTTGATTTTTCTGCTCTGTTTGATCTTTCTGTGATAGCATCACGAATCTGACACCATCCCAAAAACTCACTCTGTTATCTATCATAAGCGTTTTGGAAAATAGTACATTTTCCTGTATATATTCTGGTTAACACAAAATCACAGAAATTTTGATCGATGAATGGCATAACAGTCTTCATTTGTTGAAACCTATACATTTCACCTGATTCGGGTTACTAACATCTTCATTTTAGCACTAAGCTTTTATCAATTTGAAATCACATTTTTGCAATGTCAGTAGCCATTGCAATTTCTAGCAGACCTATAAATATTATCAGTATTCCACATCAAAATAATTGGTTTTCGTCCTTCCACACAAATGGCATTCACAAGGGTACTGTAGCTCATACCAGGGAAGTATTTCCAATCCTAGTCCATGGTGGGCATATACTCATACTTGAATTGTGTTGGTTGAAAACAACGCATTGTTTGTGGTGAAATTAATCATTGTATTACTGGAAAATCAGATAATTATCAGCAAGAGGGAAAAGTACTGACATTGACATTTAAGATGTTATGCACTGAGTCCAATGTAGCCACGCCTATGCACCTTGATTATTTAGAGTAAAGTAATCAGGAAGAGTGAAAATCGGAATTTAAATCTCAACATCAAAAAACAAATTTTCTGACTGCGGTATTTATAAATTATTATCCATGATGATAAACCATGGTTTATGTTACAGTAATGTGGCTCACAGAGATCCAAGAAGTAAGAATCACCACATCACGCCGTCCTGTTAATACTTTCACTGCGGTCTCTACTTTAGGAGAATATGTCACGTGATAATGGCTAATGTTCCTGCATGATGTTAGATGTAAACGTTTTACAGAAATACCAATGCATTGAGTTCGTTGTCATCATTTTTTTTATATACAATATATAGGGAATCTGAGTGCTGCAGCCGCAATATTTGCCAACGCAGACTTGAACGAAGGCCTAACTTACGGCGTTGATCGCTTCACTTACTACGACATGACGAGTAGATTGACATTCACCCCAACGACATCAAACCACGGCAATGTACTTCAGTGTCATGTGTACGGTGTTGTGCGTTCTGCTACTCTAGAGGTTACAGGTGAATTTTTCATATTTGGTATCAGTACAAACATTATCAATTGCAACACAATATCAATACTTAACACACTTTACACAGGACGCCGGAATCAGTTTTGGATGAAAAATTGATATTCAGGGATATTTCGAGGAACAAATCGTGGTCGATCTCTGTCACATCTTGTTCCAATGTCCCGTTTCATGAAACCTGTAATCAGTAACAACTGCCACATTTCTATGACAAATTTGCTCTCAGCCAATCACATGTAAGGATTTCAGTAGCTCATAACAAATACGCAACTTGTTATTGAACAAGTTTTATGAAACGGGGCCGCGTGTGTTCATCTTCACTGTGTACTAACATGCATAATCAATGATTATGGATAGCGCTCATCGCACCAACCATGACAAACTAAGCTGCGCAGTGACTGAAGTCGTGACAGATAACACGATATAATAACATTCGTATTTTCAAACAGGAAAACGATATATGTACTGTGGCAACACAATGAAAAAATAAAATAGATTATTATCCATACAGAGGATTTTTAAAAGCCCAAATACAAGTGTTATTTTGTCGACGCACCTCATAACCTCCAACCCACTTTAAAAGTTTGTTGAACTCGACCAATATTTTTTGCCGAGGCGACCAATATTTAAAATATTGGACGGCAAGAGGGGGATCCCCAAAGTTTTTATAAACTGCACCGTGATTGGTTGAGATATATACGAGATGACCTGAAATATGAAGCAAAAACGTCTGTGATTGGTCAATAACGAATTAACTAGAATATCGTTTCTTCTAAAATTCTGTGTTTATACAAACAAATTTCATATATCAATTAGTTGAAATTGTTTTTCATACAATTTTTCTAAATATCACTTTCATAACAGGAAGTAAATTTAGGTTTGATGAAAACAAGTTGCATTTTTTTTTTTTTTTTTGTGCATGCAGGCGCAAGGCGACGATTGATCTGCAGCTCTGCATGCTCAGCGCTACTGCTAAATATAGCCCGCGCGCGATATATATACAAATACATACGTAGCCGGCCGCCGCTTGCATGAGCATGCGCGATATGCATGTACGTACAAGTACGTTATACAGTAGGACTTCTTCTTCTTCTTCTCGCTAAGCAAAACATTGGACTCGTCTTCGACTCGTCCAATATTAACTTTTGTGCATAGCTCGTCCAATATTTCCTTGTATTAATCTCAAGGCCATCTAATATAATATAATTATTTGAGTGTCATCTGTGAAGCGCGCAACGAAAACTGAAAGTGGACGCACAACTTTCCATCTATTTTTCGAAAAAGGCAAAGCATTCTGGAGGAGACAAAATGTGTATTCCATACCATTCTTTTCAACAAGTTTTGCATCTAAAGTATGCAATTAAGAGTCAAATTCTCCGTTTTCATGTTATGTTCTCAACTAAAGTTTACCTACACGTGTATGTCTTTCATGTTATTGATAAATAGCATTTGAAAAAAAAAGGCATTTGCACGGATGATGATCTAAGACTACAATGAATTATGATTGATTGGCAATGTGCTTGAATTGTTTTCTATTTATTTTGTTTATTTATCGTCATAGACTTCCCTATCAATGCTTTTTTTTTTCTTCTCATGTGCCCTTAAATCGAAATTAACTAATAAACGAATAACGTGTCGATTACATCTGAATTGACTAAACAGGTGGTGTCGATGTACCCCGGTCCATCACCCCATGCAACACTCCCGGTACACCTCCGCAAGAAAACATCTTATCCATCGATGCTGTAGAGATCAAAGGTGAGAATAATCTGGTTACTCTAGTCATCTCCTGTCACGTGAACTCCACTGATCAGCCGTCCCCGTACCTCCACACCTACACCATCGGGACTGAGACTACAACTCTATCGTCATCAAGCTCCGGCTCAGCCATCCTCTCACCACGCCCCAACGCCTGCATCGAACTCACGTGCTCCGCGACGAACGGGATTGGAACGACCTCAGCCACGCTAACACACTGTCCTCGAGGTAAGTAGTCTTCATACAATGTGCACTTTAACAGTGCGACAATTCTGTCTTTGTTTTGTTTTTGTTTTTTATACCTTGTTTTTTTTTTTACTGCAGCCAAAGGCCACTATAGGTTACGTTAAACTATGTTGTAACAACTAAAAGGAACTCTTAGCTGCCTATAAATTTCCATACAATTTCCTCTTGTCTTGTCTTACAATATTTTCTGTGTTACAAAAAACTAAGTAAAACGATATCAGATATTGATCATGCTCGCTCACACATCCATGCCTACAGGCTACACGTTTCTTTTCATTTTTGTCTTTATAAATCGCGTCAGCCGAGTCATGTGATGAAACACATTGTTGTTATGGCATTGTACACTTTGCTGCTAGGTATGATGAAAATCATGAATATCGGCTGGTATTTGCTCCATGTAACACATGCTTTGTGGATGTAACTGTCAGTCTCTTACAAACTGAGTGCAAAGTATGTAACAATTTTCCCTCTACCCTTTCTGTTCATCTGCGATAACTTTCAGACTTAAGGTACATCCATTTTAATTTCTGATTGGTGATCGGTTCCTGGTTTAGACAGTAATAAATATATCAACTGATCATATTCTATACAACAGATAAGCCACCAGAAAGAATCATCAATGTGTCGTTTGAGACTCAAGAAGCTGCTGAAACAAGTGTCATAATTACTTGTCACGTGGATCCAGAAGACCAACCCTTTCCACCAATCAACACGTACCTCATTGCAGTCGACGACAGCGTCATTTCCGATTCAGCTTCTCCTACGGTGACGATAGACGCTCAACCCAACACATGCATCGATGTCGTGTGTACTGGCATAAACGAATATGGAGAGACTGAAATGACCAAGACATACTGTCCCACACAACCAGGTAAATACAAAACACCTTTTTTTTCTGGCTTATATTGAACGAACAGTAAAGTAAGAAAACAATGCGCAATACATACTAGCCAGAAAGCTTGGCCAAAAGTACTGTACATTCTCGAGCTTACCTGAAGGTTGTGGCTTCGTAATTTGTTACATTCGATTACATACAATACATCGGGCCACAGCGATATCCACGTACCACCTTCGTTCTGCATACCCACTACTGAGCAGGGAGGGCGGTTCAGGAATAAAGCCGACTTTTATTAAGTTACATTTTCGAAATAAACAAACAAACTTATTATCCCATCAAGATGCATCAGCCAGGCGATTTCCTTGACAGAGCTTTTCGATGTATAGCAAGCGAATTGAGATGAATTTTGAGCCCTTACAAGTAGGCCTACCATGTTTTATCTGTAAGGTGCCAACAGTAAACATCAAAACTGCTGATATCATCACTTTCCATATCGCTATTACGTCACTGATGACAGTATGACTAGGAAAATTCTAAGCAGGTTTTTCGATGGTCTGTATTAATATTTAACCATTTCCCGTTTTACTACCTTGTCTCATTCTAGAAGCCGGTCCCGAACAACCTGGTAGCAACATCCTTAGGATCCAGACGACGGAAATCAGAGGTGAAGGAAACCTGGTAACTCTAATCATTACCTGTCATGTTGACCTCTCTGACCAGCCTTACCCACATCTCCACACATACACCATTACAGCTGATAACGACACCTTGTCCTCCTCCAGCTGTGCCTCAGCGATCCTGTCTCCACTCCCCGATGCCTGCATCAATGTCACGTGTTCTGCGACCAACGGAATCGGAGACACGTTGTCATGGATGGAGCATTGTCAGACAGAAATTCCTTCTGGTAAGTTAAAGTATCATGGCTTTTCCTGCTCGAAGCAAAGCACACAGTGCGTATATGGACCTAAAAGTGTTCCTATAAGTACCTGACAATCATCATTAATTGTATCGCACTTCTTTCAGATTTGTGTGTATGATGGCGATCAGAAATCTGTATCACTTCACGGCGTACAGAAGAAGGTAGTAATCTGTGAGCACTGAGACAAGAGAGGGCGCTAGAGAATTCTTTTTTTAAGGTTTATAAACAAATGAAGTACTTGTCACTTGACCCATGATCGTCACAGATCACCTTCTGCATCTGTATTATCGTCTGATGTTACTATACTTACAGCAAGTTTTATACCGTTAGGTTGGAACAGCACACTTAATTTGAACAGCACGACAGTATGATTGGGGTTTTTTAATGTCGTATTTCCTTCCATAATTATTCTGCGACCTTTTGACATAATATACAATGCTTTAGATGAGGTAGAAAAAGACTAAAATCGACAATTTAAAACAGATATGTGACAGTAAGGAATGCATCATTGCGCTCTTTGTCACAAATTATACTTAAACAGCGTTTAAGTTGTTAGCTAGTTCAGAAAAGAAAAAAAAAGTCCGAGCGAAAAACCGCGCAGTACTGAGGGAATGCAGGGAAACTATAACACAACAAGAAGAAAACACTACCGTTGTCCATTGGTGCTTTATCGATAGGGGGTCCCATAGCTAGCCCTCATCGACGGGTCCTTCAACAATCGTCGACCACGTACGCTCTTCTCGTCGTCGTTTTCATCCTCTCCATCATCACCTGCTTCACTGTCCTCGTGAAGAGAAAAAATGTCTTCTGATTGAGGTGAGTATATTCACAGCGTATTTTATTTACTGAATCCGTGCGCTTTGAAAAAATTTATCAAGTAGAATGTTATAACATTTACAATTACTTACTACTTTCTAGGTTTAGTACTTGGCAATAAAAGCAGATACTCCTGGATAAACTTAACATGAATCATTACCCAGATAGAATTATAAGAGATGCAGACGAGACGAAAGCGGTAATCGAAAGAAATGAGGATATTGACTTCCATCGGGGGAAAAAATTACACTCGTTGGTTTGACATGCTGTGTTCCTCCATAGACATTTTAGAACACGCCTAGCTTCATATGTTGATGTTGCTACCCATACATTTCATTTTTGACTTCAGTTTTTATTGCATTAAAAGATAGATACACTATGTCCCCCTTTTCCTGATTTATTTTCTCATTTGAGATACATATTCATTGCCTTCCATGCGTTTCACTTTCCTACCGCAGAAATGCCGTAAGTAATATTCTTTAATTGACTGCTACGAACTTCCTTTCTGTAGACAAATTTGGTTTTGTTGAGAACACACAGTACTGCCTACAATATTTGTTTATCTTCAGTTGACACCATATCCTGCAAGTTTACATGTCTTTAGCAACAATTTTAAGATCCCTTTATGACATTTTCCTACAGGTATGGAAAGCTGCGAGGGTCAAAATGAGGGAAAGCCTTGGATGCACACCAACAATATTTTCTCCGAATGAAGAATCATAATTTGTACACTTTGTATCTTAACTCACTCTGAAATCATTCACATGTTATTATGTCTTATCTGTAGTTTACAAAATAGATTTTATTGCCTATCAATAATCTTTATCAGTATGTCACTGGAAGTGACCTGAAACGAAATGAAGAGCATGTTTACAAACCACAAGTAGTCAGAGGAATAATTGTGATGCAACTGTCGTTAATCTTATGCTCATTGTAGTATTGTCGATAAATTTTACCGTGTATCGATTTGATGTACAAAATTCCTGATAAGTCTGATATACTGTAAGATGTATGATCTCTCGCCCATTTACATTTATAATAACCGTTGATTGCACTTTATATAGTGAGTGGCAATGTCTATAGCGTACTTTTGTGATAGTTTATTTTATCAGACTGTTTATGTTGCAACATTATCTGAGGCCATTTTCCTAGTCAAGCTGTGCTTATGAAGATGGTCCTCTGCTTGTCAAAATCATTAATTTCTCAAAACCTTGTTCAAGGTATTTTCTCTGCTAGTGTACCTTCAATATGACATCTCATTGTATATATTTAGTTTATACGTTTTGACTACAATTGAACCACATGATAATGAACATTGGTGCGTATAATTCATTTAATTATGCCGACACTATCGGTTGATTTTTGTTTCATGTATTGACGGTTGAATACAGAAATAGAACAGAACAATAAGCTGCTTTACTTCACATGATTTAATTCTACGTCACATTACTTAAAAGTGAATAATACAAGGCTCGATATTAACTTTTTCTTTTGGAGCCCATTCGAGCCCATCAGAATCATTAAACTACATTTTTTTTGGATGACCCGAAGAATAAAGAAAAGCGTAACCAGTGAACTATTTTTTTAAATATAAAACATTAAGGTATTAGAATTAATCGTGACAATCATGTGATGATTTACAGGTTCGAAAATGTGTGTCAAATGCCACGTACTGTAACTAAGAAGTAAGAAAGTAAAACAAAAAATCAAAATGACTAAGAACCTTGATAATTATGCGAAAATTGGCAGGTATGTTAAAGGGGCTCACAAACATGTAATTTGTTATTATTAAAGTGATGGCCCGACATCTATTTCTGGTAGCCCCGGGCCAGAGGGCCACAGCTAATGTTGAACCTTGTATAACGTCTTGTCACTATGGAAACGAGGTTGGAGAACAATTATTTTCTAATGACATCATTGGTGATACTTTCGATTTCCTTGAAGTATCTTATGTAAAGCAATCAGTTGCACTTCTGTTCTTTTTATAGTGTCTTATGTTTTCATACTCTCTCTCTTTTCCATAAATAAAATGTAATATTCTTTTGATTTTTTGCATGGCCCGCAGTGATCTCAGTGAATGATGGTCACGTCAAGAAATAAACTGCTGTTTCAACAGAGGAACCGAATGATGTGTAGTTCTGTATTCGGTGTTCGTGTTATATATATATCAACCCTCTCTGAAGAAAAAATCAACATGAGTGTTGAAAATTGTGACAAACAAACTAAGATAGTTGTAACACCGACGTATAGCGAGAAATTTATGTTGAAAGGTAAAAGTGAATCGTAACTCGTGAATGATGACATTGATACTCACACTCACACACACGCACGCGCGGGAGCGCGAACACACACATAACACATGTATGTATATATATGTATAAACGTATATATATACATATACATATGTATGTATATATATATGTATATATGTACATAATAATGATAATAATAATAATAATAATAATATATATATATATATATATATATATATATATATATATGAACGTGAGAACAAGATTTTCTGAAACGTAATTATCAATTGCCATTTTAGGCAGCTTTACAATAACATCAAAATCAATTGACTGCTTAGTCATTGTACAGGAGATGCACCTAATTGGTTTGGGCTAAAATGGGATGTCATATGAAAGGAGATAGTTGAGGGAACTCGTGCAAACATTAGATTGAGTGATATTCATGAGTAGTCTTACAAAACTTTTAGGCCGCCTTTGAATTCCAAACTACGAGCGCGCCTCAGGAAATTCATAGATATCACGAGGCACACAATCAAATTCATCCTGAAGTACCATCCAAGTTGGTCACAGAGATAAATGTATTATCGTCAAGAAATGAGAAACAAAACAAATATTAGATTTTCACTACATTGAAACATATCGTTACACCTATGATACACGGAAATAATAATGATAATGATAATAATACGATGTAAGCATGACTTTTGTGCGAATGAACACATGTAGGTATACAAGTGTATGTTATTATGTATGACGTATCTATGTGTGTAGCTGTACATCTGTATGAGTGTCTTTTTTCATGAATCTTCATCTTGTATCTGTGTGTATGTGTGTGTGTGTGTGTGTGTGTGTGTGTGTGTGTGTCTGTGTGTGGTTTGTTGGTCCATGAGTTTTGTATGATATACATTCGTCTGTGTGAGTTATCCGCATGGAATATATGTCATTGATCAATTTGACCAAACCTTCGTGAGCTAATAATTGAGTACTCCAACATGATATGAGGGAAAAAAGCACCTGAATAAAAAGTGACGAGATGGGCATATTTCACTATTGATAAAAGCATACCAAATAATAATGATAACAAAATCAACAACGCAGTGGTGACCTCATCAATATCTACACATTCCATTATTGTATCCAAGCGCCTCAAACTGCCTTCATGAAGATGTACTCTTGTAAGATATAAACAGTTTGATCACAAAAGCAAAGCGGCAACAGCATATTCATGTATTGTTTATTTTCCATAAGCACATCTTTGCTAAGAACAAGAAGCAGGAATTACGAAGAAATTCGATAGGCAATGTACCAAAGGTGCGGTCATAACTCAAAATTCATGAACACGCTTGCTTCCTGAGATCCAGATATTGAAGCTTAATGGTGAATGTAATTTAAGGTACCAAATTTTTCACACCAATCCTTTCTTACCATTACATATCTTAAATGATATTTAAAAATCGTCAATCTTGAAATCAGTTTATGCGTCTTGACAGACGCGGTGTATGCACAGCTGAAGGAGACAATCATGATAATCAGTGATCACGTGTTTTCATCTTCGTCAGGTTTCGTGAAATTTCTGTGAGGAGAAGAAGCAGTTAATGTGAATGATATGAATCTTTATTTCAATTTCACACTTAGGTCCTCCATTAAACGACACACTGTCCATCAGGTTTCATGAGCAAGTAGACATTCAGAACCAAACATCCCTCGACATCGAATGTCACGTGATTTCCAAGGACAAACCCTTTCCGGCTATTGAGTCTTACGTCATCTCGGCTGATGACGTCATTTTGTCGCGTTCTTCATCTCCTCGCACTACCATATCACCTCGTCCTAGATGGTGTATCCAAGTGTCTTGTGTTGGAAGCAACGGGATTGGCGAAACAACAGCATCCACAATATACTGTCCAAAAGGTAATATCAGGTGTAAGTCACCTATAACAAGTTAGCCTTATACTCTTTTAGATAGATAAAGCTAAACTGAGTGTGAAGTAAACATACTCGAAATAATCACTTTAACTGAGTAATTCTTTAACTTGACTGTTTTCATAGATCCGCCTGTCGCCGATATAATATCTGTGGAATTGCTGGAGAAAAGACTACCCAGCACTGCAGTCAACCTCTCCATCACTTGTCACGTGGACTCGCGAGACCAGCCGTTTCCTCGTCTGCACACTTTCATCATCCAAACGGAGACTGGAACGGAGTCTAACACAAGCTCTCTCATCCTATCGCCCCGCCCCGAATGGTGCATGAACGTCACTTGTATTGGTCAGAATGACTATGGGTCGACTTCTTCTATCGAGACCTACTGCCCAAGAGGTGAGGGGATGCAAATTGTAGGATACTTGAACCAACTTCAGCATTTTTCGTTTGGCTTCTTAAGACTAGAATCAGAAGGAACATTCATGTTTAATATGTCAACCTTGAAACGTATAGGCTTTTTTTTTGGTTCCCCCTGATAAACCATTCACAGTTGAAGTTTAGATGCAATTAAGTGCTCAAGAGATAGATTACACATTCAAGCACATAACATCAACAACAACAACAACAAAAAAGGCGGAAATTGCTTCATGAAAACCGACAAACATCATTTTATTCCTACTCCGAAAAATTCTTGCCGTAAAGGTAAGATACCATAGTTGCCTTTATTCATTCTTTTCTTCCAAATCACTTTAATGTGTATATCTCTTGTCTTTAATGACTGCGACATTTTCAATGTTACGTGCTGACAGATCATATCTAGATGCGCTCCCTCTTTTTCTTTTGTTTTTGGCTCTCTCTCTCTCTTTCTCTCTCCCTCTCTTTGGAACACATGTTAATAGATCCACCTCGCCCTGCAATAATCGACATTCAGCTGGAAGAGAAACTGGGCAAAAATAATCAACCAATATTGGTCATAAACTGTCACGTAAATGAAACGATTGTGCTTCATCCTCCACTGCATACTTTCGAAGTCAAGGTTGGAAAGAAGACTGTATCATTGTCAACCAGACCATCGACCACTATATCGACAAGGCCTGAAAACTGTACCGTAGTAACTTGCACTGGAACCAACGATCTCGGTTCGACAAACACTACGGAAACATATTGCCCTACAGGTGAAGTAGATTCAAATCAAATCATTCGCGTGCTTGTGTCATAGATGTATGTGTGTGTTTTACTTAATTGTAATTAGCATTTACGTATATGTATAATACTTACATGTTATTTTCAGTCTCTTCGGCTCATCGCTATAAACACACGTTGTCATTACGAACACCCATGATGAAAGATCTCAATTCAGTCTGTACGGTTTACAACTATACGTCTACCGGAAACTTGGTTACCTGTAGAAACGTCACAAATCTCCTTAGTAAACAAGTGACAGTTTCGGGGAAAGAGAGATGATTTATGAAAAAAAAAAACGTAAATAACAAAGTGCACATTACTTAAGAGAAAAGCGTCTTTTCTCCTTTATGACTCAGTATTTGCGTATCAAACTTTAACGAAGCCAAAGTAATAAGATTGCAATCAGAGTACACAGGAAGAGGCTCCATAGCAAAGGAAACAAGAGACAGAGAGAGAGAGAGACAGACAGACAGAGAGAGAGACAGACAGACAGAGAGACAGACAGACAGACAGGACAGGAAAAAAAAAACTTTTAAAAGGATAACTTGTCCAGCATTATGTCAGATACAGTAGGAGTTACCCAATAAATCAACAGAATTTGACCCTAGAGGCCTTCATGTTTCAAAGTGAAACGAGATTTTCTGAAAGTTAAAAGTGCAAATGTCATAACTAAATCTCTTGGTCTACTAGAGAAATAAGAAAAAGAATGAAAAAGAAATCGAGATACAATATAGAGGCTTGGATATAAACACCCGTTACATATTTTACTGTAATGTCGAAGTATGCATTTGAACCAAAAAAAAAAACTGTAATTCAATGATATCTGTGTGAAAGACTCATAAAAGTGGAGTTGTCCAGTTTTACTTAGGGAAGAAAATTAGTAGTGTAAAGATTTCTGATTGCCGATGTTGAGTTCTATAGTGATTAACGTATTCCATTACAACTAAAGCTTCGTGTCAATATTCTTGAAATCTTTTATCTTGGATACATGAGGGCTCTTCTGGCACTCAAGTTATTATGAACATTTGTGGCAGAAAGTTGTATCTTCCTTATTTCTAATGTCATTCACCCATTGCGCTTGATTTTGATAGATCCACCAGAAGAAGGTCTGATCTCAATCCTAGTGGAAAACGACACGGATACCACCAATGTTAACATCACCTGTTTCGTTGATTCGTCGGTTCAACCCAAACATCCTATCAACATTTTTGGTATCGAGGTAAATGGTGAAAACAAGATCTCCTCTTCAAGAAATACGTCCGCCACTGTGACGTCACATCAAAACAGGTGTCTTAACATCAGATGCACCGGAAGCAATGTCCATGGGTCAACGACCTCTCTTAGTTTGCATTGTCCCAGAGGTACGTGATATCTGACTTTTAAAACACAGACGATGAGTGTGAGCCCTTATGATTCATTCAAAAGATGGCCGTGGAAAGCTTACCTAAAATAGCTCATGCCCTATTAACATTAAACCCCGTCAGCCATTATCATTGTTACGCAATAATTCATAGATGAATATCATAGAATAGAGACAAACGGTTTAATGTTATAATCTCCTAATTGAATAAGTCGTATTAAGAGTTGCTCTTTCATTCTTTAGACGATGCTTTACTTCAATACTTACAAAGATGTGAGGCAAGTAATTGCGACTACATACAAGCTTATGTTGGATGACAGTCATCCCTTAGTTGAAGGAAGCAGGAAAATAACTTAATGTCCCCCATGATTACTGGTATTTTACTGCTATTAGTCACTCTCATTACTGTTACTGGACAGTGATTTCTCTAAACACTATAAAGATTGCATATTTCATTGTTTTCATATTCAATCAACCTTATAATCTTTGTCGTTGTTTACATTACCATCCAGCGTGAGTAGCTAGCTACTGCTTTAATGAAGACAGGCATAAACTCTCTAAGACTTAATTGCACTCATACTCGTTTGTTTCTCCAATGTCTCATGAATACCTTAACAGATGATGCGATTGAGATCAAGTTGTCCGAGTATACGTCCGATGACAATGTGACGGTTGTCGTAATTCTGTGTCACGTGACTGAAGATTACCAGCCAGACCCTGATTTCAACCATTACGTGATTACAGCAGACAACCTGACGCTCTCAAGAGGCAGATCCCCGTGGGTCTATCTCAGCCCTAAACCTGAGAAATGTGTCTCTGTCACTTGTAGCGCCCTCAACGACTTCGGTTTCATCACTGCATCGGAAATGTATTGTCCAACTGGTAAGCGTTGGGTAAACAACAATATCGTTCACAAACTTTGTGGATTTGATACCTGTTTACTCTTGAATAAGAGGAAGAATGAAATAGAGCCATTTCCCGCTTTCTTTTCAAGACTTATACATGGTTAGCTCTTTATCATAAAAAGGAAATAGGCCTGTGTATATTTTTTCTTTCTCAGAAACTCAAAAATCTGTATCTATGTAAGCATATTTGATATAATTGTGTACTACGCGAAATATAGTGGTACCTATGTCCAAGTAAACCTAAAGAAAGAGGCTAAGAGAACTTACACTACATTTCACTTGACAAAAGAGTGTGACAGACAATTGTTTCATATTCTATTTGAGCAGAATTTTAATGTCCATTTACGCACGGTATTCGATTACAAACAATCATGACGGAGATATCATGTGTACAAATAATATCTGTTACATGACTTCTAAAATGAATATTAAAGATAATGCTGATGTCTGATGCTTCGTGGTGAAATGATCTGCCATGTTTGTGTGATATAAGATAGGACTAGGAATTTAAACGTGGTATTACACTGACTTGTATTTCACATCAATATCAAATCATGGTAGCGACCACTTATTGGAGAGGCGGTGATAACACGTGTGGTAACACATGGAACACGTTTCATGGCGGGACGTTTTAATTTCGGTGTTGTGCGATCGTACACATCAAGTTTATTTCATCTTGGCATAAATTTACAAACAAGAGCCATAATCTGATGAGATGACAAATTGATGTTAAAAGATCGCCTTTTTCATAACATCCATTTCTGTCTGTTTGTCTGTCTGTTTCTCCAGGCTACGTACATGTGACTGGAATCCTGCAAACAATGTCGACAACGTACGCCCTCCTCATCGTCCTTTTCGTTCTCGGTGTTGTGGTGTGCGTCGTCACCGTCATGCAGAGGAAGAAAGACACGCCCGAAGTAACAGGTTTGTCTGGAATCTGTGACAGAAAAAGAGTTTCAAGCGAATATACAGTTTTGTCCCGGCTTTCCCTTTATAGGTCATTTCACTTAGAAACACTTCGGAAACAGGCAACAATGTTTATGACCTTAGTCTGAGCTACATTTGAGAAATCTAGAGAATGTACGCAAACGACCGCCGAATGGTAATTCTTTGACGTAAGGTACAACCAGAAAGACTGGACAGAATATATACATCGACATTTTAAGAGGGAAAGCCGTAAAACTTCAGGACACATTTTGCTATTGCGAATGGAATAGGTAGCATTCGCTGGAAGAGAGAAAAGCGTTGAGCTCCTACTAGAGATACGCAGATAGTACCGAACTCAAAGACATCTACTCACTGCCTTCTCATTTAATCCCCAAACATTCTTAATTTCAATAGAAAACAATAAGATTAAGAAAGAAGAAAAGAAGGTATGAACACTTCAGTATTGGTAACTGATTCCATATGAGATACAGAAATCCCAAATTAGCTGTCTAGATCAATAGACCAATTCCTTGTTTACTTAGAACCCGGATACTTCAATTTTATACTGATCTTGTTTTTACTTTAACTTTCATTCCCAGTCATTTTCCCAGTTTTGCTCAGAAATATATGTCATTCTTTCTTTGTCATAGAGACATGTATCTTTGTATCCCTAGACTTATGTAATGCATGTATAGTAGAAGAACATATCAGCAACATGTTACTGTTTGTAGGTATAAGTTATTAAACATTACATCACATGTTTTCCTTGTCTTTCAGAACGATTTTATGAGGACAAAATCTTGAACTGAGGACGCTGGACACATGGAAAAGATGACAAAAGTGTAATACACTTTGTAATCTTAGACATAGTAGGAAAAAGTACGACCTAGTCCATATTCTAACTAGGTGCTTCAATACACTTTATAGTATATACATCATAATCCAGAGCAAGCTCTTCTCTCACCCGTCCCAACACCTACCTCGTCTCCATCTGTTTTAGGTGTAATCTCACCAATGTTTTCACATAGTATTATGAGGGACCTACCTAACATAACGAGGTAAAAAAATCAAAGTGTGTTATAGCTTGTACAAGTTTAGATATGTAGTTAATAACTTCTTTTCAACACTTTTGAAAAAGGTATACTTTGTACCCCTATAATCATCCCGTTCTTTTAATGGCATCAAAGGCAGGCATCTTCTAGTTGCGTTCAGAATATATCTGTTTGTGGATGTGATCTCACCAGTATTTTCATGTGAATTACGAGGGACCAAACATACCATGGTAAAATCCGAAATCAAAATTTTGTACAAGTTTAAAGACGTAGTTAATAACCTCTTTTCACCACTTTTGAAAAAGGTACTTTATACTCCAATAACCGTCCCGTTCTTATTTGCATCTAAAGTCATCGTACAGTTCCGTCAAGAATACGTCTCCTGCAAAAGGTACATTTCCAGTTTGACCGTGGTTTGAATATGATGGTACGACCTTCTAGTCGGCTGCCATTTCTTGCTACAATAAAACCACTAGTGTTCCAGATCCCCACCATAATTCACAGCCCCTTTCTTTAACTCAACCGTATCTATATCAGCTGTACTTTTTTCTCTGTAAAGTATCAAATGTTCGCGTTATTATGTTCTTGTAGACTAGGCATCTATATATATAAAGTGTGATTCAAGCGTCTGTACAATTTCCATACAAAGAAGTTATTTCCAGAATAATTTGCTTCACTTTGGATATAATCCTCGACTATGCAAATATTAATCATTGTTTAATATATTTGACTGCATGTATTGGAGCAAACAAAGGTGAAATTAATAAACTAATCCCTATGATCGTGTGATGTAAAATGTATAATAAAACTATCAAACATATTTGTTTTTTATTCGTATTAGTCATAGTAGAAGTAGTAGTAGTAGTAGTAGTAGAAGAAGAAGAAGAAGAAGGAGAAGAAACGGTACTAAGAGTGGTAGTTTTAAGAATTCAATATTTTAGTCATAATGTTGTTATGGAAGCGATTTCTTCGTCCCAAATACACTTACGTACATGCATACCGTGTGGAGTTTTCGTATATTTGATTTCCGCTTGGTTTCATCCATTTGTTGTAGTTATTCAGATAATGTCTGTAGCTATTGTACACTGGTATTATATCGCTGTAAGTTTTCCACAGCTGGCGGCGCAGGGCACGGGAGTCATCTATAGGGCTCACACCTGTAAATAAAATGGAATGTCCCAGACCCCTTCACAAATTCGTACCAAAGATACCAGAATAAATGAAGAAAAAATCAATAAAAATCAATTGGCAAAAAACTGAATAGCTGCAGATACTGAGTATGAATTCCTCTACAAACTGCATTTTGGTTGGAAGATGACAGTTTTTCTCATGGAATTTGAAGGGACTTTATTTCATTGGGTACATGTACAGAAAATAGGTGATTTTTCGAGTGAAAAGAACTCGTAGTCTAGCTTTGCGGACCCATGGACAAAGTTTGACCCGAAGATTCTGCCTTTGGAATTTGATGGATGAAAGGGTATATCACACTTATCCAGGTTAGTGAAGATGGTACACCTCATTTCTCCCAGCTATTTTAGAGAGTTTTTTGAATTTTGAAATTTAACACATGTCTCTATGGGGAATTATTTACCCGTGTGAGCCATACAGGTCTTACCAGGCCAAGGAGGAATGTGACATGATTAAGTCGATCTGCAGAGTACTGTATGCAAACGATAAACTGAATCGTGCAGGACGAGTTGTGTGAGCGTTAAAAATCCGTTCTATGCAATCGCACACTGCTGTGAAGTTATATTTATCCTCATTTTGTTTTTGAGGGTCTTGATTTTACTAGCACAAGGAATGTCACAACATCTACTAAAACTAATTTGCCATATAGTAATACATTACCAAAATGAGTACTGGTAATGCTTTTGAATTCGGCTTGTGTGTTCACTGTAACATGACGGCTTCAATGTCAAATCTTTTGATAGATAGTTTTAAAGAATATGTAACAATCAATTTCGTGAGAAGCTTTAGTAGCATTTTTTTTAAATTATTCGATTATTACCTTCAAATAATCCTGACATACTGTTAAATTGTACCTCTAAGACATAGTAGATGGGTGATTGTCAATAAAGAATATCTGGCCTAATGGCAATGTAATAATTTAAATGTCTGCACCTATAGAGAAATCATGGATGACTAAATGAAAGCATGATTCAATTAAAGAGAAGTGTTAAGTATGGCGTCCACTACAGCGTGACAGTTTATCTCCAGCATACAAACAGAACACAGCAAAAACCTTCACGATTACAGAATTCAACCTGTGAGCTGAAAATGAGAAAAGATTCAAGTCATGAAATCTCTGTGAGTAGCGACCTCGTCGTGGTCAAATATAGTCAGCAGAGAATACTACTGTGCAAAGTTACATTATCACTTCCTATCAAATAACTGTTACAACAGTACTTGTTTGTGCGTGTGAGTTAGGTATAAGCAGATGTGATGGACCGGGTGTGTGTGTGTGTTTGTGTGTTTATTAATGTGTAGATTTGTAGTTAAAATGACGGATTTTCGTCACCATGATAATGTGCATGGTAATGCTCTGTATTTCCCATTAATCTATGGATTATGACTGGGCAGAATGTGGAAAAGATAGTTTATGAGTTTTAAACCGTGACTCCATGGTTAAATCCTAATACTCGATGAATACTGGTTGTTGCATGAAACTGGAAATGTTTTTTCTGTGTTTCTAATTCTCAAAATACATAAACGAACGTTGTGGAATTTACGTTGTAGAAGTTGTATAAAGTGTGTGTGATGGTGCGTGTGTGTGTGTGTGTGTGTGTGTGGCTGCTATATCCCACCCCTTACGATTTCTTTTATTGTGTGCCTCCTTTCATATGCTATTTACCTTTAGATACAATATTGGAGTTGTCAAGAGAGCAACGTCCTCATTGTTAGAAGAAACAAATATGCCCCATCAATTACCTCGAAAAGAATGCGACTGTTGATCATAGATAACTGACATTGTACGACAGGCTTTCACGACGAAACGTCATGCGCACAAAGTAGATTACATGCATTCTGTCTAATATGGAAGTAAACCACGGCTGGTTTAATACTTAAACGGCAATAAGTGAAACGTATTTTCAAAACTTTGGGAGATTGAGAGGAAGGGGAGTCATTCACGTGGTGTCAAATTATGACTCTTTGGTTATCTTCCAACGTGTCTGCTGACAAAGTCAATACGAACCGTTTCCTGTGTTTTGTTAGGTAATACGAAAGAACAACAATCCTCTGCATGATATTACTATATTACGGAAATCTATAGCTGTATGTGCTATGTGATATCCGATCATGACTTGGTGTCCAAATCCAAAGAGGAAGTTAGATTGATTTATTCATTTTATATGGACGCGATGAATGTAAAACCACACAAGCGGTGAAAAATCAAGCAAATTACACGAAGATTTTTTTTTTGGGGGGGGGGATCAATTTGAAACAATATAATTATATTGCATTGTTTTTCTCTAGCTGCTGATCCTGTGTAGACAGAAACAAAACATTTTCGCCTTTGCTGGGAGCATAGACGACTCAATCATGTGCAAAAAAAAAAGTAAAAAAAAAACACAACAGAAACACTTGTTTACAATGCTAGCAGAGTCATGAAAACATTGTGCTCAAGAATTAAACAAATGAGAGAAAACCCATAGAGAGCATAGTAATGGCGTGGGGAATTTTGAAAATACTTATACTAAGTGACTTAAGTTGCCACTAATTACTATGATATTCTTCCACATCAGATTTCATACGGTGTAGATGGCCTATCTCTTTTACTGACCCATTGGTTTATGCTTGAACGAACTCCTCCCCTTGAAAATCATGACCGATAAATTATTGCACCTGATCTGATTTTTACCTGATTTTTGTCTTTTTGACAATCTTTTTCACGTGTTATGGAGCTGAGTAAATGATCCTTTTTGTTTTTGTTTTCTTAAAAATTATGAACTTCTGATGAACAATAAAAAGAGAAGAATTAACAGAACATCCGGGACATTTAGGTGGTGGGCTGACAGGAATTGCTTTATAAGCTTTAAGTAAAAGCAGCATATTTTGTACCTTTAAAGACGAATAAATAAACTTATAAGAAACAGCAGGAAAATGTGTCAATTTGATATTAATTTTGTAATGTATAGTTGATATTCAGATTCTAACTTTTCCTTACAAAACAAGATAGATTTATCATTGACACAACTATGTAGCAGTCTATGAAATCGATGTTATGGTGATGGATGTGAATTTGTCCATCTAAGTATACGAGGGACTGGAGGTACAAGGCCGAAATAGATCATAATGTCGATAACGTGTTTCTCTACTAACTTTAATCCCGGAGTTTTAATCAGGTGTACTGATACTTTCTCAGATGGTGACACTAAATTTGAGTATCAAATTGGTCAGCTCTCATCAGAAATACCCACACGTCGATATACATGTACTTTTACACAAACCTGAATCTCTATGATGGTCATCTATTACTATGTTGACAGTGTAACAAGGAATCATACACGTCGTGTTGAATTCTGAAACCAGGATGTACCGTATTGATGACACATGTTGGCATCGGGTAATTCGTTGGTACGAACACACAGGAAACGGGGTTCATGTATCAAACTGATATACTTCACAATACCGATTTACATGATAACCAATGTGTCATGGCGCAACTAAATAAAGTAGTTCCACATATAATTATTCACATAGAAAGCCAGAACAACTACATTCATTCTGAAAAGGACGATAACAGCTTACACATACTTATATTTTCTTTCTTTAAATATATTACCTCGTGCGTACTGTTCGTTGGGCAAATGATTTGAACTGTCATATATTAATTTCTAGGGCCTACATAACAATAACTGCAAACGCGGATCAATCTTTTGAAAGAATAGTGTGCTATGGTCGAATGGTCTACAAGCACACAAGAATAAAAGACCGCCAGTGGAAGCGGACATCAGGCGGTCTAGCTTGCCAAACATTTAATGCCGTGTTACTGCGTGACATCTATTCGGCATTTTTCAGGTTGAAGGTAAACTTGGGTTAGATTCGGTCTGTCTTTAATAGAATGTATCGGTGATAAGTTTTGAAAATTCCACAAAAGCGAAAATCTGCAGCCATTCCGAGGTCTTGTACAATATGTTTACTGGTTTACATAATTTGTAACGTCTCTTTTTAAGCGCTATACAACAAACTGTATTCTTTTTAATGTGGCACTGCAAAATAGCAAAAGCAATGTACTAGTAAATTATTTTCAATCTTTAAATTCGAGCTGTTATCAAAGTTGCTGAATTCTTATATTTCCCCCTTTTCCACCTTCTAGCTTTCATGGGCAGGATTCATCGGCGTTTGAGAATGATGGCTGATAGACGAAGGTTATTCCTACTGGGAATATTTTCCATCGCCATCCCCTTTATTGGTAAGATGTAAATATCAAAACGGTTTCAACTTTGATGATCATACTATATATGTTTTACCATTGCCAGTTCAATTGTAAACATCCCTCTTCTTTAGGATTCTTTTTCTTTTTTAAGAGAACTTTTATGTCGCTTAAAAGACGAAAACGAAGGAAACAAATAAGATGTTGTATTTAAGCGTTGTTCATTCACACGACAGTGCCTGGGCCATAGTGTCAAAAGTGGTTATTTTGTTATTGTCGTTGTTATTTTTGTTTCTATGAACACGACTACATTCAATCCTTGTAGTATAAGGGCTAATGGAAAAAAGATCAACTACGGTAATTTTCATTTTATGTCCATCAAAATGAATCATTCTCTTTTATGTTCTTCTGTTATTATCTTATTTAGGTGGAACCAGCGTGACTCTCGAAGTACCAAGCCCTCTGACACCAAACCAGGAAGTTACAGCTATCTGTACAGCCGATAAAGTGTTTGGCTCAGAACGCGTGTTTTGGTACTTAAATGGCGTACAGATTACCGATGGCGTGCAAACAACGAGTACTGTGGATAGTCTGATAAACTATTAATAAAGAGTCTGAAAGAAAATTTGGACATAAGTTAGTGATATCTGAAAGTATTAAATTGCATCGCTCATGAAAAGCATATCTGAAATTCGCAATAATTGTTATCATGGTTTTTGGAATTTTCATGATATTCTTGAAAAACTGACTGAATTTTAGTACCATTTTCTGCCATCCTTCGCACCTTCCTCTCCTTGGAACGTTGCCCAGAATTTCGCATCGTCCTTCAAAACCAGTGACGTCAGATGACGAGTGTAATTCCCTTTCCAAGGTCTTTGAAGTTAGATGGAATAAGACAGAATGTGTTCATATTGGAGAAGTTGAACGCAATGTGTGCATGAGGACAAATCCATGACATAGATTAACCTAATGAGTGAATGTTGATATTTTGGACGAAACTATTTGTAAAATTCCATAACTTTCTTTTTTTCTGGTATTAGCTAAGGTACGGATATCATTGCGATCATTAAGTTACAATGGAAATTGAAATTTTCCTTGTTTTATCTCACTGCCCATAATGTAATAAGTACTAGTATTGATTTATCAGTGCTAATGTATAATTGATGTCAAGTTTATATTTTCATCTCTTTTTTTTCAAGATTTTACAGTTTCTTTGTAGTTTACTTTCATTATAGTGAATGGTCTTTACCTGTGCAGTTCCTCCTAAATCTGGCAAGAATTTTTGATGAAAAAATAAAGAATACATCTCCTGGAAATCAACAAGCACCCACAATTATACGCACTCACACACATACAAACACAAAGAGCCATAACAAGTTCAATAGAAACTTAAGGTACTCTTGAATCTACTGCTAAAAAAAAGATACTTCCCTTAGTATTTTGAAAAACATCATAAGCGTGTGGGTTCGTTCAATAACAAAAAAAAAATACATAAGAAAATCTCGAAGAAGGAAATTCGGTGACATACCAAACAGATTCAGATCCGTCCTGGTTACAACGTAATGATGAGAACGATTGATATGCTGCTTGGGATATTAGCGATCTTCTACACACCTGAGACTAGAAATTAAACCTGCGCTATTTTTTACTTTTGATAAAGACAGTCTCGCTATATCAAACACGGCATATTGTCTTCTAAACTGAGATGGCATTGCTGGTAAGATGTCAGAAATAACAATGAGCCAATGCGTAGTGCGCATGAGCAGAAAAGGGCCAACACATTGCCATAACTGACATGTTGGTTTTTAGATTTACTGAGAGAGGTAACCGTGCTGTATACTGACTATTCATGTAGTCCTTATAAATAATGTTTGCCCATACACCCACATGATATGAACAAAGTGTTCAATAAAGCCTATAAAGTGTTTGACAATAATAATGTTAAATCAATAAAATGGATGATTCCCCAAGTATTAGTTGACGGGAACTTTCTAGTCACTTCGCATCCGCCATTCTATTCTTTGTTTGAATATGAATTCCATAAATAAGTTACGTGAGACAAGTTAATGTACTCTTTCCCTTTCAAACGGGACTAACTAAGTGATATAAAAGGTTATTTTCCAAATGGAACATGAGGTAATTCAGAAATGGCTTATTAATATACTGTTGGGGATATAGCAAAATAACGAGGGAAGGAAAATATAACCTGCACAGGCATGACTATATGTACATGATGAAACAATTTACATTCCTGGGAAAATTAGAATCAAATTGCTATAAAATCAAGAATGCCAATTTGTTACGTTGTATATGACTGTAATAAGCCCTTTAAAAGTATTGAAAAGTTAAAATTTCTTGCTTGGTATGAGGGTATTACATCAAGGATAAAGGAGTAAAAGGGATGCAAAACATTGGACATGATGAACACGAAAATCCGTTAGTATATTTCTGCAGGTGGAGCCAAACGAAATTCATTCAATAAATGAAAACTTCTTCCCTCAGTTCCATTCACAGATAACATAAACTGGGATACCCAAACCAAAGGAGATGATTCATCATTATGGAATATCCGCTCCTCATCCGAATCAAAACACAGAGTCATCGATACGTACTTTTGTGCGACGGAAGTGACCTTTCACACAGATACATCACCACACTCGTTCAAGTCGAATTTTCGATACCTAGATAGAGTGATACTGTTAGAAAAATACATAGAATATTTCGGTAATATCCCTGAGAAGATAATGTGTGAATATCGAAACAGTGGTTCACTTCTTTGAACCAGAAAATACGAAAATACCAAGCACGCTCCCTCCATCTGATGTAACGCATCGGAGGCAGAAATTTACCACTCCCTTATCGGACTCTCTAAGGATATTATAGAGAGGACGACGTCAATCTGAAAATATGAATAAGATCAACTAATATTTGTAGAACAAATCCTGTTTACAACCAACCTTACATACATCATAATGTCACCTGACAAGGAAACCTCAGAGTACTTAAAATACAATCATTTCCGGTACATTTAGGGACTGATT
Organism: Diadema antillarum; assembly: GCF_040938485.1. Taxonomy (NCBI): domain Eukaryota; kingdom Metazoa; phylum Echinodermata; class Echinoidea; order Diadematoida; family Diadematidae; genus Diadema; species Diadema antillarum. The sequence goes on from NW_027270983.1 coordinate 1,790,398, forward strand.
TTTCTTCCTCCCATTTTGTGTTGTGTCTATGTGTCAATTGTTACACTGGTTAGTTCTTAGCAAAATACGCTTCTCTGGCGACATGAGATATGTCTCATTTTGCAGTCTTATCTTCTCAACACGAGCCTCATACATTAGGAAGCATGTCGCTGAGTATAGTGTTCAATACATCCAATAAGAAACATTACCACTGATTGTTATACTTCATGTCAAACACACTCAAAATAACTTTCTCTTCATTAATTCGATAATTTCTGATAAAGGTACGAATGGCGACGGAAATGAACTTTGGCCCCATGCGAGTGGAAGGAGCTGTAATCTGTCCCCCATTTTTACATCAAGCATGCATTTTTTCCCAGAGTGCTCAATAAGCATGATATAAGTACAAAGACTATTACTGACGATTTGAAATTTTGATATCACGGATGATTACCGTGAAATCTTCAGATTTTACGAGACATGCGACTACGGTTTCATCGGGAGTTAAAAGACTGAACAGCTTCAAGTAACATCAACCTCTCTAGTGGTATACCTAGGATGAAACGAAGGAATTTTTGTCTATGCCATAATCACCCTTCAATCATCATCGCGTATTTAACGTGACATTAATAAACCAGAACAATCATAACCGTCAGGAGAGGAAGTCTTTGTAAGCAATGAACTGGACTTCATCACCCTTTAGAGCTCAGAGTTTTTCGTCATGCTCTAACGTTACCGGATGCTGTCTACAAGTTACATACCAATATCGGGTGTGTTTTCGTTCGTGTTGTTAAGCAAAGAAGACATTAACTGCTCAGTAAGTTCAACAACTGGACGCGAATTAGTGAAAGTGTCCCTATGGAGAGTGCTTAGTGTAAAAAATACTTTATTCGAAGCTGAAAACGACGAAGTATCCTGCAGTTTTGTCTCTTCACCCCGCTATAGCCTCATGCTGTACATCAGAGTAAACAATTTAGTAATATTAGGCAAGTTCTGCGACCATCTTTAATAATACCTCGATCAGTTTGTAAAAACAAAAATAAAAAGTACAGTTCTGTGATATACAGTGGCATCAGATCAAATACCGACGTGTTTGAGTTAATAATAAGTCATAATAATCTGTTGTGAAAAGCGTGTCGATCGAGGACAATACACACCACGTATCCTACACGCAGCCATAGGAAGATAATGTTCTTTTATCAGCGTACTCTCTAATGGTACCTAGCGACACCGGTAAATCTTTTCATTTTAGAATTTTAGGTTTTGAAAAGGTGAGGCAGAAAGATGACAATACCTATTTTGTGATTATTACCTGTCTATTCGGATATGAATTGATGTGAGTTATGTAAAGGAATAAATCTATTCAAAATAAGGAGGTTTTTTCTGCCCTAGAACTCCATATGTTTGCATGTAATTTTTGTCTCAACTCAAAATGCTCATTCCTGTCCATTATGTGTCATTGACAGCCATGACTGGGTATTACTGGTCATTTCTGTAGTAAAAAGCAATATTGCTGCTGAGTTTCGGTCGTATTACTGAGATTTTGTGAGAGCAATTTGACAGACACCATAAATCATTTCAGTCAAAGAGATTAATTTTTTATTATTCCAAATGGTAATAATTAAAGAATGCTATAGATCACTACGTTTCAGACACGGTTTTTCTAAGGCACTAAACCTGTGGGAGCACAATGTATTGTAAGATTGTTAACTGTTGACTTCTTTGTTTATCATTTTTGTTTGTTTGTTAGTTTTTCTCTATGAACGACGGAAACGAAAATATTTCCTGAAAAGTGTTTTTATGAACAATTGTCCTTCATTTGATATAGAACTAAGGTGCAAAACGAAAGCAAGGTTATGATATGAGATGTCATTGTCTAGAAGATAAGTCTGAAGCTTGAGGAATAATTTCTGGAACATATTGCTATGATATTTTGAGCAAAAGGGAATGAAAGAACAACGAACGAGAAACACTGATTTTGCACAAGGCCACAGTCGCTCAGCGGCAAGCTTAGTATTATTACAATTTCCGAGGAAGTCACTGCTCGCGGCCTTGCGACGGTAGAACTGGTGAGTACAGCGAAAAATGTGGATTCATTCCAAAGAACCAGACTAACACACAAGCGAATGGGTGAATCGGTGGTACGTGCGTGTTTCTCAGTCCATGCATGGAAGTTCTATTTGCATGTCTATAATCTATTCCACTTATCCACGTTACAAAGCACGAGGTAAGTAACAGGGATTGCAAAGCTTGACCGACTTTTACTAAATTCAGCTTTTCAAACGAATTTTTTCGCGTCATTCTGAAACCATAAGTCACCCTCTAAAATTTCTGCATTCAACTGATATTTAACATTGAAATATTAAGTTTACTTTTAAAAAGATAGAAATCAGATTTTTTCCCCAGCAGCGTGACCATTTGGAAAGCAAATTTTGCTCAAAAGAAATGCGTATAATGTGTTCATTCGAAAATTAACATGTGGTATTCTACCTATTGCTAGGGCAAAGAGCTAATAAATAGAAATCATGAAGTTTAGTTTTATGTAGCTGTTAGCATGGCACCTGTATCAGCCTCAGGCTGTATTCAGTCGGGTCTGTAAAGTTACTCGTTGATCTATATTCCGATAATTCCGTAAACCCCTCAGCAGTTCCCTCCATTTCCAACAACTTTGTTTCGGTATTTGTCATAAAAGTTACAACATTAGTGCATCTCAGATTCTCAGTTCGCAGTTTTTATTCGGGTTTTTTTTTTATTCCACGTTTGTACTGATTTCATGTCATTATATAGTGTATTAAATGTTTCATTGTAATTACATACTGTTAGAGATGAAATAAACGAAACGATCATAATAATGGGACAACATTTGATAGGCAAGTTTGCTTCTCATATAGCTTTAAAGGACTGATTCTTCTCAAACCGTGAATGTTTCAGCTTTTTAGAACTCACAAATTTATCCTGGTCCCTTTGCAATGTGGTCAACTTGACTGTATCGGCCATAATTACACCATGTCGAAGAAAACAGTTACCCTTTTGTGGTAATCTTCTTAATAATCCATCCACTTCAACGCATGTTATTCATTGTTAGTTACGCTTTACATCATAACGACATAACACGTTACTTGTTGCATTAATGCTAATGTGAGCCAAATGTTTTCAGCTTTTCTCTTTTCCATTTTGAATGATTCAGATTTCAGATATACAGTTTCCGCATTCATATCAGATTATGTTTTTTCGATACATAGTATTTTTGAACAGGAAAATACAAAACAACGTTTGTTTTCAGGCTTGTTTTCACAAATCACGCAATTCAGGTCTGACAGCTTTGAACATTTTTGAATACATCGGCGCTATACCTCACTTTATTTATTTGATTTGATTTGGTTTGATCGGATTGGATTGGATTGGATTTAGAATGATTTGATTCGATTTGATTTGACTTGATTTGGAACTATCATTTCCACTGGAATCGGAAATTTCGATTTGGAATTCATTCATGCTCTCTAATATTGCAGACACTTTTCCAATGTTATTCACTATTTTTCAGTAAGACTTGTGGGAGGGTCTGGCGACCATGAAGGCCGAGTGGAGATACTGTGTGACGGGGTCTGGGGCACGGCGTGTGACTACGGCTGGGGTACTGAAGAAGGGAACGCTGTGTGTAGACAGCTTGGGTACTCATCGGCAGCCTCAGTCCATCATAATGCCCATTTCGGACAAGGATCCGGTCCTATTTGGATAGACCAATACACTTACTGTCCCACATCGGATAAGAATTCGCTGTTAGAGTGTTTTCGAGGGCCGTGGGGATGTTATTCCACCTATGGCGGGGGTACCAGCTGTGGGCACGACGATGATGTGGGTGTAAGATGTGCTGGAGAACGTGAGTTTATTTCAGTCTGTAACATTAAGTATAATGTCCCCCCCCCCCATAAAAAATAATGCAATCGGACTTTCTGCGATGATAACTTTGAAAATAGAAATTCAATCAAAGTGCAATTCAGGGTATGAAACTACAATATAACATTTACATAAATGTTATAGGAAACTCCATTCGTTGTGCTTTAGTGGTCACAGAGAAATGGAAATCTTTTCAAAGTTTATTAGAAGTCCCTACCCTCTAAGTTTTGTAAGGAGACTCGTTGTCTATGTTGTGTTCACGCTTTACGAATAAATGAGAGATTGCTAGATTCTTTTCATTTTTAATCAACAAAATGAATAATCAATTTCATCAAAAAGGAAGATTTCTGAAAATTTCAAACGTTGATAAGGTTTGAAAATAAACGATAAAAGAAAAATATCAAATCATTTACTCATGGAATAGTGGGTTGAATTCTTTCTGATTTTTGGTTTTCTTAGATTTTTTTCTCTGTTTTCTATCTAGATGATCATGAATAAAAGTCTTGACATATTTCCATATTGTTATATTTATCTATTGATAGTATGTTATGCACAGAATTCGAATTCATTTGTTAGTTGCCCTGTCAATTGTGAGCAAAATATTTTAATTCATATTTCTATGGATGCCAAGAGCATCCAAGTGCTAAGCTTGGAAGAAACAGACCAATGACAAGCTTTACAAAGATTCACATTTCTCCGTGACCACTGAACCAAATTAAATGGGGATTTCTGCAAGTGTAGGTAACATTCATACCCTGACATTCAGATTCAGATTCAGAGATTCAGAGATTCATTTATTGTCCATATAGAAAATATATGCATACATACAGACATACATACATAGGCCTACATACGTACATTCATGTACATGTACACATACAAATAAATACAATTTTCAATATATACACATAACATTGGTATTGTTAATTTGTTTTTAAAGTTATCAATGGGAACAGTCAGATTGTATTTGGGGGGGGGGGCATACTGCAGTCTTTTGCTTCGAAAGTAATGGTGCTGTTTCCTTCGTTAGTGTTTTTGCTCAGATGGATCTTTCTTCACGAATCCGCAGCCATCATACCTACCATCACTCTGCTGACTATCATTAGCTCATCAGAAAACATTACATATCCTTATTGATATGCTACTTGTGACAAAATCATGGAAATGTTGATTAATCAATGGCATATTTATTCTTCATTGTTGAAACTTATAGTTTACCTCACTCTTTTGACTACAGACATCGCCATTTTAACACTAAGCATTTATCAAATTTAACTTACATTTTCGTAATGCGAGTAGTCATTGCAATTTCTAGCAGACCCGTAATTCTCATCACTAGTCCAACAATAGCATATATTATTATCATTACTACTTCATTGCTATTATTACTATTATTATTATTATCATCATCATTATTATTTATTATCGCAATCTGTTTTCGACCTTCCCACATCAGTGACATTCAGATTAGTAGGCGTATACTGGTAACCCATACAAAGGGAATATCTCCAATTCCAATCCACGGGGGCGTGTATTAACATATGAATTGTTTCGATTGAAAGCAACGTGTTGTTTACCATGAATTAATGACTGGATCGTCCGATAATTATCATCATGAAGAGTACTGACATTGACATACAAATGCTATGCACTAATTCCATTGTGGCCACATCTGTGCTTCAGTTTTTAATAGTATTTCTCTTCTTCCTGTAAAGAGTGAAAAGGGGGGTGTACACTGTGTACAGTACACCAAGCATCAAAAACATTTTTTTTTTTAATTGAGGTGTGCATACTAAATTTCTTTATCCATGATGACACACTCAAAATGATAAACCAGTGCTGATGTCAAAATGATGAGGCTGAATGAGATCCAAGAAGGTAAGAATCACTATATCCCGTCCTGTTAATACTTTCACTGCGGTCTCTACTTTAGGATAATATGTCACGTGATAATGGCTGATGTTCCCGCATGATGTTAGATTTAGACGTTTTACTGATGTACCAATGTATTGAGTTTGTTAGCATAATTTTTTATTCTATAGGAAATCTGAGTGCTGCGGCCGCAATATTTGCCAACGCAGACTTGAATGAAGGCCTAACTTACGGCATTGATCGCTTCACTTATTACGACATGACGAGTAGATTGACATTCAGCCCAACGACAGCAAACCACGGCGATACACTTCAGTGTCATGTGTACGGTGTTGTGCGCTCTGCCACTCTGGAAGTTACAGGTGATTTTTTTAATCTTAATTTGGCATCAGTACAAACATTGCCAATTAAAACACAATATCAATACTTGATACACTTTATACAGTGCGCTGGAAGCACTTTTGGATGATTTTTCCTCTTCTTTTTTCCAGGAAAATTTGAATGAACAAATCGTGGTCGATCTCTGCCACATCCTGTTCCGCTTGTGCGTCTTCACTGTGTACTAAAAGCCTGTTATTTGAATGTGAATACTTCGAGTAGCGCTCATCGGCAATGACAAAATAAAGGGCAGTGCATGGAGCCGTGACAAATAACACGATATAACGACATTCGTATTTTCACACAGGACCTGATTTTGTAATTTTCTGATCAAAATATTTGATAATCTTACTATTCGACTCTAAAGAAAAAATGGGTTTCAAAAATTCCGATGGGGGGGGGGGGGGAGGGTAGGCAACATATCCCTGGCCCCCGCCCCACTCTCTGATGCGCACGACCATACACACATGTATATACAGCTGTGTTAGTATTATGCAATGAAAAATAAAAGGCTGGTGTAAGCAGTTATTGTAGTCAAAGATTAACCACTCCTTTGACTCCTGTCGATTGAAATTGCGATTGCAAAATAGAATATTTATAACTAAAGCTGCATAAAAACCAAAGTGTGTCTCTATACGTATCTCACTATTTGATACTGACATATTTTTCCTTTAGGCTGAGTCCTAGGAGAGGTAGAACTTGATCAACGCAAACTTAGATGATCTGTTCACGCGCGAAACGTGCAGCAAAACAGGGAAATGGCTGCATAACTTTCCTTCTACTTCGCGAAAAACCCAGCGCTTTCTGGACGTAACAAAACGTGCATTCAATTCCATTCTTTTCAATACGTTTTGTGTAGTAACAACGAAATTCAGTGTCAAATTCTTGTCTTTTTCATGCGATAGTTAAGTTTGCCTAAATGCACGTATGCTTGTCATGTCATTGCTAAATAAGATTTGAAGCAGCCATTTGCATGGATGAGCGTCAAAAGACTGGATAAGAGCTTCACAATCATCATTCATTTGTAGTGTGTTTGAATTGTTTTTTTGTTCTATTGTTATCACTATTATAATAGATTGCCATATAACGTCTCTTTTTCTTTTCAAGATGTGCCTTGTGCCGTTAAATAACAATGAACTTTTAAACGAATAACGTGCTGACTGTATTTGAACTGACTAAACAGGTGGTGTCGATGTACCCCGGTCCATCACTCCATGTATCACTCCAAGTCCCGGTACCCCTCCGGGAGAGAACATCTTATCTATCGATGCTGTAGAGATTAAAGGCGAGAATAACCTGGTTAATCTGGTCATCTCCTGTCACGTGAACTTCACTGATCAACCGACCCCGTACCTCCACACCTACACCATCAGTACTGAGACTACAACGCTATCGTCATCAAGCTCCGGCTCAGCCATCCTCTCGCCACGCCCCAAGGCCTGCATCGAACTCACGTGCTCGGCGACGAACGGGATTGGAACGACCTCAGCCACGCTCACACACTGTCCTCGAGGTAAGTAGTCTTCATACAATGTGCACTTTAACAGTACCTCAATTCTGTCTTCGTTTTTGTTATTTTTTGTTCTTGTTTTTGTTTTTACGGCAGCCTAAGACCGCTATAGGTCATGTTAAACTATGTAGTAACAACTTAAGGAACTCTTAATTGCCTATAAATTTCCAAACAATTTCCTCTGGTCTGGCCTTACAGTATTTTCACTGTTACAAAAAACTAAATAAAACGATATCAGATATTGATCATGCTCGCTCAGACATCCATGCCTATACGTTCATGCCTACACGTTTCTTTTCATTTCTGTCTTTGTATTGCGCTCTTTAATGCTAGGTATAATGATAACCATGATAATCGGCTGGTGTTTACTCCATGAAACACATGCTTTCTGGAGGTGACTGTCAAGTTCTGAAACTGAGCGCAAAGTATATTGTAAAAATCCTCCCCCTTCCCTTTCTGTTCATGTGCGATAACTTTCAGGCTTGAGGTACATCCATTTTAATTTCCGATTGGTGATCATATTTCATACAACAGATAAGCCACCAGAAAGAATCATCAATGTGGGGTTTGAGACTCAAGAAGCTGCTGAACCAAGTTTAACAATTACTTGTCACGTGGATCCAGAAGACCAACCCTTTCCACCAATCAACACGTACCTCATTGCAGTCGACGATAGCGTCATTTCCGATTCAGCTTCTCCTACGGTGACGATAGACGCTCAACCCAACACATGCATCAATGTCGTGTGTACTGGTACAAATGAATATGGAGAGACTGAAATGACCAAGACCTACTGTCCCCCACAGCCAGGTAAATACCCAAAAAAAAAAATCCAAACATTTTTTTCTTCTTATTATTTTTTGAACGAACAGTAAAGTTAATTTACTGTTCGTTAATTTAATACAGTTAATCTACTGTTAATTTCTGTTATCAAAAAAGTGATGTTCATATCTTTTTTGTCGACAAATGAAATAAAACATTGAATTGAATTGAATTAATGTAAGAAAACGCAGAGCTTACATTATCTTCGTTCTTCGATTTAAAGTGACTATCCAAAATGAAAGATATTGCAGTTTTCAGTAACCTTTAATCGTTCATGTAAATCTGCAGTGAAAGTTTCACTGTTTTGAATAAGTTTCTACAAAATTGAAAACGCAACTTCTCGTGGAGTTACAGTTAGGTCAAACTGTTGATAGCTTAACAGCAGTTGTGACACCTTTAACTAAATAATTACTGAAACCAAAATGATCACATACTGTGTAAATTTAAAACCAAAACACAGTTATCGTACACCATGCAGAAGTGTGTTAGATAACGCTTTCATAATACGATTTCAATTAAACATTGACAAAATGCGCAATACTAGCCAGAAAGCTTCGCCGAAAGTACTATACATTCTCAGAGCTTACCTGATGGTATACTGGCTACGTGATTTCACATTTGTTACATTCGATTACATACAATACATCGGGCCAAAGCTATCTACGTACCACCTTCGTTCTGCATACCCACTAGAGCAGGGAGGGCGCTTCGGGTATCAAAGTCGGTATACCGACTTTTATTATTTCACACTTTTATTTCACACTTTCGAAATACTCAAACAAACAAACAAACAAACTTATTATCCCATCAAGATGCGTCAGCCAGGCGATTTTCTTGACAGAGCTTTTCGTTGTATAGCAAGGGAATTGAGATGAATTTTGAGCCATTACAAGTAGGCCTACTAGGAGGAAGATAATGAACGGAAAGATGTTAACTCCGCAAATGCCATGGGTCGTCAGCAGCACACCAGGGATCACCAGTGTTTCGGCCATTTAAGTGCTGTACACCTCCCCCTGGCTGGTCGGTGTTGCGTTAGGATCCCCTTGACAGCACCCCCATGGCATTTCAAATACAAGACAAAACAAAACAAAACAAAGCAAAACAACATAAAACAAGACCCAAAAAAAGGAAAACCTCTCCTCACTCCAGACACACTCTCTCTACACCCCCCTATTTCCACCACCCCCAAGCCTTCCCTACTATCTATGCAGATCCTGTCTCTGCTGCCCCACAAATTCTCCTGATCCACCTTTCCCAGTCCCTACCACCTATTCCCATCCCTCTGACCCACTCCTTACCGATCGTCCAGCAAATCCCCTGCACCCCACCTCCACAGTATGCACCTCCGCTCTCCACCCCCTTTTCTCACACTCCTCTCTCAACTCAGCATACCTATCCAACTTTCTTTCCCTTGCCTCATCCATCCTTGTCTTCCATGGCACAGTTAGCTCCACCATTGCTAACCTGTGCACAGACCTAGCCACCAGCAACATGTCCGGCCGAAGGGCAGTTACTACCACCTCCTCTGGCACTGTACGATTCCCCTCATCCACCCGCACCTCCCAATCATCCCCCGCTGCTAAGACCCCCCCCCCCCACCATCATCCCTCTGACCCTTCCTTCTCACACTGCATCTCACCCCCTCCCTCACAAACCGGATTCCCCTCACCCTAGGAGGCTCATTCTTCTTCCTTGCCTCCACTGCCACCCTCGCCACCTCCGCCATCTCCTTCAACACCTGGTTGTGCCTCCATGTGTAGGCCTGTAATAGACCTCCACGTGGTGCTCTAGTGAGCCCTTCGCCTTGTTGCAAACCCTGCATCCACCATCCTCCACAATGCCCCATCTCTGAAGATCTACTGGAGACGGCAAAACATCAAAGGTGGAACTGATCATGAAGCGTACAGCTCCAGAGGACATTGACCAAAGGTCATTCCATGACACCTTCCTCTGCTCCAACCCTTCCCATCGAGTCCATGCTCCTTGCACTCCCTGCTGTACAGCCTTGGCAAAGCGATACTCCTCTTCCTTCTCCTTAACCGCCTCCACCACCAACTCCCTCCTACCCTTCCTGCCTTGCTTGCTGTACCATCTAACACCCTTATGAAACCCGACCCCTTTCCGACCCACCTGAACCGCACCCTGCATCTCCTTCCACTTTGCCATTGCCACTGCCTCGTCCGCAGCCTCCTCCGCCCTCCATTTCCTCCCTGTGCGGATCGGTGTTATAAGGTGCCAACAGTAAACATCAAAACTGCTGATATAATCATTTTCCATATCGCTACTACGTGCTTTTCGATGGCCAGTATTAATATTTAACCATTTCCCCTTTTACTACCTTGTCTCGTTCTAGAAACCGGTCCCGAACAACCTGGTAGCAACATCCTTAGGATCCAGACGACGGAAATCAGAGGTGAAGGAAACCTGGTAACTCTAATCATCACCTGTCATGTTGACCTCTCTGACCAGCCTTACCCACATCTCCACACATACAACATTACAGCTGATAACAGCACCTTGTCCTCCTCCAGCTGTGCCTCAGCGATCCTGTCTCCACTCCCCGATGGCTGCATCAATGTCACGTGTTCTGCGACCAACGGAATCGGAGACACGTTGTCATGGATGGAACATTGCCGGACAGAAATTCCTTCTGGTAAGTTAAAGTATCATGGCTTATCCTTCTCGAAGCAAAACATACAGTGCATATACGAACCTAAAGGTGCTCCTATAAGTACCTGACAATCATCATTAATTCTTTCGCACTTTTTTCAAATGTGTGTGTATGATGGCGATCAGAAATCTCTAGTCACTTCACGGGGTACAGAAGAAGGTAATAATCTGTGATCACTGAGACAAGAGAGGGCGCTAGAGAGTTTTCTTGAAGGTTACAAACTTCTCACGTGATCCATGATCGTCACAGATCACATTCTGTATCTGTATTATCGTCTGATGTTACTATACTTACAGCCATTTAAGTCCAGTATGTGTTCAAGTTTTATACCATTAGGTTAGAACACCATACTTAATTTAAACAGCATGACAATAGATAATTATTTTTCCTATGGTATTTCTCTCCATAGTTATTCTGCGACCTTTTGACAAAATATACAATGCTTTAGATGAGGTAGAAAAAGACTTAGATCGACAATTTAAAACAGATATGTATCAGCAAGGAATGCATCATTGCGCTCTTTGTAACAAATTATACTTAGACAGCATTTAAGTTGTTGGCTAGTTCAGGAAAGAAAAAAAAAAGTCCGAGCTAAAAACCGCGCAGTACTGAGGGAATTCAGGAAACTAACTCAGGAAGAAGCAAACGCTACCGTTGTCCATTGGTGCTTTATCGATAGGGGGTCCCATAGCTAGCCCTCATCGACGGGTCCTTCAACAATCGTCGACCACGTACGCTCTTCTCGTCGTCGTTTTCATCCTCTCCATCATCACCTGCTTCACTGTCCTCTTGAAGAGAAAAAATGTCTTCTGATTGAGGTGAGTATATTTATAGCGTGTTTATTTACTGAATCCGTGCGCTTTGACAAAGTTATCGAGTAGAATGTTATAACCTTTACAATTATTTACTACTAGCTAGGTTTAGTACTTGGCAAGAAACCCTGATTCTCCTGGATAAGCTTACTTGGAATCATC